>NC_058061.1:24305191-24621099 GCF_020085105.1 Siniperca chuatsi
CCTTAACTTTAAATGCTGGTATATTGTTTTTGCTGCTGCTAAATTGTTTTTGCTACATGTACCACATGTTCATTTGCACTTCCAGACTATTTATTTATACATATACTGCATCATTTGCACTCCAGCACTATGTACTGAATACTGCAATAACTGCACTGTTATTTCTGTCCATAATTTGTACTACTTAATATTCATTACACTACTGTTTTGCCCAGTCCAATTCATTATTGTACATACCCATCAGTATACAGTATAGTTGTTATGCCATCTGTATATAATGTCCATAGTACCACTTTTCACAATATTTTCATAAT
The DNA here is from genome assembly GCF_020085105.1 of Siniperca chuatsi. Lineage (NCBI taxonomy): Eukaryota > Metazoa > Chordata > Actinopteri > Centrarchiformes > Sinipercidae > Siniperca > Siniperca chuatsi. Next base: position 24,305,506 of record NC_058061.1, read on the forward strand.
ATTGCTCTATCCTGCACGTACTTTATATCGTGCACTTGCTTATTGCATTTCTGGTTAGACCTAAACTGCATTTCGTTGCCTTGTACATGTGTAATGACAATAAAGTTGAATCTAATCTAATTCTGGGCTTGAGTACCACACTCTGCAACTGGATATTGGACTTACAAACAGACCCCAGACAGTTTGGTCTGGCGGTCACACCTCTTCCTTCTCAGCCGCCTCCTGTTCACGCAGTACACCCTGCACTGCAACCCCTGACATGGAGACAACTCTGTTGTGAAGTTTGCAGATGACACCACCATCATTGGATTTCAAACAACAATGAGACTTCATATTGGGAGGAAATCAACATTTTTACAGAGTGGTGTACAGAGAACAACCTACTGCTCAATGACAGCAAAACCAAGGTGCTTATTGTTGATTTTAGGAAAAAGGAGGCAAAGACACACACCACTGTCTACATCACTGGAGCTGAGGTGGAACAGGTGAACTTTTTTATGTTCCTGGGAATCAGCATCAGAAAACCTGTCATGGTCATCTCACATCTCTACCATGGTAAAGAAAGCTCACAAACGACTGTATTTCTAGCGAGAAATGTGCGTTTTATTTTCATAATTTTAGTTCAGTGAATGTATATGATCCTTAGTTTTGTTAGTTATTACGAAGATTCTCTCAGGTTTCAGATCATTGCTATGGACGCTGCTACGTGTAGCCTATGTAGGGAATTGTGGGTGGACTTGGTGTGTTCGACTGTTGTTTGGGCTGTCTGCTGTCAGTGGGCTTCATACCATTTCAAATTTCTGCCAGTCAGCTGTAATCTGAATCCAAACACCACTATCTCTGTTAAAAAAGTTGTTTTATAGCCTGTGATTGTAAAATGTGAAGTTGCTCATTTCATTTTATATTTCCCAGAATATGTGGCTGAGGATATTTAATTATGAAATCACCTTTGTTAAAAAGGGGTTATCAAACCGGATTTTACCTTTCACACCTCTCATTTAATCCCTGCACTTGTCACGTTCATATATATCATCCGACTGTTACATAATTTAATTAGTTATGCATATGTCACATTTAATTTTTGCTTATGTCACCATCACATATTTCATACACTTAACTTCTTTGTCCATAGCACAGTCCATATTTCCTTTGTAATTTCAATATTTCAAGTTTTATATTCCATTTCAAACCTATTGCTGTTCCATTCTGTAAAAAGATTTTAAAACGTCATTTTAATTATTTTGTTTATTTAATTATTATGATTATTTCAGCCATAACCCAAGCACTTCAGGCCTTCCTCAAAGCCTGTAGTAATGCCCTAGATTGTCAACAATATTGTAAAATAATCTCTGAATATGACTCATTTTGATCAAAAGCTCCAATAAAATATGTTGAGTCTTCAGTGTTTTCATTCGTGAAATGAGAAAATTTAAACTTTTGGCGTAGAGCTAAACCAGATAAATCATTGAAAAGGCTGTGACCTGGAGAGTAAGATGTCAGTATGAAGATTCTTCATGGCTCCTGCTTTGAGATACTTACCTTTGAACCTTGACCTTGGTGCATGTTTGAAGGCTCATAATCAATTCAATTCAGTTTTATTTATATAGCGCCAAATAATAACAGAAGTTATCTCATTGCACTTTTTCTAAATAGCAGGTCTAGACCGTACTTTTTATAATATTATTTACAGAGACCAACAAATCCCACCATGAGCAAGCATTTGGCAACAGTGGTAAGAAAAAACTTCCTTTAAGAGGCAGAAACCTTGGACAGAACCAGACTCAATGGTGGGCAGCCATCCACCACTGCTGTGTTAGGTTTTAAGAGAGACAGAGAGAGAGAGAGAAAGGCTTAGAGATAGAGAGAGAGAGGTTATGAGAGAGAGAGAGAGAGAGAGAGAGAGAGAGAGAGGTTTTGGGGGAGGGGTGTGTGGGGGAAAGGGAGGCACAATGCAAATACCACCTGGAATTTAAAAAAATAGTAGTAATGTAATTGTAGTGGTAATATTAACAAATTAATAATAATAATAGGAATGACAGCTATAGGAAAAATAATGACAGTATTAGTAACAGAGCCAATAGCAACAACTGTAGCAGTTGTCGAGCAGGAACACAGGGGCAGCAAGTGGCCCACAACCACAGATCCAGTCTCTGCAGCTCCGAAGGATGAAATACCTGCTGAAAGCGACAGAAGGAGAGAGGAGATAAATTAGAAAGCACAAAACTACGGAGAGAAGATGTCGAGATAGTAACATGTAGTAAGGGATAAAAATGCGTACAGATGGAAAGCGAGAGAAGGAGAGAGGAAAGAGGTGCATCATGGGAAGTCTCCTGGCAGTCTAGGCCTATAGCAGCATAACTAAGGGATGATTCAGGACTCACCCAAGCCAGCCCTAACTATAAGCTTCATCAAAGAAGAAAGTCTTAAGCCTACTCTTAAATGTGGAGATGGTGTCTGCCTCCCGAACCCAAATTAATAATAATAATAAATATAATAAGTAATATGGAATTATGAGATCTTTAAGATTTGATGGTGCCTGACCATTAAGAGCTTTGTAGGTGAGGAGAAGGATTTTAAATTCTATTCTGGATTTTACAGGGAGTCAGGGCAGAGAAGCTAGTATTGGAGAAATGTGATCTCTTTCCTAGTTCTTGTCAGTAGGCCAGGGCAATGCCATCTAGAGTATCTACATCTTATGTGATGATAATGTGTTTTGGAGGTGTTTGGGGCCAAGTACAATAATTTCAGTTTTGTCTGAGTTTAACATCAATCAATCAAAATTTCAGGTCATCCAGGTCTTTATGTCCTTAAGGCATGCTTGATGTTTAGCTAACTGGTTAGTTTCATCTGGCTTGATCGATAGATATAATTGGGTATTATCTGCATAACAATGAAAGTTTATGGAGTGTTTCCTAATAATATTGCCTAGAGCAAGCATATATAAGGTGAATAGAATCCGTCCAAGCACAGAACCTTGCGGAACTCCGTGACTAACTTTTGCGTGCACGGAGGACTCACCGCTAACATGTACAAACTGAAATAGATCTGATAGATAGGATTTAAATCAGCTTAGTGCGGTTCCTGTAATGCCAATTACACGTTCCAGTCTCTGTAATAGGATGTGATGGTCATTGGTGTCGAACGCAGCACTAAGATCTAACAAGACAAGTACAGAGACAAGGTCATTGTCTGATGCAATTAAAAGGTCATTTGTAATTTTCACCAGTGCTGTCTCTGTGCTATGATGCAGTCTAAATCCCGACTGAAAATCCTCAAATAAACTATTGTTATTTAGAAAGTCACACAACTGCAACTGCTTTCTCGAGGATCTTAGAGAGAAAGGGAAGGTTAGATATAGGTCTATAGTTGTCAAAAAACCCTGGATCAAGAGTGGGCTTTTTAAGAAGCGGTTTAATTACAGCTATTTTAAAGAATTGTGGTACATAGCCTGTTAATAAAGACAGATTGATCATATCCAGTAAAGAAGTGCTTACTAAGGATAAAACATCTTTAAGCAGCCTAGTTGGAATGGGGTCTAAGAGACAGGTTGATTGGCTTAAATGAATTAATCGTCAAAGTTAGTTGAAGAAGGTCGACAGGAGCAAAGCAGTCAAAATATATATCAGGTTTTACAGTTGTTTCTAAGGTTCCTGTGTTTGAAGATAAATTGGTACCGGTTGAGGGCAGGATGCGATTAATTTTTTCTCTACTACTGAGGGCTATAGGAATATATGGTTCAATAGAGCTATGACTCTCTGTCAGCCTGGCTACAGTACTGATAAGAAACCTGGGGTTGTTTTTATTTTCCTCTATTAATGATGAGTAGTAAGCTGCTCTGGCATTATGGAGGGCCTTCCTGTACTGTCTTGCCAGACTAAATGAGATTCTTCCAGGTTGTTGGAATGCCATTTCCTTTCAAGTTTTCGTGATGTTTGCTTTAATTTGCGGGTTTGGGGGTTATACCATGGAGCTAACCTTCTTTGATTTATTATCTTATTTTTTTAGAGGGGCAATAGAATTGATTGTCATTCACAGTGAGCCTGCAGTACTATCAACTAGATGTTCAATTTGGAAGGGGCTGTGACTTGCATAGGAGACCTCTGTTATATTGAGACATAACACTGAATTAAACACAAATGGAAAGGCTTCCTTGAATTTAGCCACAGCACTATCAGATAGACGTCTAGAGTAGGAGTTTTTTCCTAATGACGTGTAGTCCAGTAATAGCAGTTGAAAAGTTATTAAATAACAGTCCGATAATGAAAGATTTTGTGACTATTAAATGTTCAATTTCAATGCCATATACCAGAACAAGGTTCAGGGTGTGGTTGAAACAGTGAGTGGCTTCATGTACACTCTGACAAAAGCTAATCAAATCTAATAATGAGATAAACGCAGTACTAAGGCTATCAATTCAATGTCCACATGAATATTGAAATCATCTACAATAATTACTTTATCTGTTTTAAGGACTAAACTTGACAAAAAACTCTGAGAATTCAGATAAAAATTCAGAATAAGGACCAGGAGCGCGGTACACTATAACAAATAGAATTGGCCATTGTGTTTTCCAGGTCTGGTGTGAACCACTAAGAACAAGGCTTTTGAATGAATTATTTAGTTTAGGTTTAGGGTTGATTAATAGGCTTGAGTCAAAAATGGCTGCATCTCCACCTCCTCGGCTGGTGCCTCGAGTGTGAATGTGAGTATTAATATGACTGGGTGGAGTGGATTCATTTAGGCTAACATATTCTTCATGACCCAGCCAGGTTTCAGTAAGACAAAATAAGTCAATATGATACTCTGATATTAATTTGTTCACTAGTACAGCTTTAGATGACAGAGATCTGATGTTAAAGAGTCCACATTTAATTCTCCTATTTTGTTGTGCTAATTCAGCGTTTTTGTTTAGGTTTTTATGTATAACTCCTATTCTGTTTACTTTCGGTTTTATTAATTTAAGTGGTCGGGGGGCAGACACCGTCAGTAAGGAATTTTGGGTGGGTAACTTCTCTGGTGCAGAGAAGTGTGTAGGACTATAACTCTGCCTCCTGGTCTTAACTCTGGGTTCTCATGGTTTAGGTCCACTAATAAAATCAGTCAGATTTCTGGATATGAGAGCTGCTCTATCCAAAGGGGGATGAATGCCATCTCTCCTAATCAGACCAGGTCTTCCCCAAAAAGTCAGCCAATTATCTACAAAGCCCACATCACTTGCTGGACACCACCTCGACAGCCAACGGTGAAATGAAGACATGCGGCTAAACATGTCATCACTGGTCAGGTTTGGCAGGGGCCCAGAGAAAACTACGGAGTCCGACATTGTCTTTGCATATGTACACACTGACTCAACATTAACTTTAGTGACCTCTGATTGCTGTAATCGGAAGTCGTTACCGCCAACGTGAATAACAATCTTACTGTATTTACATTTGTCCTTAGCCAGCAGTTTTAAATAGGATTCAGCGTTGCCCACTCTGGCTCCAGGAATACATGTGACTATGGTCGCTGGTGTCGCTAACTTCACGTTTCTCAAAATAGAGCTGCCAATAATCAGAGTTTGTTTCTCAGCGGGTGTGTCACTGAGTGGGGAGAACTTGTTAGAAACGTGAACAGGTTGGTGGTGAACCGTGGGCTTCTGCTTAGGGCTATGCTTCCTTCGGACAGTCACCCAGCCTCCCGAGCAGCCGGGAGACGGCTAACAGGAGCTAGTTCCCATGGTGCGGAACCTTGTTTCCAATTCACTAAGCCTCGCCTCCAATGCTACAAATAAACTACATTTATTACATGTACCATTATTACTAAAGGAGGCAGAGGAATAGCTAAACATTTGACACACTGAGCAAGAGAGAGCAGGAGAGTGAGAGAGAGAGAGAGAAGCCATTGCTATCTGCTAAGCTAAAGAACGGTAGCTAGCAAAAAATGAATAGCGTGTAAACTGTGGGAGCTATGAGTGCTTGAGTAGAACTAATGTAGGTTTAAATGTATAGCAGATAGTTTGTCACTATAATGAAGAATCGAACAAAATTAACTGTGATGAGCTAGAGCAGCAAAAATACTCTACTAGTAAAACACAAACACCGGTGACCGGAAATGAGGCAATAGCTTACCGCAGCACATCAGCAAGAAGCCTGAAGAGGTCAAGAGTGTGGTAATCCAGCAACAAAAGAAGCTACAGACATGGGACCAATTGAGAGCTCTTGACTTCATGACAATCATGAGAGCATATAGGCAACAACTGGGGGTGCCGTCAAATAAGATTAGATCAATTTCACTGATCCCACACCAGGGAAATTCCCTTCAGCAGCTCAAGATTCAGCAAATACAGGGAAAAGGTTGATAGATAAAAAATACACATAAAATAAAAATAAAATAGAAATAGAAAATTGTATATTGTAATATATATATACTATGAAGACTAGGTTAGGTTTAGCGGTGAGCTGGATTCCTCTTGCAGTGTTGCCCAAGGATCATTGGTAATGTAGCCTAGCCTTCCGCTATCCAAAACTGGCAACCTATCTTATTGTTGAATTATCAAGGACACTTTCGTGTTTTTTTGTTGAGAAATGTTCAGAGAAATATCATTGAAAGAAAACCTTAACATGGGAATTAACAGTGAGGAAAATACCTCCGTCGGGAGGTCCGCTTATAGTGCCGTGGTCAGGTTAATATTGGAGTGAATGGACGGCTGGAGCAGTTGCTCTGAGCGTCTAATATTGCTGCGGATGAGTTTACACTAGAGTTAAGTGAAAGCCTGGTGTGTCTCATACAGATGCTCAAGGGTACCTTGTGCGTCTGACAAAATGTCGATATTTGACAACCTGGGAATGAAACCAGTTGGTAATAGTAGGAGTAGGTAACCCTACTCTCTAATTCCATCACCAGCTCTCCAGGTATGATTGCCTCTAGACTAGTATACTCGTCTAAAGGCACTGACAATGACTTTTCATTAAAATTCAGATATCAGCTTAGATTTATTGTCATTAGTATTTTGAAATTTTCACAAACAGAATTTACACTGGGTTTTATGCTGCCTGGCAGCTTTTTTCCTGCAAATCCAGTGTTTTCTTATTTTCTTGAAACGTAATCTCTGTGTCCTCTTGTGCGCACACAGCAGCAACGAAGCTACTATCAACCTGTGGAGGTAAGGAGATAAAAACAACTGTCTGCCCAGAGAAAGTCCTGATGGCTGCTGATTCTGAGGACAGACAGGATGGACATCTACAGTATCTGAAACATGGCACATCACTAATGTTGAATTAAAACACCACAATGTAAGTAGCAATCACATGTTCATCCTGTATGCTCAAGATATTTTCTTTTCAGTTTTACATTTTTAACTGCGTCAGCAGCAGCTGACTTGTTTATATATACTTGATCATATGGATCATATCTATCCTGCTGTAATAATATTACCACGCAAGTTTCAGATTTAACTACAGAAAATGTGATACTACATCTGTCAGTTGTTTATTCTAAACATTAATACACACATGCACATTTTCTGTCACGCGGATGCATGTATCTTTGCAGCCCCCCTACTCCAAATAGGTGAAGCATGCAGGTGAAAGTACGTCATCTTAATTAAAATAAATAACTAAATTACTGCCAGTAATAACTATTATAAAATAAATAACTAAATTATCTATAGTGGAAAGAGAGCAGAGTACACTGTCACAGAGTGGAAATAAAACAGGGCAAAGTGTCATCTCTATGCACATGCATACACACTAGGTTTGCATACATACACACACTGCAGCAGAGTACAGTGCAGGCTACAGTGTAAGTGATGAAGCAGCAGAACTATGATAGTGTTGATATGGATCCGGCCTGACATTTATTAAAGCACTCTTCCTCTCGTGCTGCAACACTGGGACTTCCACATGGAGCCAGTGGACAAGGCATAATTAAAAAGATAATGGCGCTGGCAGTGGCCTGGCTGGCATGGCCCAAGGGCTGCCTACCGCTATAGGGGGCAGCCAGAAATGAGAGGTGATCCATTTCAGCCCATCCTCCCACAGTCCCTCTCTACCAGCTAAAAGCATATTATACCTACAACCTCTCACGCTGAGCTGAGCAGGAAGGTGGGAGTCACAGATAGGACCTTATCTCGCAGTTTAAAATGTAACTATCGTCTTCCCTCCACTAAGTTTTTCCTCCACCTTCACTTCAATCTTTAATGAAGATTAAGGAGTCCCAACAAAGCCTTATCAACATGACTGAGGAGGAGAGGAAAGGTCTAATCATGGATAGCCTTCACACACACTCTCACACACACACAGTACTTATATGCTGTGAAGCGCTTTGAGTGGTCGGAAGACTAGAAAGGCGTTATACAAGTACAGTCCATTTACCATTTAAATTTGTGGGCACAGTATGGACGTGATATGCCAACAACATTGGATGAAATGGGGACACGCATACCCTCACACTTGCAGGTGCAGTGAAGATGTGACTGTAGGTTCATATATCTACTAAATCATAAAGAATAGCATGGACACACTACTGCTGCACCTACCAGCTACATCCAATCCTACTACCAGCCTGAACCATACATAACAGGCTATCCACCTACTGGAATATCATTATGCTGTTTAACAGAACTGTTTGTATCAGGGGAGACTTCAGAGGTAAGATCCAAAGTATACTGGAGCACACAGACTTGTATCCTAAAATAGAGGAAATGGTTAGCAATATGACAGAATTAATATAGCAATTTTAGCTAACTAATATCATAAACTATTGGCCCAGACTGGATAATCAAACATTAACGCTGATGTGCTTAGTTTCCCTGAGTTGTACACCTCAAGCTCACATTGAATCAATTTCAGTAGATTAAGAGTAAAAATTTTTCATGCATGCAAAAAATTTTGTTCTAAATGGTCATCTCCTGTATTTGGATCAAGTAGCTCATTAAAAATAATTAAATTCAGTTTGCTACAGCTGTCATTTCAGTGTGTCAGATCCATATTTAATCAACATTTCGAACACATCCCCCGAACTAAATGACAAAATATGTTGTTTTTGCTTCCCTGTAAAGTCCTTTAAAGTGCTTCCCTTTAAAGTAGTTGAGGTTTGTTTAGATCTAGGCACACAGATTACTTTTTTAAGCATACATAATGCAAAGCAAACATAGTGGTTTGGGTAAAAACCTACATGGTCAATGTTAAATGGACTGTAGCGTCTTTCTAGTCTTCCGACCACTCAAAGCGGTTTACACTACATGTCACATTCACCCAATTCACACACATTCATACACTAATGGCAGAGGCTGCCATGCAAGGTGCCAACTGCTTATCAGAAAGAAATTAGTCATTCACACACACTCACACACCTATTGCACAGCCTTTGGGAGCAACTCAATTCAATTCAATTATATTTATATAGCGCCTATTCATAACAGAAGTTATCTCATTGCACTTTTCCTATAAAGCAGGTCTAGACCATACTCTTTATAATATTATTTACAGACCCAACAAACCCCACCATGAGCAAGCACTTGGCGACAGTGGCAAGGAAAAACTTCCTTTTAAGAGGCAGAACACCACCGCTCTAAGCTACAGCTGCCATTAACGTTGAGATAACATGTTGGTTAGGGTTAAAATAAACAAATCCCACTCCAACCTTCTCCATACAAGTTTTTGTGGCTCTATACCAATGTCAAGCTACTTCATTTGCTCATGACAGACAAGAGTCACAATTGACCCAAATTGATATCCTGGATTTAGTCTTAATCCCATGACACAATCAAACTCAGAGACACACTCCAATTATCAGATAGAAGATGCTATTTTCATTAGACATATTATCACATACATTCACACACAAAGGCATGCCCCTATGAGTATGCATATTATACATGCGCGCACACACACACACACACACACACACACACACACACACACACACACACTGAATAGGGGCAGAGATTTCCATATCAAAGTGGAAGCGGAGGTTGCGTGTCACTTATTGATATCAGAGAGGAGGGAAGGAGCAATATTGACACCTAAATGAATTTCAGGGCAATTTTTATCTCTCTCTTACACACACACACACACACACATACGTCTTCCTACAAGACAGGAGCAGCATTCACACCAAATCAGGGCTAAGTGGATGTTACATATGGGAAGATGAAGAACACACTTTTTTGTTTGTATAACACTGTGTTTGTGTGTGACAAAGATTTTTTTTATCATGTCGCCTTCTTCTGTTTCTCTGTGATACGAGTTGTGGAATGGCAGCATAGTCAAAATTGCTTCTGTAGAAACACGCAAAGCTGCATGACTGTATGTGTTTGTACCGTCCATTATTCTCTCTATATGAAGTTTAAGGCAACGAATGTGAGTCAACTGACTAATAACTGGCAACTCTGCATCTGCAGCCAAATCCTATACGGGTCTTCATATGTAAAGTGCTTTCCAATGAGCAGAAATTACTCCCGTCTGACCTCCTCACGCACGCACACCGTCACACATACGCATACACACACACACACACACATATGCACACAGTGTCATACACATATCTAGATGGCCAAGAGGGATATGGGAGGGAGAGAGAGAGAGACAGAGAAAAGCTGACTTAAACATTTTTCTTCATTTCACAAAAGTAACTGTACTGTTGTCAACATGATGCATGAGAGAATAAAGACACAGAGAGAGAAACAGAAAGAAAGGAGAGAGAGGGAGGTTTTAACTGTTTTAACTTGAACTGTCTGAACTAACGATGTGACAGCAGCTGTTAAACATTTTCATTGTAATATTTTACAATGAAGTAATGTAATTGCAAATGTTGATATTTTTACTACTGTGATGGAATCGAAATTAGAACGCACTGTGTGTGTGTGTGTGTGTGTGTGTGTGTCATCATTATGTGACAGTGCTTGCAAATATGCCCTTTCAGTCATTTAATGATTAGACAGTCAGCACATTTGTAGGTGTGGGTGCATGCTTGCATGCATGAAGGGAAAAACACCCACACAACCACACACTTACACTCATAATTATGACCCCATCCTGCAGCTGGTCATTAAACAGGTAAGAAGTGACTCTAATCAGCAGCCTTAGCATGTTACTGCGATGGATTGAAAAGCTGCATGTTCGGCATACAGGTTGCAGTGAGTCTGAGTGTGTCAGTTCATAATGAATTGAAAAATCTATAGCTAGAAAGACCACATGCTGTCAAATGACTGATGTCTTGATTGTATTTATTCATGTATTTATTTATTGAAATATCTCAGATTTAAAAAAACAATCTGCTAAATTGTTGATTACAATATCAAAATAACTTAAAAAATATAAGTTTAAAGGGCATTTTAGAAAGTGTATGTGATAGCTCTTAAAGCAACATTATGCAGCTACTTTACCTTTAAATAATTGAATCCAGCCCGCAGCCCTTTGCGTGTCATCCCCTTTCTCTTGCCCACATTTCCGAATCAGAATCAGAATCAGAATCAGCTTTACTGCCAAGTAGGTTTACACATACAAGAAATTTGCTTTGGTATTTTGGTGTCTGACGATAAAAATAGTAGAAATATAAAGAAGTATAAAGACACATAAAGCAAGTACTGCAGGTCCAGAATTGTAACTATAAAACTGACAATAAGATATTAAAGAATTTTAAAACAAAAACTTTATAAGAAAATAATAATTAATAATAAAGAATATGTACAATATGAAGATATGTTATTTAAATTACAGTGTGTGCAATGTGCAACGTATTTACATGTGAATGTGCAAAAGTTTATATGTTTTATAGGTATGATAAGTAAGTTGTTGATGAGGCCAGCTGCAGACGGAAAGAAACTGTTTTTGTGGTGTGAGGTTTTGGTCCAGGTGGACCGTAGCCTCCTGCCGGAAGCGAGTGTCTGAAACAGTTTATGACCAGGGTGGTAGGGGTCGGCCGCAATCTTTCCTGCATGACTCAGGGTCCTTGAGGCATACAGGTCCTGGAGGGAAGGTAGATTGCAGCCAATCACCTTCTTGGTGGAGCGAATGATACGCTGCAGTCTGCCCTTGTCCTTGGCAGTGGCAGCAGCGTATCAGATGGTGATGGAGGAGGTGAGGATGGACTCAATGATGGCAGTGTAGAAGTGCACCATCATTGTCTTTGGCAGATGAATTTCTTCAGCTGCTCCAGGAAGTACATCCTCTGCTGGGCTTGAGGTCCTGGGTGATGATGGTGCCCAGGAAGCAGAAGGACTCCACAGTGTCGACAGGGGAGTCACACAGGGTGATAGGGGCGGGGTTCTTTCTGAAATCTACAACCATCTCCACTGTCTTTAGAGTGTTGAGCTCCAGGTTGTTCTGGCTGCACCAGGTCACCAGGTGGTCAATCGCCCACCTGTAGACTCAACCCCGTCAGAGATGAGCGTAATGAGGGTGGTGGCGTCAGCAAACTTCAGGAGCTTGACGGACTGGTGTAGGTTCCCGAGGAGCCCAGGTGCTGCAGGATGAAGTGAAGGGCCATGTTTACTGCATCATCTACAGACCTGTTGGCTCTGTAGGCGAACTGCAGGGGATCCAGGAGTGGGTCTGTAATGGCCTTGAGGTGGGACAACTCAAGGCGCTCAAAAGACTTCATTACTACAGAGGTCAGGGTGATGGGTCTGTAGTCATTAAATCCTGTGATCCTTGGTTTTTTGGGGACAGGGATGATAGTGGAGGATTTGAAGCAGGCTGGCACATAGCTTGTCTCCAGTGAGGTGTTGAAGAACGCTGGAGACAGCTGATCGGCACAGTGTTTCAGGGTGGACTGAGAGACAGAGTCTGGTCCAGCTGCTTTGCGGGGGTTCTGCCTCCTAAATAGTCTGTTAATGTCCCTCTCCAGGAGAGGGAGTCATTGTTGCAGTAGGGGAGGGGGGAGCCTCTGGGTTGGGCAGTTGTGGAGAGGCTCAGGTTCCTACTGAGGTGAGGGAGATGGTTGGCTGAAACTGGTGGATGGGGTCGCGAGGGATGGTGTCAGGACTGTCCCATTGTCTTTCAAATCGATAGTAGAACTCATTCTGCTGGTTGGCCAGGCATAAGTTGTTAATGGAGTGGGGGGGCTTAGGTTTGTAGTTGGTGATCTGTCTGAGCCCCCTCCAGACAGAAGCAGAGTCGTTGGCTGAGAATTGGTGGTGTAGTCTCTCTGAGTACCGTCGCATCAAGGTGCGATTTGCATTTATGACAGTGGTGTAAAAGTGAATTGCACTCCGAAACTGTAGAGGTGCAAGGCTAGAAGCTTAGGAGCAGGATTCAAGTTGTTCTACCATGGGTCAGATAGGAAGAGAAACGGAGTAGGAGTTATCCTGAAAGAGGAGTTTGTGAGGAATGTTCTAGAGGTGAAAAGAGTATCAGGCAGGTCTGGTCTTCAGGACAGGAACGCAGAAGGACAGATGGTGGTAGACTTTGCAAAGAGGATGGAAATGGCTGTATTGAACACTTTCTTCCAGAAGAGGCAGGAACATAGGGTGACATATAAGAGCAGAGGTAGAAGCACTCAGGTGGACTACATCTTGTGTAGACGTTGTAATCTGAAAGAGACCAGTGACTGTAAAGTAGTGGTAGGGGAGAGTCTAGCCAGACAACACAGGATGGTAGTGTGTAAAACGACTCTGGTGGTGAGGAAGATGAAGAGGACAAAGGCAGAGCAGAGGACGAAGTGGTGGAAGTTGAAAAAGGAAGAATGTCGTGTAGTTTTCAGGGAGGAGCTGAGACAGACTCTGGGTGGTCAGGAAGTGCTCCCAGATGACTGGACCACTACAGCTAATGTGATCAGTGAGACAGGTAGGAGTGTACTCGGTGTGTCATCTGGAAAGAGGAAAGTGGACAAGGAGAATTGGTGGTGGAATGAGGAAGTGCAGGAGTGTATACAGAGAAAGAGGTTAGCTAAGAAGAAGTGGGACACTGAGAGGACTGAAGAGAGTAGACAGGAGTACAGGGAGATGCAGCGTAAGGTGAAAGTAGAGGTGGCAAAGGCCAAACAAAGAGCATATGAGGACTTGTATGCTAGGTTGGACACTAATGAGGGAGAGGTGGATTTGTAGAGGTTGGCCAGACAGAGAGATAGAGATGGGAAGGATGTGCAGCAGGTTAGGGTGATTAAAGATAAGGATGGAAATGTATTGACAGGTGCCAGGAGTGTGATGGGAAGATGGAAGGAGTACTTTGAAGAGTTGATGAATGAGGAAAATGAATGGGAACGAAGAGTAGAAGAAGTGACTGGTGTGGAGCAGGAAGTAGCAAAGATTAGCAAGAGTGAAGTGAGGAGGACGTTGAAGAGGATGAAGAGTGGAAAGGCAGTTGGTCCTGATGACATACCTGTGGAAGTATGGAAGTGTCTAGGAGAGGTGGCAGTAGAGTGTAGTAGTAGTGGAAGTTAGGCTAAGGGCAGAGGTGAGCATTTGTGAGCAGCAATATGGTTTCATGCCTAGAAAGAGTACAACAGATGCAGTATTTGCTTTGAGGATGCTGATGGAGAAGTACAGAGAAGGTCATAGGGAGTTGCATTGTGTCTTTGTAGATTTAGAGAAAGCGTATGACAGGGTGCCGAGAGAGGAGCAGTGGTATTGTATGAGGAAGTCTGGAGTGGCAGAGAAGTATGTGCAGGACACGTATGAGAGCTGTAAGACCATGGTGAGGTGTGCTGTAGGTGTGACAGAGGAGTTCAAGGTGGAGGTGGGTCTGCATCAGGGATCAGCTCTGAGCCCTTTCTTGCTTGCTCTGGTGATGGACAGGCTGACAGATGAGGTTAGACAGGAATCTCCATGGACTATGATGTTTGCGGATGACATTGTGATTTATAGTGAAAGCAGTGAGCAGGTGGAGGAAAATCTAGAGAGATGGAGGTCTGCTCTGGAAAACAGAGGAATGAAGCTTAGCCGCAGTAAGACAGAATACATGTGCGTCAATGAGAGGGACCCAGGTGGAACGGTGAGATTAAAGGGAGCAGAGGTGAAGAAGGTGCAGGACTGTAAGTACTTAGGGTCAACAGTTCAGAGCAATGAAGACTGTGGAAAAGAGGTTAAGAGGCGAGTGCAAGCAGGTTGGAACGGGTGGAGAAAAGTGTCAGGTGTGTTGTGTGATAAAAGAGTATCAGCAAGAATGAAAGGAAAGGTGTTCAAGACGGTGGTGAGACCAGCGATGTTGTACAGCTTAGAGACAGTGGCACTGAAGAAAAGACAAGAGGCAGAGCTGGAGGTAGCAGAGCTTAATATGTTGAGGTTCTCTTTAGGAGTGACGAGGATGGACAGGATCAGGAATGAGTACATCAGAGGGACAGCTCATGTTAGATGTTTCAGAGATAAAGTCAGAGAGGCCAGACTGAGGTGGTTTGGACATGTTCAGAGGAGAGACTGTGAATATATTGGTAGAAGGATGCTGAGGTTGGAGCTGCCAGGCAGGAGGTCAAGAGGAAGACCAAAGAGGAGATTTATGGATGTAGTGAGAGAGGACATGAAGTTAATTGGTGTGAGTGAAGAGGATGCAGAGGACAGGGTTAGATGGAGGCACATGATTTGCTGTGGCGACCCCTGAAAGGGAACAGCCGAAAGAAAAAGAAGAAGAATCTGAAGGCTAGATCTTGGGATAAGAACAGAAAAAAATGAAACCATCACTAGTCAAAGAGACTTTTTTTGGTTCAAAGGATGGTTAGAAACTAAAAATCATCGAAAACTGTAACACTGTAGTGTGTATATGTAGTGTAGTGTGTGGTGGTGGTACAGTTGCTGCTTCAAGCACTAGAAGCTTTTTTAAAGTCGTGTCTGAAAAGCTTAAAGGAGAATTTACTTTTTTACACCATCTTTCTCATCAGTTGTAACAATATTTTACTCACCAGTTTGATTACTGTGACCTAAGGACACAGTAACATCACAAGACAGGAATCTAGAAGAGCAAGTAACAGCAATCACACAGATTACATGGGCTGTAAACAAATCTCCTGTTTTATCACACATGTTCTGTAGACTTTGCAGAGTGACTTCCCTGTTGAACTTTGACCTACTGTGCTTAATGTAGCCCTCCAACCCCTAGTAGTGTGCACACAGGTTTTCTATGAAATGCATTATGAAAATGGATATTATGGGTGGGTTCAATGGTTTAATTTCCACATTAGTGGTTTGGAAAAATGGGATAAACAACAACAACTGCTGAACATTCTTAACTTGCTGAGGTGTGGTCAAATGAGAATTCTGATGTAAAAAAATTATGCAACTCTTCTTGTCATGTAGTCCGAAAGTAATTGTGAAAACGAATGTTGTTTTTTTTCTCTGACTCTCTGTAGATCACTGATCAACAAGGAAAGACTCAGAGACTAGAGGCAAAAATCACTCACAGCCAGACTGAATACCAAGCTGCAAATGTCCAGACAGGAAGGCAGTCTGCAGTAATTTCAATCAACAGTATCAGAAATAACAAAGATTCACTGCCCTGACATGTTTCAACACAGCATTTTTACAACACTCTTGCAATTGTGATACCCTTCAAAGTGTGAGAGACTTGTGCAATGAAAGAGAGAAAAAGACAAAGACAAGAAAGTTAAATATCTGGTACCACCTGCTGGTCAGAATCAGAGAAGATGAAACACGACAACAAATGTACACACTGTCATCTATTATTTTTCCTTTAATGCCTGTAAACTCAGGTGAGAAAAATATAGAACTGAACTGAAGCAAACAGTTCACAAAGATAAAGATATGATACAGAGCGTTGAAAACCAGCACTGAGCATGTCTGAGTGTACTGTTGAAGGTGTAGAGGGAGGGTTTATTCATGATGATGTTGGAAATGCATTGCCTGAGAGTTCTCCAGCCTAATATAACCAGTAAAACAACATGAATATTCAATGTGAAATGCCCCTTTCCTCTGGATGGCCCAGAGGACTTGCTGGCTGATTGTGATCCATGGCAGCTGACAATCGCCCCATTGCAGAGGGCCATAACCTGGTGCTTGTGTGCTGATGACAGTGTGAGGAAGCGGCCTCAAACGGAGCAGTAATTGGACATTACTTCTGCGGAGAGAGGCTAAAAGCATCTCCGCCACTGTTTGTGCTGACATCCCTCTTTTACTCTCATCACAGTCTTCTCCATTTCCCTTCACTCTGGCCAGCGGTCCTTTAATTGTAATGGCCTTTCTGGGAGTGTTAAAAGCAGCTCAGAGACACTGGATATCACTTTAACAAATACAATGAGAAACTTCGTCATTTACATTCCTGAGCTCTCTCTGTCTGTGTGTTTGTGTGTCTTTATAATGAAAGCCAATGAATCCACACTGATCACAGTTTGTGTCTATTGAGCCTTTTCACCCCTTTGTGCCAATGAGTATATGCAAATACAACTGAAGATAGAAGTGAAGATATTTGTAGTGTATAAGCATGCCTATGTTATATTTTTTCTCTTATCTGTAGTGCTATTTATCCATCTAGATTGTTTTGGTGTGAGTTGCAGAGTTTTGGAGATATCAGCCGAAAACATGTCTGCCTTTCTTGAATATAATGGAACTATATGGCACTCGTCTTGTGGCACTCAAAGACCTCACAGACCTTGATGTGAGCAGTATAATGTAGGAACTATCAGTAGAAAGAAAATAGTTCCTGGATGAAACTGCTCACAACAAATCTGTTTCTGAGTTTTTCAAATGGAAAGGAAAAGGAAAAATATGTATTTTTGATTTTGGGGTGAACTGTCCCTTTAAATGATCATCACAGCAATCTCTCCACTTTAGCCCCAGATGCTAGTGTTTATCTGTGTTAATAATGTAAGGGGGACTTTAACAGCTCGCCGGTTGCCTTGTGCTATCACCATTAAGGCCATGGTTTAATTTTTAATGAGGAGAAAACAAACTCCTACAGCTTCACCAGCATTAACAATGACTATGGGGTCGAATTCCACCGATCAGCTCAGAGCAGTAAGTCCGGCGCAATCAGTGTCACAGGTACAGTTTGAATTAGTTTTTGTGTCCAGGGATCAGTCAATAGTTACTGCTGAATGTCTCTCTGGTTGGATCAAGCCACTGTCTTGTCTTAGTCCATATTTATTTTACCCAGTATATACTGTAGAACTGTCCCATCTGACTCTGATGGCAAATATGTGACAAATGTAAAATAACAATGTAGGAGTGAGATTAATTTCCCATCTAGAGGAACAACAAGAGCTTCAATTAACCTATGGGCAGTAAAAGACCTTCAACGTAATTGTATAATTTTGAGAAGACAAGTTTTCAAGCTTTACAGGGTACTGGAGAAGTACACTTGTTTAGGGAACTTACCACAGAGCTGAAGGTTGTAGATAGAAAGGGTACACCATTAATCACTGGAGGAGACTTACATTTACATTTGTTGTTTCTGTGATATTGAAAAGTTTGTTTCTGAAGATGAGCAGCTTAATCAAAAATCTAAAAATAAGGACATATTTTTGACTGTTGCTGCATTTACAAGATGTTACAGTTTGTGTTATTTTGTGTTTAAGCTCTAGAACTAAGAATCACAACAACTACCCTCTTTTTTAGTCAGTGGCCAGGAAGTTGTTTTCTCTTCAGTTTGTGAATGGACCTTGAACATACACTCAGGATACACCAACAATGGTTTCTGAATCTGCTGATTTCTGATTTCTGTAAACATTCAATACTGGCAAAAAAAGTATACAAAAAATAATTTTAAAAATCAATACAAATATTCACACCTAGAATTTTACACTGTACTTGAGAGAGTGGAAAAATCTGTAAATCACAGTATACAAAGATGCCATTCAAAGGCACGCTACGTTTTCGATGGGGATTAACAGGTTTTATACACGTCAAAACACCCGTACCCATTGTTTTCTATGCAAGCCCACACATCTGCAGTGACTGGACTCCTCAGAATATGCCACTATGGCACGTATTATATGTGTGCTACGTGTGAGTTGATGCATGTCAAAGACGTGATGCTATGTGACATGGCTGATGTTGCACTTAACAGTCAGGAGAACAACATCTATCATATCACAGGTGGACAACATCATTTATGATTTTTGTTTGAGAAATTCTATTTTACCTAACATTTGAGGTAGTGTAAATGGATGGGAAGTCAATGAGGGATCACATCTGTCTCATTACTCTCTCAACTCCTACTCAGTGGTCAGGGCACCTGCACAGAGTGGGGTTAGATCTAGAAGAGGTTGTGAGAACATAGGTGCAAACTCCACCCTCTGGGTGAAGCTGCTCACTAATGGGGGAAAAGAAAATGTTTGCTGGAGGAGGCACATGGCAGCCGATATCTTCCCCAGACAAACAGAGAGTTAGCAGAGACAAAGGGGAGCTGCCCATTCCAACTTGGAAGAAAAAGGAGAAACAGGGCAGTTTTGGTCATCATTTCTATAAATGATCCCGTTTATTTATTTATTTTTTCAACAAGCTTCACCACAGAGACATGCCAGCATATCACTTCAACCAAATCAGTGCTTTAGTCAATTTGGTTTAACTGGACTTGATTCAACTGTTGTATGGTTTTGTTGTGATGCCCTGACTACTCACAAATCTGTCAACAACAAAGAATAATAACTTTTTTGATACTAGACTTCAATAAAAGGGCCATTATTGACCCTGTATATTGGTACACATAAAACACAATTGCTCTTGTACCATATCACCAACACACATCTCATCATGGAGCTTCAAAGGAGCCGCAACTCTCTCCAACAATGATCCTCTCTCTGAGCCACGCACAACTTTCCAATTAGCTGCCATGTCAGTGTGATTGGGCTGCAGAGGCTTGATTGGGCCTGAAGGCCTGCTGACGAACACTGATAGAGGCTAAACCAGACCAAACTGTAATTGATATTATGGAGAGGGAGGAGGAACTGTGTGTGTGTGTGTGTGTGTGTGTGTGTGTGTGTGTGTGTGTGTACTCCAGCTTATTATGTGTATTATAAATTCCTGTCACGCCCTTGTGGCATACGTTGATTAAATTGATTTCTGCTATAAAATATTTAATGAGTGTGCTGTATGGTGTTTGCTCTAAGATGTTCGGATCAGTCTCTTCTAATAATAATTTAATAAATGTATAATATCCAAATAAATCCATAATACAGCTTCTTAATCCTCACCTTTTTGTCTGTGTAGTATGTTCTGGTAAAGCAAAGCATGTGTACCACCAAACGTACTAAAACCAATGTCAAACACTCAGAGGCATACATACCATGAACCATGGAGATTATATACAACGGAGTGGTGCAGAGACTGCAGAGGAACCACATGGACTGTGTATATTTCCACAGATCTAAGCTGGTTGTGATTGATCTTTCCTCCTGCTATTAGATTGGTATTGATGTGCCAGTAGGACAGATGGCCCCACCTACAGCCAGGGTCACACTTCAGAACCTCAAATTTAATCAAAATAATAATGATACATTTTTTATGATCAAGCTGCATAGAGGTGTGGAAGGGAGCGCTGAGTTGGAGGGAGTATGCAGGGTAACATTAGGACTGAGCGTTTACAGCCAGCATTTATGAGTCTGCACTAAAACACACCATGCACGCAGTGGAAAGTGGGAAAAATAACAGCAAAAGACTTAGTGTTTAAGATCCTAAACTACCGCACAAGTTAATCCAACATAAGGCTTAGTCTCAGCCAAACAGTCAACATTTTAACTGTAGACATTTAGGTATTCAGTTATCTCTGCATTCAAAATGTCTCTGCATGATTAACAACTGCTAGTACATGATCCACATCTGCGAGCAATCTAGAATTCTTAAACTCACTCTCTAGAAATCTATAAACTCACTAGAATTTTCTTCCTCCTTTTCAACAACCTTGTAGCCTTTCTTAATCCAGCTTTCTTCTAATCTATGATCAAAACACAGTGAGAGGGTACATATACAGGCCTACATTTCAGATAAAAAGGCCAATATGACTAGTTGTAAATAATATTTCATTGATGCTAGTGAATACCAGGGTCTTAACTGTGGATATGTTCACCCCAACAGGCCTGGCAGGGCTGAAGGACCCTTTTCTTCTTTATATTTAATTATTACAGAGGAAGGGAGAGAGAGCGAGAGGGAAGGAGCAAGAGAGATGGAAGAGAGAAGAGAAGAGAAAAGAAAATGAGAGAAAGAAAAAAGGTGGATGGATAGATACATAGCTAGATAAAGAGAAAGAGGGAGGGAGTGTGCAGCGGTGTGGCAGAGGCAGGCAGAATTAAAGAGGCTTTTTTGTGGCGTTTAATATCCATTCATTGGCTGGACTGCTGACACAGTGAGAGCACTGCACTCAGGATTTATAGCCACTTCTAATGGGCATGCCCAGAACCAAAGCACTGCAGTCAGCACATTCTCCCTCTGTGCACACACACTCACGCATACCTGGGTAGCTGTGCTGTAAAAGTCTGAGCACATGTATCCGATGTACCACTGAATGTGGGAACATACAGATGTGGGCCTGTCGAGTGATTGTATGCAACAAAACGAGAAGTGCACATCCACACACACACACATATACACACACACACACACTGACCTGACCAACTTGGGGTCTCCATGTACAGCCAACTGCTCGGAAAGAAGGGACCCTGTTAGACAAGCAGAACAGAGAGAAAAAGGTTAGCCATCAAAGACACATTTTAACATCAAACACAAGTTGTTTAACCTGTAAAATACCTTCATGAAGGTTATAATGTTCAGTTTTTGAAACTATTTTAGGTGTTGATTCAACTGTATTATCATTTTGGAGGCAGTAGTTTGGGGTATTACATTATACTGACAAGTGTTTTATATATTTTGTCCACCATGTTTTTATCAGTGAGGGTAGACTAAATATAGGTCAACAGCACTACAAATTACATCCCCCAAACTGATTATACAGTTGAACCAACACCTCTACATCTCTAAAACAGTTTCATCAAAAACTGAACATTATAACCTTCATGAAGGTAGGATTTATTATAGGGCTGTTCTATCGGACTACATTAGTTTAAACTAGGTGTACCTAATAAACTGATAACTGAATTTATATTACACCTATAGTTGCAAATAATGGTTAGTTAGGTTGGTTTAGTCTATAAAATGTCAGCAAATAGTCCATTCCGGTTTACTCGAGCCAAGGGTGATTTTTTCAAATGTCTTGTTTTGTCCAACCAACAGTCCAAAACCCAAAGATATTAAGTTAACAATATAACAAAGAAAAACAGTATTGATTAATTTTCTGTCAATCGACTTATAAATTAATGAAAAAATTGTGTTAACCAAATCAATATGGTACATATATCAGCCTATTGCACCATTACCATTAACCTGTGGCCACTGATAGGCTTGATGATTAATATTTACAAACAAGTACAGACTCCACACATATTTGAGACTAAAGGCAAAGAAAAAGAAGATGTCTTGTTCTCAATGAAAACAGCAAATGAGAAAAAGCAATACTATTTTATTTTATTGTCATTTTTTTTATTTCTGGTCTTGTCACTTAGAGCACATGACGACGCCTGAGATGTGGTTGAAACCTTTGAGAACTTAAATTATTTTGTTACACTTTTTCAGTCATATTAGTCATATTAGCCATATCCAGTCATATTACAGCCTATTACAGCCAATTGTTGCTGGTGACTAACAGGCCTCTGTCAGAGCAGCAGCTTACAGTCAAGAACATTATAGCATATTAGAACATATTAAGAACATTTAAAAGATATTCTTATTCATTCTATTTGGGCAAAGATGTTTAAGACTAACGTGGGTTTTTTCGTTTAGATGGAAATTGCCTTGCTGAGAGGGAGCTTCTGCTTACTTTTCAGAATCAGCTTTATTGGCCGAGCATGTGTACACATACAAGGAATTTGACTCCAGTGTTTTCATTGCTCTCAATGTACTTACACAGGAATAGACATAACAGCTAAGAACAAGGACAACAAAGCTGGACATTTAACAGTCAAGAATAAACAGGACTATTATGTACGAATGTGCAAGATACATCTTCTGGATGCACTGGGATGCATCATCAGTGATGTGACATGGGGTCCTCGGGTGTTTCAGGTCTCTCAACATCAGACATCCTCGCCCAGGCAACCCAGCCAGGGTTCATCATACTTGAGTCCCAGCAGCAACTTCAGACTTGCATCCCAGCAGCAACCGCCCACGGATCAGCCCTCTTAGTGGCTTAGTGGTAGAGCGGGTTGTTCACCAATCGGAAGGTCCTCAGCTTGATCCCGGCTTCCCCCAGCACATGTGTGTCTTGGGCAAGACACAGAACCCCAAATTTCTCCCTTCGGTGTGTGAGTGTGTATGAGTGATTTGTTACCTTGGACTGATGAGCACTTAGTATGCCATCAGTGTATGAATGTGCGTGAATGGGGTGAATGTGATATGTAGTTGAAGCGCTTTGAGTAGTCGGAAAAGACTAGACTAGTGCAGTCCATTTACCAATGCAATGTGAAGTGACTAGAAAGGCGCTATACAAGTACAATCCATTAACCATTTGATCCATTTGAACCCCCTCAAAACCTAACGCGGCAGCAGCGGATGGCCGCCCACCATTGAGTTTGGTTCTGTCCAAGGTTTCTACCCTCTTAAAGGAAGTTTTTCCTTGCCACTGTCGCCAAATGCTTGCTCATGGTGGGATTTGTTGGGTCTATGTAATTAATATTATAAAGAGTACGGTCTAGACCTGCTCTATAGGAAAAGCGCAATGAGATAACTTCTGTTATGAATTGGCGCTATATAAATAAAACTTAATTGAATTGAATGATCTGTTGTTTTGTCACCTCAGCGGTGATGATCAAGTCTGGCCGGAGTGATGTTACTATGATGTGCTGTGGAAAATTCAGCTGCTTGCCCAGATCGACTTGCAGCTGCCAGTCAGAGGCCATATAGAGGAGGCCCGTCCTTGTTTTTGGTTGTGGGTGGGGTTTCTCTCCAGCTTTGACAAGTATGTGAAAAAAAACAGCTGTATATATGAATATATACACAAATATATATAAAAAGCATCAATGACCAACAACATAAATAAAATTTCTATATACAAGTCAAGTGTTTCTGTGAGTTGTAAACAATACAAGACAAATAGTGCCAAGAAATAAATATTAAATGGATATACATGGAGTGGATGATTATGTACAGTATATGCATTTATACATGCCTATATACAGTATATATATCGTGTAGGATGCACATTGATGGTGACAGTGAATAATGATATGTACATGTTTAAAACGGTACATTTTAAACTTTAAAGATTTAATCTATAATGGAAGTAAGTGGATGCTTTGATGTTACAGGGTTATTGACACACTTACCTAAGTGTTCATCAGAGTGATGGCCTGTGTTTCCTGACAGTTTCCTGACTCTGGATATGTACAAGTCCTAAATGGAGGGCAGGTTGGCACCAGTTATTTTCTCTGCAGTCCTGACTGTCCGTTGTAGTCTGTTCCTGTCCTGTTTGGTGGCCGATCCAAACCAGACAGTGATGGATGTGCAGAGAACAGACTGATATATTGCAGTGTACAACTGGATCAGCAGCTCCTGAGGCAGGTTGAACTTCCTAAGCTGGCACTGAAAGTATATCCTCTGCTGGGCTTTTTTGATGATAGAGTTTATGTCGGATACCCACTTTATGTCCTGGGAAATTGTGGATCCCTGAAACCTAAAGTCTTCCACAGCATACACAGTGCTGTTGAATATGGTGATGGGGGTAGTGTTGGGGGGCTAGTCCTGAAGTCCACTGTCATCTCTACAGTTTTGAGCGTGTTAAGCTCCAGGTTGTTGCCTATCTGTATGCTGACTCGTCACCGTCCCGAATTAGGTCGATGACAGTTGTGTAATCTGCAAATTTCAGGTGTTTAACAGACGGGTCTCCTGAGGCTCAGTCATTTGTGTAGAGGGAGAAGAGTAGAGGGGAGAGCATGCATCCCTGGGGGGTGCCAGTGCTGATGTCTGGGTGCTGGATGTGATTTTTTCTAGCCTCACCTCCTGCCACCTGTCTGGCAGGAAGTTTATGTAGTCATTTAGTCCTGTGATAGAGGGTTTCTTGGGGAATGGGATGATTGTGGAGCATTTGAAGCAGGAGGGGGTGAGGGGTGTGAATGGTGGCTTATCAAACCTGCAGTAAAACACATTCAGGTCGCTGGCTAGTTGATGGGTCACTACAGTGTGAGGGAATGGTCTCCTGTAGTTTGTGATGTCCTGCAGGCCTTTCTGGACGCCGGGTCGTTAGATCAAAACCTGTTTTTCAACTTTTCAGTGTAGCTCCTCTTTGCTACTCTGATCGCCTTTGTCAGTGTGTTTCTGGCCTGATTTATACACGATTCTGTCCCCACTTCCGTAGGCCTCCTCCTTGGTCTGACGAAGCTGCCTGACTTTTTCTGTAAACCAGGGTTTATGTTGTTGTATGTGCAGAAGGTTTTAGTCGGCACACACATGTCCTCACAAAAACTGATGTAAGATGTCACAGTGTCAGAGAGTTCATCCAGGTCTGTGGCTGCAGCCTCAAAAACACTCCAATCAGTGTGCAGTCAAAGCAGTCCTGTAATTTCAGCTTTGCCTCGTTAGTCCATTTCCTCACAGTCTTGACCACAGGCTTAGCAGATATTAAATTCTGCCTGTAAGTCGGAAGAAGATGAACCAGACAATGATCAGAGAGTCCCAAAGCTGCATGGGGGACAGAGCATAGTCGTCCTTTATTACGTTATAGCAATGGTCCAGTGTGTTTTTATCCCTGGTGGGACACTTGTGCTGTCGGTATTTTGGCAGTTCGTGGCTGAGGTTTGCTCTGTTAAAGTGAGCAGGGAGTCTGGATATTTATGATCCATGTTAGTTATCTGGTCAGCCAGGTGCTGTAACGCCTCACTAACAGGCCTGAGGTGGGATGTAAACACCGACCAGAATAAATGAGGAGAACTAACAGTAAATAACATGGTTTACAGGTTTAAGTGAGGACTGCATGATTTAATTAAAACTGTGACATCTGTACACCAACCTTTATTTTTATATAGAAGCAGATTCCCCTCGTTTTCCCTAATCGCTCTATTACGCGGTTCGCTCGGAGGAGTTGGAAGCCTGGCAGATGTAGTGTAGTGTCCGGAATGTGCTCACCGAGCCAGGTTTAGGTGAAGCACGGGGTAGCAGATCTCCAAAAATCTTTTTGCTCTGTTGATGAGCAGCAGTTCATCCATCTTGTTGGCCAAAGAGTGGACATTCGCCAGATGGCTTAACGGGAGCATAGTTCGAAATCCCCACTGTCGCAGTTTAACCAGCTTGTTTCCCCTGCGTCTCCCTCACATCCCATAGAGAGCTGCTGCTCCTCCAACTAAAAGCTTGGTAAATTTTTTCCGGTTCAGTGAAAAACTGTGAAAAAGTTTGACCAGTGGATTGTCGGATGTTTAAAAGTGCCTCCCTAGTGTGATCAGAGAGGGAGAGCTGAAAACTCTGCGGCGCTATTTTGCATTCTGCAAGAATGATACATCTACAATCACAGTGGCACGAGTTAATAATTCAAAGATAAAACTGTGTTATTAAAGGGAATGATATTTCATCCAGCCCATCAGTGACCACAGCGGCTGGCTGAGATTGACATTCATGTAATACAGTTTATCTAAAATCACATTAACATCTAGTGCTGCTGCAGCATGATCATCAGTTATCTCTACACACATACAAACAAACAGTCAGTGTTGTATTCCCAAAACACAGCAGAAAAAAAAGAAAAGGATGGTAAAATGAAAAATGACTTTTTGGAAGTGCTCCTGTAGCCAAACAGCGGCGCTTGTTGGTGTTGGTGGGACAACTGGCTTGGGGGGGGGGGCATCTCTCGCCATTCGCTGCTGTATTATGGTAATTAGCAGGGTGTAATGGTGGAGTGAGGCCTATTCTGATTAAAAATGCATGCGGTGAGCACAGGATGGCGGCAACTGTGTGTATGTGAGCATCTCTTAAATGGTTGGCATTAATCTGATCTATAGTTCTAATCCCTCCAGTGGTTGGGATATGTGTTTGTGTGTGAATATGTGTGGTTGTGTGTCTGAGAGAGAGAGAGGGCTTAGAGAGAGAGAAATAGAGGATTGGTTTCATTTTTATGAGTTTGGTGATATAAGGGCTGATGTATGTTCTGTTTGTTTGTTAAAATGTCTTTTTTTCGAGTCGCGTGTGTGTGCCTCTGAGCATGTTATGTGTGTTTGGCCACGTTCCAGACTTGATTGGGTTGGCTGAAACCAAATTATGAGTAGAACAAGAAAAGAAAAAAGGTTGAAGTAGGGAAAAAAAAAAGTAGAGTAGTTGGACAAATAAAATGATACAGAGGCCAATAGAAAATGTGATAAGAAAAGACATAAATACAAAGGAGAGTAGAACAAATATGAGTGAAAAAAATGTAAAAGAGGTTAAAAGATGGGGAAAGAGAATAGAAGAACGTCGATAAAATAGGTTCAGATAGGAAACAGACAAAAGAGAGCAGAGTGTGAAACAGTAATTTATCCGTTCACAATAATGATACAGTTCATTCAGCAAACACTAACAAACAGATAATTAGCTGTCAGCAGAATGTTTAATATACTTTTCATCTTCCCCCCGACGTGGAGCAATAGCAGACATATGAAGACATAATTTAACAAATATAGACAAAATGTCCACAGCAGATGCATTTATCCTCCTTAAAACAGACATGTGAGAACACACACAAACACAGACATTATGCTACTGGTCTGGAATAGAGACATTTTCACTGGCTTTCATTCACTCTCTAACAAATACTCTCAAGGTGCTTTCATTTCTATAATTTGCCACAAAAAACATGCAAACACACAATTTTCTGAACACTACAACTCAACTGAAATGGGTTTAGAGGAGCACTACAAATACCAATAAATCTGGATTGAAGCTGCAAGCCAACACTCAGGATTTTTTTATTTAATCTAATACATGCATATTTGTTTTGGGTTTTTTTCAGGAAGAAGTAATTATTGTTTCTCTCTGAATTTGACTGTTATTTAGGTTGGAAAATATCTGGGACCACATGTAGACTATAGAACATGGGGACACTGCATTCACCAGATGAGGAACACTATCAGTTTAGGCCAAAGATAGTTGCACTCAGTCCCAGTGCCCAGGGTGGCCGAGTGGGTGCTGCTTGTGAACAGCAAAAAAACAACAAGGCAATAATATTAAGAATGACTACATTATGGGTTATGCTTTGTATTACTGAATCTTGGCATGGGTAAAATACACACATGCGTGGCCAACAGGTGCATCCTGGATCTGGTTAAAATCCTGCTGCACCATCCAGGCATCATTCTTACCTTCAGTGAGATGTTCATGGCCTCATGGCTATTTTTGTCAATTACTGTCATAGCTGTGACTGCCAAGTGCTCATTCGCCAAGCTCAACATTATTAAAATCTGAGAAGTGTAGTAGAACACTATCAGGTAGAGAGAAGTGGCCTTATAATGTTCTACTACACTTCTGAGAATGACCTGAGTTCACTGTGTTGCATAGCGACATAGTGAACTAGGTGAGGTGTAAAAATCTGCTCTTTGTTTTAAAGTTTGTGTGTTTGTGGGCTGCTGCTGCTGTGGTGTTTATCATGCGCGCTGGAACCTATTTTTTTAGCAGGGGGGGCATCCCTGGATATGTGCATGTGGGCGACAGCTTACTTACTCTATACTCTATACTTAGACCCTCCCCAAGTCGATAGTGGGTTAGTTGCTGCTTTGTGCACACAAGCAGGTTGTATTTTTGTAAACCTAGTGCTGCAGCGAGATCTCAGTCAAGTGCGCCTTGTCCATTGCGTCGGGAGCATGCTAAGCACACTTTTGGTCATTTCGTGGCCAGGCTCCCTTGGTGCACCTGTGGTACACTTGGGCATGGTGTGGGTTCAGAGAGAATATATTATCATACATGTGGTTGTGTTAGAGGCCATGACAATCATGGCCAATTCACTACTTTCATCCCCTTTAATCACAGGGCTCTGTCTATCATGACGCACTGACAGTTTGGGAATCCTGTAATGTTTTCCTCAGAAGAAACTTATTGTTGTCAGCAGCTCAACTATAATCCCAAGAGCAGATGATGACTCTTTGTAGCTGAATTCACTTTTGTGGACATGTTGAAGATCCAATGGTCACCATGTTTTGTGACAGTGCGCAATTTTATGTCAGTTAAATTCCACAATAGTGCCATGAATATAATAAAAGTAGAATTTAATGTGGTCTAGTTGTTTGCATGTTGTATTTCTGAAATTATTAATGAACGTTTGATTCAGTTAAACTGTTTTACATGCAAAAATGATTGCTGACAATCTGGGAACAAAATCATTGCCTCTATAATCAGAATCAGAATCAGAAATAATTTATTGATCCCCGAGGAGAAACTCTTTCGTTACATAATCTTCATATTGCCACATAAATGTGATCCTGGTAATGATCCACAAATAAATTGGGATTTAAAAAATACCACTCTCTATAATCTCTGTAATATTGAACCCGAACAATCTCTATCACATCATATTGCTCATCACCGCCACATGTCTAACTGAAGTATAATTTAAAATGTGGAGCTCCAGCAGTTACCAAGGTTTAACTGGTGTTGGATGGATACATCGGATGAAGACTGGAAGGAATGGATGGTCCTGAGGGAGTTATCAGCGGACAGAAGTTTTAAGCGTAACTGTAAATGGATTGTACTTATATAGCGCTATTCTAGTCTTCTGACCACTCAAAGCGCTTCACAAACTGATGACAGAACTGCTCATCAGTACAAAGAAACCAATTAATCATTCACACACACAGCAATTTGGGGTTCAGTGTCTTGCCCAAGGACACTTCGACATGTGGACTGAGGGAAGCCGGGATCGAACCGCCGACCTTCGGTTGTAAAGGAAAGGCCTTCAGTATAGGCAACTAATTGTCTTAGATGACAGAGCTGGTAAGAATCACTCATTCTTTATTCTACCTCACTGGCATTAATGCCATAATCAGAATAAAACTTTTTTCTACCAGCTGACGTGATCACAGGTCAGCTGGTAGTAGTCAAACAAAACATGAATAAAGGGGTTTGTGTGATTTCAGAGACCCTGCAGCCCCCACAGCCCCTACTATTTAGTTTGGACATAAGGTCCCGGTGGTGCAGGGTCAGGGGAAATCTCCTAGATCCTGCATTATTCAGTATTTTTATATTAAATCAAATGACTTTAATCTGAAAGGGATTACTAGTGGTGCTGCCACTCGCATTGCACACACGGGTGCAATGCGAGTGGCAGGTTGAGAGCAAACTCCACAACAGCTGATCAGAAGTAGTTCTATCAACTCTGAATATATTCGCTCTGAGTTAAGCTCATGCATAGTGAATGAAAAAAGCCATTGTCACTGAAGCTTTGATACTATGATTCACCATGGAAAGAGGTAAATAAAAGGCAGACCCTCCATTGTAATCCACAAATTACAGCGAGATATTGAATATCACTGTGGACTCACCGTTTGACCAATCTGAACACCATTTGAAACACTTGATGTCTACCATCTGGAGAATGCCTGTGTTACTTTTGGTAGCATTTGAATGAAGACTTGTGGAGATATAGATGTTAATTGATTTTGCAAATTTTGAAAAATATAGAGTGACAGACTTCTGAATTGACCATAGGTTGCAGTGAGGCAAAACAGATTTTTTTTAAGTTTGGAATGTGAAATATCTCAAAATGTACGTTTGTTGTAATAAACCAGGCCCACTTTAATCAATCATTATCAAATTTTATGCATCAACTGAGTCATGACCCTAGATCATGCAAACCAAATTTAATATATTTAATATAAACTTTTCGCATTTGTAGCGCCACATAGTGGCCGATTGGGGCCAAATTTTGCACAGATCCTCAGTGTGGCATGGGATTTACTGGCCTTAATTTCTTGTTAATCGGACAGATCTATGTGGAGATACAACATCAATTCCTGTTTTGACTGCCACCGACATGAAGTTCTTCTTTTATAACTTGTGCATTTTTTGGATTATCAACATTCTTTTAGTTACTTTTGATCATGAGGGTCCATAGCTTCTATGTCTAGAAGGAGTTCGAAAAAGTAGGTTTCGCATACTTCGCAATTTTGAGAAAGAAACACTATAGATGGAAATGGGCGTGGCCTATATCACGAGCAGATCATTTGAGGGAACGCATGCATGTAAGGTTTGTGCAACATACTATGTGGGAGTTACTGTCATTTTGGGTGTCTGAGGTGTGTGCACCACTCTATACCTGCCATCAATTTCAATTAACTTTTACGGTGTAGGCTGCAGTACCACTTTACCAACGTAAAAATTTCAAAAAATGTAAGCTTCAAGCAGTTATTAATTTTGAAACAAGGTAGCACTGTTACTACTTTTGGAACTAGGTAGCACTGTTACTAATTTTAGAACACCGGATTTGCCGCATCACCACGGCAACGCCATTTGATGACACCTCAAGAACTTTACAATTTAGCATTGCAACGGTCTAGATTACACTGCCTAAATTTAAAGTCGATCAGATGAAAATGACTGACTTCCTGTTGGGTTTAGGGTATGGCTCCAAGAAGCTTTTTTGTCTAGAGATGATTAATCTAATCTAATTTTGTACATCTAGGTGAACCGTACCGCAGGGGCTGCTTAGTTGAACTTTTGTAGGGGGCACTATCTGATTCTGAAAAAAATTTTAAAAAGAGTTTCCCCTCGGGGATCAATAAAGTATTTCTGATTCTAATTCTAATTCTGATACAGAGCCAAGCCCAAACGTGAACTTAAATTGAAGTATTTACCAGTTCAAGTCTGGGCGCAAAGTTTTGTGACTTTTTCAGCATCCTAAAGAACTCAAATGTGTTTAAAAAGTAGAAATTGATTTAGGAAATCCAAAATGGCTGACTTCCTGTTGAGAAAACTCTCTCAAAAGAAATTGAAATATATTTTTTATGATGAGAGCAATGAACCCCCAAAACCTCATGAAGATCAAAGCAACTTTTTCCCAACCAAATTTTCATGTAAATCAAATAATGATGACCATAACTGCCAATTTGCATGTAGATGTCCCTAGGCCAGGACTCTTATCAAACATGTGAAATTTGGAAAAGATCTGATGCTGTAGAGCCGAGGTAGCACAGTTACTAATTTTGAAATATCGAACCAGGTAGCACAGTTACTAATTTTGAAAGATCGAAACATGGAAATTCGACGCCACGCCATGAACACGCCATTCAACTTATTTTTACTTATTTGCCGTCTTTCATTGGAAAAATGAGGTGCTAGGGTAACTCAAATATCTCCTACTCCTACTACTCAAAATTGGCACACACGTCATACTTTATGAAAATAGATATCTGATATGGGTCTTGGCATTGGCTTTGGCCTTTAACGTTGCCCTAGCTGTACCAAACTTGGGAGACATATGTATCTTGTTCAGACTTATTTACTTATTGAATTTCAATAGGTCGTCATCACCAAGTCTCGGTGCTCAAGCCCTAATAATAATAATATTAAAAATAATAATAATCTCTACAAAAACAATAGGTTCCGTTGGGCCCTGGCACTTTTGTGTTTGGGCCCTAATAATAACTAGACCTGCAAGGAGGTCCAAGCCTCCATTACAAATCACAACATGCGCCCATGGAGGCAATGCAAGTCGGACCTGCAGTCCCACGAGCGTTGTGCAAGTCGCAGGTGGAGATCAGCACAGAGAATGGAAAACATTTAGTCTCGGTGCTCGGGCCTTAATAATAATAATCCTTACAAATTCAATAGCTTCTTGGGCCCTAACAATAATAATAATAATAATAATAATAAATATAATCACTACAAAAGCAATAGGTTCCTGGCACGTGCTTGGGCCCTAATAACGAGAACAAAAACAATCAATAATGATAATAACAATAACAATATATATTTTTTTTAAATCTGAGCAATTATAATAAGGTTCCCAGCACTCTGTTGTATTGGGAGCAACGCTGCCTGTCATGCCTGACCCCTAGCCCACTCGGGTTTGGACCCATAATAAAGTGTCTGGCCTAAATCTGATTTGTAACACAATTCATCAGCTGGATGTAGTAGTCTCACACTTGTTACCTTCGCCAATGAGGTTATGTTTTCAGTGCAATTTGTTTGTTTTTGTCTGTCTGCAGGATTACAGGATTGTCACGGATACGCCAGGCTCCACAGTCTACTAATCATCCACACTTGCTCCCTATCACACCTCAGCCAGTGTCCGACTTCGTTTGCAACTAGGACTCCCTGTGTTACTTGGCATTACGCCTATTCCCTTCTCCAGTGATTCCCTTCTCCGGCGATTCCCCTCTCCAGCGATCTCCCTTCTCCAGCGATCTCCTTCTCCAGCGATCGCCACACCAGAGAATCTTCCCTCCTACAGACAGTACTCTCTGGCTGTAATCCAATAAAGAACCATCTATCTCTATCTTGGTGTCCCCTGCCTGTCTGTCTGTAACAGGAATGACTACTGGCCTGATTTTCATAAAACCTGGTGGAAGGGTGTAGCATGGGCCAAGGAAGAACCCATAAAATTTTGGAGTGGATCCGAATCACAGGGCGGATAAACTAATACTTTTTCACTTTCGTTAACATTGCGATGTCAATTGTAACAACGGTGTCTACGGCAAAATGATCTGACTCATCATAATTAAAGTGAATTGTTTGCCGCGATTAAACATATAACAAAACATAACAGCCACCTCAAATATCACTGTAGAAACAAATGAAGCAGGTATGTAAGAAATCAGGCGTGTGATTTTTCCGGATTAATCCAGAATTCCGGATTTTCCGACCGGCGAAAGTACATAATAAATGCACTGCTGAGATGATGAGGCTTCAGCTAGGCACAACCATATGCTGACATACTGTAATTCTAATAGTTTTGGAAATATTGGAAAATTAAAGAGTTTCCCCTCGGGGATCAATAGAGTATTTCTGATTCTGATTCTGATTCTTATATCCAGGCATATATAGTAGTTGCGCTTGCAGATCTGCATATCATAGAAGACTGAAATATTTGCCTTGGCGAAGGTCTGCGCTCTTCGAGTGCCCTTCTAGTTACCACAGTACCTCTGTAAAGCACTCTGTAAAAACCTCATCTGTCATCAGTGTAATTAAAAGAGCCTCCTTGTCCGTTGTTGCTGCTGGCACTAATGAATAGCAGGAGGATAAATAACAAGTTTAGGATGTAGTAGGTAGGGAGGAATTAAACCAGCAGTCACTCTAACTGACCATCATGGCCACAGGAAATTATGTCAGATATCACTGAGTGGAGGGAGGTGATGTCAGGACCCACCAGCTTTTACAGCACTGGACTTTGTCTGATCAACTGCTACTTTTAAAATAGCATGTGATCGGCTCGAGGAAAGGAATTACTTTAAATGTGTGTCTATGAATCTGTGGTGTGTGTGTGTGTGTGTGTGTGTGTGTGTGTGCGCGCGTATGCACGGCATGTTAGGGCTGAGCACCTTGACTAGGGCCCCTGGCAGGTGACTGGGACTGATTCCATTAAGCAGCCAGTAATTTGGCCCACGCTTAATCAAATCAACTTTAATACCTCCAATCAAATTACAGCAGCCTCCTGTGTCTCATCACACTGAGCCAGAGAAGAAGAGATGGAGAGAGAGATGGAGGGTAGGAGGGAGACAGGAAAATGGAGACAGGGAAGTCAGAGTAGAGCAAAAGTACTCAAAAATGGGATGTTGTGGAAAAGAGTGGTAAATCGGTGGTCACCAAATGTATGGAAAATTTGTAAATGAAGGGTGAACAGAGTGGGTGGGGGAAATTTGAGTGAGACAGGAGAAGAATGACAGAGATGATGGAGAAGAGACAAGGTGAAGAAAGTAAGAAGTGAAGACATTGGAAGGAGGAGTTGCAGAGATGAAAACGAAGTGGGAGGAAGGGATAAGAAGGGTGAGAAAGAATTAAGCAGTTTGAAGTGGCTGTTGGTAGACCTGTGTCTAACAGTGTATGTGTGTGTGCGTGTGTGTGTGTGTGTGTGTCTGAGAGAGAGAGAGAAAGAGAGAGAGAGCTACTGCTGCCATATCGAAAATTGATTATGCTTTTCAGGAAAGTGGAGCTTTAGAGTCTGGATCTGTGATCTGGATCTGCGAGGCACCTTCTGGTCCTGCTCAACAACTACCTACTACTGCAGTTATTATTATTAGTCTTATTACTATTATTATCATTATCATTCCTATTATTATTACTAGTATTATTTTATTTATACTAATATTATTACCACTACCATTACATTACTATTATTTTAAGTGCTAGTGAGTGCTAGTCTGCAAGGACCCTGTAATTTTGGTGATGTGGTAAACACTGATAGAATCCTGGTATCTGTGAGCTTACTAAGGAATACCATTATAAATGCTCATTCCACAGATGTGAAATTTGTTTGTGGAATATAATAAATTTAAAAAAATAAATAAGCAAATACAAAATGATGAGACATCTCATCAACAAAGCCACAGGTCTGGACATACAATCATTATGTCTGTATGTATTCTGAAATATTGCAAATGAAATAGACAACAGAGTGGCCTGAAGGGATTTGGCAGGGCAACAGAATAGCAATATGCTCACCAGTCTGATAATTTGCAGACCAGTTACCAGTTGAAAATCTGCACAACATCTTTATGAGTCTTGCCGCCAACCCTGTAGAACATAGCTTACTTGATGCAGCCACTGATTCTGAGGCCATCAGATATGTAGGCAGAACATTAAATAGCAATAATGATATCAATTCTACTTTTCAGTCGTTCTATGAGAGGCTAGTAAGTAGTTTGTAGTAGTCATAGAGGTACTACAAATACAGCAACAGGTAGTGTCAGCATACTCACAGAGGTTGTGCCATCGGTGGCACGGTGAAAAACCCCTAGTTTTTGCAGTGTGTTCTGCACCGCTGGCACTTGGCCCTCGTCTACGGCTTTTCTGGCTGACTGAGCATGTTGAATCAGTGGCAGAGGCCGTCAGTGAGAGAAATCACTCTTATTGGCTGTTCAGCTTAAGTGAATCAGTGCACAAGAAGAGAAACAAAGTGAGCAAAGCAGCAAACGACTTTGTCAAGAGGGCAGGCACAAAAGGATCATCTCATTTTTCAACTTCATCTCATCTGATCATTTAAATACAGGGATATTTTAACAATGACATGGTCATGCAGCGGTCACTAAATGTTCCAGCTGCGGGGTCAGTTGAAGATGGTGGCTAAAAACGGTGGGACTGGAGTCAGAAGAGGGTCAGAGGCTGGCGCCAATTGTCTGAATTTCTGAAAAGAGAAGCGAGAAAGTGAGTCAGCAATTGAATTTTTATGACCAGGGAGGCACTGATGATGAACTGGTGCTGGGCCGAAACCAGGGTGAGCCTCTGCATGAACTGCATTATATCTAGACAATGCAACCTTTGTTAATGATGTCTGCGATAGCGCTGTTGTTGGAGTAGATGGTAGATGATGTTCTTGGACCATTCGTGTCCCCCAAAGAATAGCTGCTAAAATGACTGGGTACATTTCGCAGATGGTGGAGGAAGGAGTGAGAGATAAGAATTTTGGCGGCCTTTCAGCTGAGAACCACCTGCCGTCATAGTAGCTGGCAAAGCCTACAGAAGGTGCTGCATCTGTGAACAGCTGGATGTCTTCTGGCTTGGTGACATGGTTATCATAAAAGAAGGAGATGCCGTTCCAGTAGGAGAGGAACTGGTGCCATAGTTTTAGCTCCATCTTGCTTGCTTTGTCCAACGTAACATGGTTGTGGAGAGATGGAACAGAGGTGGCTATAGAAAGGAGGTGTGACAAAAAGGATCAACCTTGAGGGATGATATGGATGGTGTAGCTGAGGTGGCCTAGCAGTGAGAAGTTGGCGTTTGGTACATCCTGTGAGCCAGAAGGAAATTTGAAATGAGTAAGGAAATCTGGTAAATTTTCTCAGTAGGCAGGGATGCTTGGAGTGAGACGAAGTCGGGGAGTCGGGGACGAAGTCGGGATGGGAAATT
This sequence comes from Siniperca chuatsi, assembly GCF_020085105.1. Taxonomy (NCBI): domain Eukaryota; kingdom Metazoa; phylum Chordata; class Actinopteri; order Centrarchiformes; family Sinipercidae; genus Siniperca; species Siniperca chuatsi. The sequence continues at coordinate 24,342,431 of NC_058061.1, forward strand.
CCTAGGATGTGCTAGGGCCTTCCGTTTTCTCTGAGGACAGAGGACCTCTAATTTCTGGAAATTCAGAATTCAGCAAAATTATTGAGACCATATGTTGGAGGAGAAGATAATGGTTAAAAGAGTTAATGAGTTTGTAGTTGTTTGTCAAGATCCAGCAGAGCGCTTCAGATAAAGAGTTGAATATTTTGGGGCTGCTCTTGCACCCGAAGGTCAGACATTTATTTGGAGCTGAGGCGTGAGGCAGAGAAGCAGTGAGGGTGCATGCTGTGGCTGGATGGGATGGTGCACCGCACAGGTCGCAATTCAAGGAAGAGCGAGCTGCAAAACAGCTCAGGATCTAGTGTTTCTAAGTATGATCCTTGGTTGTATTGCTACAGTCATCTGGTGGCTTGAGATGTAAAGAGAATGTGGTAAGTGTAGAATCTGTTGCTACTGAACTGCAAGGCCAGCTCTGACCTACAGTCGAGGGAAGGCAGAACAATTAATGTCAAGGTACAGGGAGAATGTGAAGGCAAATTCAACCACTGTGAGTTCTTTGGAGCGGGTAGGGAGTGGCTGTTTGAGTTTGATATGTAGAAGATGTGCTTGTTCCAGCTTATCCCAATCTTTGATAATCTATGACTCAACCCCTCCCTGACTTTGCTGTTCTCAGTGAAGAAAGACTGACCGTGGGACGCACTGTGACATCATCAGCGTTGCTATGGACGTGACGCTCTGAGGATGACAGCTGAGCCCAAAGGGGAATATGGATTGCTGAGCACAACTGAGGTTGCTGACAAGGTTGGATGTTAGGAGATGGAGAGGACTCTGAGACTTCAGGAGTTTGCTGATCTTCTTCAAACAGATCACTATCTGAAGGGTTGAGAAGGAGCTCCTGGTCCATGGTTTAAGGTAAGCATTTTCTGTACTGGTCTATCACAGGTCATGTGAAAACTGAGTCAAAGGGGAAGGGAACGTATATGGTGTGCTTAAATACTTTTGTGCAGAAATGGGATGTGTTCGAAGCATGGTCTTTTTTCGCGAACATAGTTATAAAACTTAATTTATCTGAAACCCAGAAACCCATGTTTTCCCCCTCAAGTTAAACCCCATACACCCTCCTCTACTCACTACCATCCCAACCGAGTCTTTGCAATAGTTCTCCCAGCAGGTGTTTGTGAACCACAGCCTTACAAACTCTCCTGGTGGGGTAAGATGAATAGTTGCAGCACCTAGACGTATCTCAGCACCACCTTCACTAAACCACCACAAATGTTAATGAGTGCTCCCAAATGCCAGCGTACATAGTAGATATGCCTGTTAAATACACACTCACTGATGATAACAGCAAGTGTGGCTATAAGACTATCACCGGCACTAACAGAAAGACAAAGGTGTGGGGAGACAAAAGAGGACATAAAGGAAGAAAGAAAGCAAGTTCAACCCGCGGGGGTGTACCATGGGTAAGACTAGGAACATGAAAAATAAGGAATTAGGGTAGAAACAGGAAGCGCAAGATATACGACTATGTGTGGATAGGAAAAGAAATAACAAAAACAATGAAGAAAAACTTGAATATCAGAAGAGGGAAGAGATCCAGTGAAGAGTGTGTGCATTATGTATATAGAGATAGAAAACCTAATAAAAATCACAGAAAAAGTGGAGGGAGATTACTGATAGGAAGGATATAAAAATTAAAAACAACTAACTGTAAAGCCTCCAAAATAAGAGACAACGCAGAAAAAACAAACACTTGCCAAAAACAACAAAACCGTGCACAAATAATCAGAAAGAGCACAATACTTACAATTCATGTTGATTTAAGAAAATATAAGAAGCCATAAAAGGTGACAAGGATGTAAAGCTGCATCATAAAAAGCCATCATGTCAGATAAAAAAATCACTCCTGCTCTGGGATAAAGGGAGAAAGTTATTTGCTGTTTGTTCAGACATGGATTATTTTCAACAGGGGTGTCACTGTTTGGTTTGTGGTTTGGAGGGAAGAAATACTGTGAAAGTTTCTTTCTGATGAGTGGGTGGTTGGGGATGGGGGTTAGGGAAGACATGAAGCCTGACTTTTACAGTAATGATAAGGGCTGGGCTGAGAGGATGTCTGCTGTTAATGTTAGAAACCCAGCATCAACACCAACAGTAATCTTGTAGATTTCATCTTGTTTAATGGAAAGCTACTTGGCTACAAGTAATTAGCTATTTTTATTTTCAGATGTGCACATGCTGCTGGGTAATGCTAGCTACTGACAAGATCCCCATCTGACTTTCTTTTTTCTTTCCTCTAAGAACATTTTAGACACCATGATGCTTCTGTATACTTTTTGCATTCCTTGATTACATTTCATTTAAAAGAAGATGTTAAGACACAACAGAACCTGACTGGATTCCACCAATTTTCAGGCGGCACTCATCCCACCATGGTGTAAATGACTCCTCTTGCTGATCTAGGTATATCAGTGTGGTTTACCAGATGGCAAATGAGGCTCGATTGGTATCATGGGAAAACTAAGATAGATTGCTGTCAGATTTGTGATGTGGCTAATGGCAACACCTACATGTGGCTAAGTGTAAACAGAAATTGCATTAAATTGCCCTGCGTTAAAACAATGTAGGGGACTGTGTCGGTGGGATGGTGAGACGATGAAATATGACAAAGGAGGTCCAGTTGGAGTAACAGATTAATGCATGTAAAAGCTTATTAGATGGCAAACCACTGCACAATGGTTTATCATACTCATAGACAGCATTTTACAACTGTGGAAAGTTATTACGGCGGCAACTATTTTATCTTTTGTCATAAGGATTGCAAGGTAAACAGTAGAAATACAGCATTAAGGTTGCAAAGTAATCTGCCAGGAATTTGCGCTTGCATGTATGTGATTTGCCACACAGCGTCTTGCCATATGATGTTGCGTTGCAGCAAAAGTTGAGTCAGGCACAACTGTTTTGCTTGACAACCCTGTGTTGGCACCCCCACTGCGCCAATGGACTGGCACCATTCAAATGAATGAGATGGCTACATTTTTTTCACATAGGGCTAAAGTCGGTCTGAACGAGGCCTAAGAATTCTTCTGATGGAACAGGTATGATTTTAAAATCAGGAAATGTAGATGGGTCAGACATTTTCAGCAGCCTATTTAAAACTTTTTTGTTTTGTTTTGTTTTGTTTTGGTAATGACACATTTTAAACAAATGCAAATGAATGTAATAGAAAATAGAAGGCATTTGGAGATGGCGGTAAAATAAACATACTTGCCTGTCCAGACAGGGTTAAACTGATGGTTTTCTTGTCAAATTTACATTTCAGGGTTGATAGAGACATATTTTCAGTAGAGCACTTCCCTACTTGTGACTGTCAATAGCCAGGTGTTTTGAAAAGCTACTCACATCGGAAATCACATGAGATAACGTTGATTTGTGAAAGAAATGATTGGCGGAGTTGCTACGTCCGTTTTTTCTACTTACTATGTTTATTGTTATGCACCAAAATACCAAAGCAAATGTGTAAACCTACTTGACAATACACCTGATTCTGATTCTGATTGAGATCTTTTACTGTGGCTCAATTTCACAGTCCAGCATATCTCTGTCTTTATGGTTGACTGTCCTTACTTTTTGAAGACCCACAGTATGCAGAATGGCCATTTCAGTTCTCGTCCTTGTTTATTGTGCCAGGTCCACATAAAAGCTTGATTGTAGCCATATACTGCAGTATGCTTGAATGTGTGTTATGGCCACTGATCTTTATGTCTCTCCGCACAGGAGGAAGACCCCAACCTCAGCAAAACCTTGACTACACAGGCATTCACACTTGTGGTGTGTGTGTGTGATGGAACACCACCACCATCAGTCCATCTGTATACATTCTCCCAGGGGATGCATACAATAGGAATACTTAAATGAGGCATGCATAAATGGATGAAGTCCCTGTCGCGTCATAAGTGTGTGTTTTCCTGGTTGCATGTGTTTTATTCCCTTCTACATGCCTAGTGGTGGCAGGTTGGTCATTGAAAGTGATATGGAGAAAAATATAGAAAGACAGGGTGGGGATATGAAGATGGAGTGGGATGAGGAGGGTGAAGTTGTAGGCGTCAGACACAATTAACCCCAGGAATAATTCAGAGATTCAATGTGCTGACATGTAAAAAAGAGGAGGCAGGGAACAGGTGAGGAGTAAAAGGGGTGAAACGAAAGAGTGTAACGTGATAATGTAATGAGTCCCACTGTGGGCATGTGGAACAAAGCTTGTGTGCATGCATTTGTGTATTGTCAAGGTGTGTGTGTATGTGTGTACACGTATCTGTGGATCTCTATTGAATCTGACTACACCTTCCTTTCTTTGTAAACATCTGAATTCCTCCATGTCCGATGGACAAGTAGTAAGCTGCCATCTCTGAGCTCTGAACTCTATTTCACGGGTTAGTGCTACAGTGAATAATGACAGCATCTAGCCTCTTGGCTTCATAAAGCACAGTACCACTCACTCTCCATATCACATCACACAGTGGCGCTATCTCCAGCAAAGTCACTGCTCCAGGCCACGAGGAGCAAACAACAACCCAAGCCAGATGAAGCTTTTCAGGGAATTACGACCAGAGTACCACTAGTCCCCCCTGAAGGCCAGTACCTACCATATCTCTCTGGACCTCTCAATACCCTAAAGACTTGCATGCCATGTTGCAGAAGCAAAAAAAAATATAAGATAGCCATGGGTGGATTAGTCAGAGTGCAATATTACCTGACCAGCAACGACTTCCCCAAACTATTTCAGAAAAAGTAAAACATTATTCATTACTGTAACTATTTATATATTATAGTAATATCCTGTTATTTTGATCTGCAATGCAAAAAAGTAATTTGCTTTTATAGACTAATATTCAAATGTTTTCACAAATGTAAATGTACATAGGCCAAGGCCACAGGTTTAGATTACATGTTGTCTGTTGTTTAATTACTCTCAAATGATCCGTCTCTAATGCATGCTATTAGCTATTCTTAGTTAAGCTTTCAAAATATATTACAGGTGTGACTGAAATGTAAAGCATAACTCTTCAGTCAAAACTAAATAAGCAAGGTTTTAGTAAAAGTAGAAAGATGGTGGAATTAGTGGACCAGTCCACCGGTTTCCTGTAGAAAAGCACTGAGCTCTCCTGTAGAAAAGCACTGAGCTTTGGAGGAAGATATTTAGTCCATAGAGGAAGACACACAAACACCTTCAGTGCTTTCCACACTACTTCCAGGAGTGCTAAAACTGCTGAGCTGAGAATAATCTAAGACAGCATTTTCAGCTTGTGTCAGTGGTGGAGGGAAACAATGCAAGACTAATAGGCGAGTGGGAGAATAATATATTGTATGTGTGAGTGGGTGTGTGTGCACATTTGTGTATGTGTGTGAATGTGCATGCATGCATCCTTGTGTGCTTGTGTATTTGCATGCACAACAGTCTTCCAGCGGTTGTTACCTTAATGCTAACTCAGGCTAATGTATTCAGTATATCTTGGATTAATGCACCTTCGGAGGGGCTCGAGGTGGAGCTCCCGCTCAGACTAAGGTGCTAGCTCGCTAGCATATGGCAGGCCTTAAAGGGAGATCGCTGTTCAGTGGATGCAAAGTACACAGAAACAAATCCCCAAAAGTAAAGCCACTTGACAACTCCCCTCATGTCCAAGCACTCCAACCACTGTATCACTTCAACATCTGGATTAATCATCCTTATCATCATGATGGGCTCCTGTATCCAGAAAAGAGTCACAGACCCAGGAGAGAGGGAGGGATATAGCCCAAGACTAGTTTTGTTCTGTACTGTACTAAAAGAGAGAAAACCTATGACTGCTGCAGCGGCTCCTGACTAACTTCATTACTATTAGCATGTATAACAAAGGCTGTTGCTATCCACTAACCGCCTAGTATAATGTCATTATGCAACTAAATGGAGCGGATTGTGGCTTAGAGGAAATGGTTAGAAATATACAGCAATATCCAAACTGGATAATCAGACTTTGAAGCTGATGTTGCTCCAATATCGTTTCTTGATCTGTCTGTTCTCTACTGGTGAAGAGGTGAATCAATCAGTGAACTCAGATACAGTAAAATCATCTCCTGTATCCTTTCTACAGTGTAGTTTATGTGGTTGCCATGGTCACATGGTCGATGTTGAACCATCATGAACTCCAAATGCAGCAGCAAAGAAACATGCTTGTTCATGAGAGTGGCAGCTTACAGCTACATACTGAAGTGCACTTGAGCAAACCTTATCGACCGACAAGAATGTCCATATTGGACAATTCTACAAAACCCCAGATTACGTTAAATTACTTTTTTTATTGTTGTTGTTTTTGTCCAATGCTACTATTTTTCTGGAGTAAAAATAGTAGCTTAAGTCTTTAAGTGCAGGTGGGGTGTGATCATGACGCTACCTTGTAGTTCATCATAGATCTTTCACAGATTTTTTAAAATGTATTTATTTTATTGGTCTCTGGGACATCTTTAATTTATTCTTAATTTATTCTTCTTTATTCAACTACCATTGCAATGAACACTATTAACTAGGACCAGGGTCAATTGATAGCATACAGTAGCTGTACATATCATTTACTAACTCAAACAAGTACATTTAGTCTGTTGTTCTTTAGAGACAAAAGTAGCATTTCCATTTTTTTTCCTTTGGCAAATTCTTTAATCGTTGATTTGTTCAATAGGACTTTTCTGAGGTGAATTTTTAATCACAGTGCTAATTTCGAACAAGAGTAGTGAATCACATTTACTTAAAGGTACTGTGTGGAGTTTTCAGAAAATCCTTTTTATTTATTTATTACACCAATGGGCGTTAAGTGAACTACAGTCAGCATCCTGTTGCTCACGCTTGCACTCCATAGGCACGGGTATGCATCCTGGCATTGAAACTGGCCAAACTGGGACCGAACACAGCCTCCGAGACTGACGGAGGTCAGTTTGACGAGGCAGGGACAGGAGAGACGTGTAGCGGGAGAGGAGTGAGATGGAGGTCGGGCATCAGTCAGCTCCCACCTCTGGAGGCCCGAGTGGGGGTGCCAGGAGCCAAACCCGGCAAGAAAACCACCTCGGTACTGTATTCCCTGTCGTCAAACTGACCTCCGACGGACTTGGAGGCTGTGTTCTGTCCCGGTCCGGTTCACTGGGAGGCTACTGAGCCCTGTTCTGTTTCCCGCTTGCCCGGCTTCCGGTTCTGGTGCCCATTCCTAGCTAACTGAGTTAGTAGCCATAAGCGGCTACTTTAGCAACAAGTAAAGCTTTCTGTCCATCAGGAACTCCTTAAATCACAGAGAGTTAAGGCAAAGCAGCCGGAGAACATCAGAGGGAAAACATAAAATGTGATCCAGTTTCAATAAAATTAGTGAATAAAGTTGTGTTTTTGTACAGTAATCAGTGACGCCTGGCCTCCAGAAACCCTCCTCTCCGGCAGCGTCTATTGTTTTTCCAACTTAATACTTGTCTCATTTGTGGTCTGATAAACAGTAAATTCATCAAAATCAGCTCCCCATATAGCTATTTTCAGAGCAACTGTAACTGTCATAGGTGGGTGCTGGCCGTTTGTTGACATTAGCGGACCCCATTTCTAAGTTAATGTTAGCTAGTGTTGCACACTGTAGGCGCTGTAGGGGAGCTGAAGAGAGGCATGGTACTCTGGAGCATGCATGAACGTCACATCCTTTGGATTTTCGTGGCAAGATCGGCCTGAGTCCTTTATACAGAAGTCAGTACATAGGCAACCAAGAAAGTCGGGGAAGGTCTAATTTTTTAAGTTACGTTACAATCCGTTCACACATTGGCAATAAAAAGCGATTAATACATGTAAAAAACTCCACACAGTACCTTTAAGAATTTCATTTGTGTGGGTTTCAATAGAAATATTTATGTATGTTATATAATATGTTTTCCATGATGTTCTAAGTCCAAGTTTTTCCTACAACAAAGAATACCTTTCTGGAGGAAATGATGAAATTTATTTTGGATTTTTTTTTTATGCTATGGGGATATCAGATACTACTGGCTTGGTGAGGTGAGAAGGACACACAGCAAGAGAGAACAAATAACCGAATAGGTGGTGCTACACTCTCAGGTACAGCACTGTGTGTGTGTGTTTTTGTGCGTGCTTGTGTGTGTGTTTGTGTGTGTCAGAGATGGAGAGAGGACTCTTTCTGTGTGACATGATTGGCACGCCCCATTCTGCTGACAGTCGCAGAAAGACACAGAATGGCGACATACACACACGCACTTTCACACTCCTCCTCCACTTGCTTGTCCTGGTGCCGTTGCTTTATTGATTCTTAATGACACCAGAGTCACTGCCATGGATCTGCTATGACCACTCTGCTGGCCCTGTTTCATTATATGTGGAGAAAAAGAGGCAGAGAGACGCAGAGAAAAAGAGAGACATGTGAGCTGGGTGTGTCTGGTTGCCTGCAGAAACCCCTATAAGCTCCCTAATAGTTAAATCTCACCATCTTAATTAATAAAGCTAAAATAGTAATTTAGGATGGCATATTCTCCTAAAACAATGATCCACTCTCCAGCTTTTTGTGGATGAAAAATCTGTTTACAAGTCAGTGATAACTGAATTAATCGCTTGTCGCCAAACAGAGAACTCTCGCTGCTAAATTGTTCACACATCAGCAGACTTTTAGCTAAATGATTTATGTAATTTGGTTTATCATAATTACTTTCTCAACTCTGGCCAAATGAGCAACAGGGTAGGTAGGTCTGTCAACTCACCCAGCACACAGACTCACTACAGAGAGAGTTTTGACTGCTACTAGACAATAAATCCACTCCACAGACATGCTGCTGTAAATACTAGAGGGATATATGGGGCCAATATTGGGCTTTTATTCAGAAAGTGATTTGGTTCAGTCAGCGGTCAAGGTTTCAGTCAAATGTTGCAAAAATGTTTCCAAAAAGTCATCAACAGAAACTAAAAATGGGTGTGTATTTCCATTATCTACTGCAAATAGATAATGGAAACAGGTGGTTACTTATTACATAATAAACACAGTGCCAGTGACTCTTTTCTGAGCCATTTGTGCTTTCCACCTAATATGGCAATCATAATGTTTTTGTATATTCTGAGACTAAATTAATGAATTGGCTATCAAATTTCTCTTCTTTAAGAGTGGTGCCTCAAGGTGAATTTAACACAAGATCAATTCTATTATTAATTATTAGTCATAGTAATAATAACAACTCTATTATTTAATATAAATATTGATGCCATTTAAACCATAATTTCCCATAGTTCTTTGCTACCAGCTTCATCAAGCCAAGTTTCAATAAAGAGAATCAACTCATTCTCATTCCCAGACATGTCTGCTGCATTTGACACAGTGAACCACCAGATACTCCTTTCCACCTTTTAAGGATTGAGTGTCTCAAGCTCTGCACTCCCTCTGTTTGCATCCTGCATGACTGGTCGCTCCTACCACGTGACATGGAAAGGACTGGTGTCTGAACCATGTAGCCTGACAACATTAGTTCCACAAGACTCAATCCTGGGTCTTCTCCTCATCTCCCTCTACACAAGGATGCTTAGTGCTGTCATACACTTGTATGGCTTCTACCACTGATATGCATATTCTTGTCATTTCCCTCATCTGACACACAGGTGGAGGCATATAGAAGTATATTGACGACAAACGATTTGAGAGAGAAAACAAATTTGAGCACTACTCAGTCTGCAAGTCACAGGCACGGATTTGTAAGAGCAGAATAAAGATTTGTGTGCGAGGGAGGACAGAATTGTGAGTGTAACAGATGATTTAAGCATGCAAGAGGAGTTGTGTATCTACATTTTAGCTAGCAATACGGATTTGCATGCTCGTAATGATCAAAGTGGCTCGTACTCACTTTTGGCAGTCTGAATCCCCTAAGCGCAAACACAAACTGAGAGTAGAGTGTCACTGTCCAATTTGACCTGGAAGTGAAGGATCATCCTGTTAGACCCTTTCTTCTACTTTCAAAATAAAAGCTGGGACAGTGGCGTTTTATAACCACCAAGTGGAGAGCAGTATTTGATGTCTGTATCATCTTAAAAATCAAAATGTGTTGACACTAAATTATTAAAATCACATTCAATTAGTTGGCAAATTAAGCAATTATGGTTTAAATTATGGCTAATTTTGAGAGTCAAATTAATTTTAAAGTAGTTACTAGCTATACATCATAGTAGCTATGTTAGCTTCCTGTTAACTTCTATTTCTAGTTTGATTTTCTGAACCAGCTGTAGGGTTTTCATGTTTTTCCTTTTTCAGTTTTTTTTATGAAACATTTTAACAGAAAATTATTAGAACCATTATAAGAAAAGCATTTATGAATGAGGCTCATTCATGGTCACAGAAAGTAGGGTTCTTGAAGGGGGCTGCAGCACCCCCTAAAACCAAGCATTATAAAAACCATCAACTGACAAAAAAGTGTGATGCAGACTCACAGCAGAGAGAGAGACAGAGAAAGAGAACAAGAATATGTGGTCACTGTTCGGCAGGTAAGGTTGGGACAGAGATGGTCTTCCTACTACAATGTAAAACATCCAATGAAATAAGGAACATTTACTTTAACTGCAATCTCAGATTTCAAAGACCACTCAAAATTAAATATTCCTAGGAGAAGGAGACAGGGCATATCTTGCTGCCCAATATGTAGCAACATGCCACAACCTGAGGGACAGTGAGTGACCTAGATGTCACATTCAGTAGTGCCAAAACAGAGCAACAGGAAAAACGAAGAATAGGACCCAGTTGCAAACACAGAGACAGAGCTGGTAAAGTTCAAGATTTAATGATGGATGAAGGCTTACATGGATGGTCAGTTTTAAGGAATATATACATATACAGTATATTCCTAACAGCAATATCACAATTCTTCTGTTTATGTACATTTTTGTTGTTGTTGTTTTTATTTCACACATGCTTTGGCAATGTAAACATCTGTTGCCCATGTTGAAGCTTTGTTGAATTGAATTGAACTAAGAGAGAGAGAGAGAATGAGAGAGAGAGAGAGAGTTCATGTGGACGAGTGAGAGAGAGGGCGCTGTCATGTGATATAAAAACTTTTTTTGATCATGAAGTCTAATGTTACTCTACAATTATGTGATTTATCAGCAAAGTGTATTAAGTACACTGCAGACTGGAGTCTCTGTTAACAGTGACAAAGAGAAAGATAGGCTAGATCCGTATTATGTACACTCGTCTCCTCTATGAAACGTCTGTATTCTCACTGTGCTGCATTATTATAAACTATGACGAACAGGTCATGGGTCACATCTCTTGCCCACGTCCAGGCGCTGTCTCTCCCTCTTCATCTCCTTGCAGTTCTCATGTATTAGCTCCGTGTTGTTGACTGTGTAGCTGCTGTGGCTGCTTTGACATACAGTATGTTGGTGATCAAGTTTACGTAACATAACATTAGTCGCGTTTCCTTGCTGAAAACAAATCTCATAGCGGATTATAAAAAACGTCTTTTCATAAGCGGACCAGCCCGCCACTGGCCCAGATGGACCAGTGACTGGTCAATCAACCTGCCCTGCATAAACTTGGTTCATCAGTTATGTGAGATCCTGGCCCACTTCTAAATCCCCTCTGATACGCATCTTTGTTAGAACGTTACATTGTTTGAGGGAACTATAAAGTTAGTATAGTAACTGGATGCAACCGTCAATACTGCAAACGTAGCTCCTCAGGGATTGACGCTGTTTTTCTAATTTTGACAATCCAACTGGTGAAAACACATAAATTAAGGATTTAAAGGACTACAACTGTCAGTAGTTGTTGTTGATTTTTGTTGAAATACACAGAATCTTATGGGTTATATTTGTTCGGACGATTAAGCAAAGATAGCTAATATGTGCTAACGTCAGTGTTTTCTCCACACTAACTGGCTGCTATACCACGTGATACCAATGTCTTTATACTATTTATACTATTGGCTCACAAGTCTTGTTAGAAGCAGGAACCAAATGTTAGACATCTCACACAGAGATAAAAAAAAAAAACATTCATTTTGGACCTATCAAATTTAAAAAAAATTTTTTTTTTGAAAAGTGATACTTTTATTCCGCACCTTTATAGAAGCTCTGTGGATGTATTATTATTTTTTTTATATTCGTCTACATAAAATGTTATCAATATAACCTTTTAAGGTCGGGGTCGAATATTACACCAAGATTTCTAGCAGAGGGCTTTAAGTTGGAAGCCAGTGGACCAAGGAGGTTGTTATCAATCTGAAGGGTTTGTAGGCTGGTTTTGACACTGGGTTTGAATGGCAGGTAGGGTTGCATTTCATCAGCATAAAAATGGAACTGAATATTATGGTTTCGTATTATATTGCCTAGAGGGAGCATGTAAATGGAGAAAAGGATGGTAAATGGTAAATGGACTGTACTTATATATGACCTTTCTAGTCTTTCTGACTACTCAAAGCCTGGATGGGACCTAAAATTGAGCCCTGGGGTATACCATAGTGGGTAGGAGCTGCGGATGACACAGAATCACCTATACTAACAGAAAAAATATTAGATAGGATGTAAACCACTCAAGGGCATTATAGGATTTATAAAGAGTGACAAAGTCTGCATAGGTAGGAGGCCAGGGTGGATGGATGGGCCAAACACAGGACTTTCACCCAGGAGACCAAAAGTCAACGTCATATATGTTGTTTTGGGAGTCATTGGCAAACGACCTGTTCTGTCGATTAGGTATGAGGATTTTACTATTTTCAGTGAAAGACTCATTAACCACAATACCACTCTGATTTTCATTCTGGTTGTGGTTGAAAACTAGTGTTGCCTGTGCCACCAGCTACAGAGCCATCACTGAACACAGATCGAAGATTAAAGATAATTTGCCATTTTTACAGGCAGAAAATACAACACACCGACCTGAGTGCGTTTGATGTTGATTTGCTGCTCCCTTCATTTTGTCATTATTTATCACCAACCTCTTTCCTGGCATGCAGCTTTGTCATTTGTCATTTGTATAGTCTGAACAGCAGCGGGCTGATTTTGATTTTATTCTATCTTAATTTATTTTATTCTGGTTTTTATTGCTTATTGCTTTGAATGTCATTCTAATGCCTTTCTTTGTAAAGCACTCTGAATGTGTCTGTGTTTGAAATGTGCTATATAAATAAAGTTGCCTTGCCCTGCCTTGCCTTGGGAGGCACCTGTGCTGATTGTTAGTTTAGCATTACATTCATTCGTTATATTACATTCATTTGGCAGACGCTTTTGTCTGAAGCGACTTACAATAATTCAGTATAGTGAATGGAGAAGAGGAGTATTGTGGGAAAATTTGGGAAGGTTGAATACCAGGCAGGCAGCAGCATTCTGGATTAGCTGCACAGGTCTAATGGCAGACGAAGGGGCTCCAGCAGGGAGGGAGTTACAGTCGTCCGGGCGGGAGAGGATAGGTGCCTGGATGAGCACCTGGGCTGCCTCCCTGGTGAGGGGGCGAATCCTGCTGATGATGTAAAGGAAGAATTGACAGATGTGGGCTACTGCTGCAATGTTTGCAGAGAATGACAGTTAGTCATACAGAGTCACTCCCAGCTTCCTTGCCATCCGAACTGGCATCACCATTGTGTTGTCGGCGGTGATAAACAGGTCTCGGTGAGGGGACCCTCTCTCCTGGAGGGACACAAGCTCAGTCTTGTCCAGGTTGAGCTTTAAGTGGTGCGTTGACATCCACTCCGATATGTCAGCCAGGAAAGAAGTGATGCATGCCTCTATGCAAGTATATTGACGACCAAAGATTTGATAGAGCTGAAAACAAATTCTGAGCACTGCTCAGTTTGAAAGTCAACATTTGAAAGCGGACAGGCACTGACTCGTGAGAGCAGAATCAGATTTGATCTGATGCACAGGCTTGTTTCTGAGTCTGTTCTCTCAATTTTCTCCAGCTGTTTTGGCAGCTTCTGAGCACTTGAGATCACAAAAGGTTATTCATCACTCTTGTAACTTGACCACTCGACCATGACATATGCAGGTTGTGCAATGAACTGGCAACCATTGGAATGGAATGGAAGGGGGGAGGGGAGTGCGGCATTGGATCACTAACATAACATAATATGTCTTCTGTGGAAAGATTAAATAACCTCAGCTGCAACACTGTAGTTCAGTGTTGTGTTGCTACTCACCTGAAGTCAAACAGGAGGAAAGAACCACAGAGGGGACTGTTTAACCATTTCCACAACGCCATACTTCAGTATCTTAATACAATATGTAACCCTTCTCCTGATTTAGAAAAGCTTGCACATTTTGTTGTCATCTGTTCACTTATTTAAGAATTCTAGGTGGTATTTGCATTGTGCCTCCCTCCCTCCCTTCCCAAAACCTCTCTCTATCTCTCTCTCAAAACCTAACATGGCCGCCCACCATTGAGTCTGGTTCTGCCCAAGGTTTCTGCCTCTTAAAGGAAGTTTTTTCTTGCCACTGTCGCTAAATGCTTGCTCATGATGGGATTTTTTGGGTCTCTGTAAATAATATTATAAAGAGTACGGTCTAGACCTGCTATATAGGAAAAGTGCAATAAAAGTGAGATAACTTCTGTTATTAATTGGTGCTATATTAATTACTAAATTTAATTGAATTGAACTGAATCATAACCTCAAAGTACTGAAATAGACTTGAGTACACAGCAACTGGGAAACGTGGTCATGTATCAAATCAAATTTATTGATTACTTCACTGTATCCACAAGTATAAAGGCAAGTGTTGCTCTCTAACAGTGTATCTGTATAAGTCACAGACATTACCCAATACACTCTAGTCTAAAATTGTAATAGGCCTGATTTAATACAGGGTTAGACTGTTGAAGCAGTACAGTGTATGAAGTTAACACATCCTAAATGATTTCTTACATACCTGCATTATCATAGTAGCAATAGGGCAATAAAATATATTGAATCATAAATATAATTTCAATATTAAGAAAGCTAACCTAAATACTAATAAAATAATAAACTAACAAATACTCAATATTAGACTGCAACCTCTATATTTATTCAAGTTGTCTACAGGACACATAGCTAGAATAACTTATTCCCATCAAAAATAATGTAAACCTAGATTCTTGACCATTTTTCACTCATGTAATTGAACAGTACTGATCAACCGTTTTCAAAAATGTATGCTTCAGATGTGTTTATTGCCTGATGTGTTGTAATTTATGAATCATTGTGTATCCTTACGAAAGGATTAATAACTATATTTGCATGTATGTTTGGATTGAAAAATTGCAGTGAAATATTCAAAACCCATGAGAACAGTCCAGAACATTCTAAGCACACGACATTGTGGAAAGAACTGGAGACTGGTCTTGACAAGGGCCAAGCAATATATAAAGTAGAATTGGCACTTCTGGAGGCTGAAAGGAGGAGGTGGCGTGAAGTCCTGACCAGGTTGGTGGCTATAATTCATTGGCAGAGCGAAATATTGCCCGTAGGGGGACCACAGACATACTTCACCAGCCAAATAATGGTAACTTTCTGAAAGAGGTAGAGCTCATTGCTAAGTTCGACCCAGTCCTTAAACAGCATGTTGCTGAGGTGGAAAGAGGATCCACCCATACCTGCCATTTAGGAAAAAAATTTTAAAATGAATTTTAAGAGATTGCATTGGTGGAAAGATTGTGGAGAATATGGTGATGAAATAAAACAATCCAAATTCAATTATTTTGGATTGCACTCCCGATTTCAGCCATAAAGAGCAATTATTGCCATAATTGTTGCAATGGAGGACCCACCCCAAATAAAGGACCATTTTATGGGGTTCCTTGAGGTGGAAGAGTCCACCGGAAAAAGCCTCTCGACCCTCATTCTGAAGAGACTAGAACATCCCTTCTGAAGACTGTAGAGGGCAGTCTTATGACAACGGTGCTAATATGAAAGGAAAGAGGAAGGGAGTCTAGACTTCTGCAAATAAATCCAAGAGCTTGATATGTGCCATGCGGAGAACATAAATTGAATCTGGTGGTAGCTGATGCGACAAAAAGCTCTGCAGATGCCACTGGCTACTTTGGCTACCTGCAGAAGTTTTGCACGCTGTTCTCTGCCTCCACTCAGACATGGATCATCTTAAAAAGCCCTGTCAACACAACACTGAAATCCTTATCAGATACTAGATGTGAGAGTTGGATCAGTAGCGTAGAGGCTGTAAGGTGTTAGACTGCAGAAGTCAGAGATGCACTTCTAGAGATGAGGGACAAAGTCACAGATTCACAATCTTTGGCAGTTGGATCATACCAATTTTCAGTCTGTACTGTGGTATGGTCTGACATGCTGATCAAATCCAACATGTCAGGGACAATGCAGTTGGATGTTGCAGTGGACCTCCTGAGGAAACCAGAAGCCTCTCTGCTCAGCTACAGAGGCACTGGATTTGCTTCAGCCCAAGTTTCTATTGCATCACTGCAGGGACGATTCCGGACCTTAGATGAAGTGGAGGAAAAGTTTGGGGTGCTTGTCAACTTCCCTGCCTGCCTGCCCAATGAAGAACTGACACAGCAGTGTGAAGCACTCAGCAACACCCTGAGCTGTGGTAGACAGCCCTGGATGGGAGGGAACTGGCACTGGAGTTGCAGGCTTTCCCAGATTTGCCAAAAGCCAAAAATGACCACCCTGGAACGTCTGGATTTCTTACAGGAGAAGAAACTGAAGGAAGTTTATCCAAATATGTGGGTGGCACTCAGAATCGCTGCTGCAGAGAGTAGCTTCTCCAAATTGAAGCTGATTAAAACCTACCTGAGATCTACAATGGCTTAATCTTACAGGGTCTTAATGGACTTTCATTAATAAGCATTAATCGTGAGGTTTGTAGGCAGATGAATGATGATATAATATGATGATACCATAGATAGACGTAGATTAGCGCTTTGAGTAGCCAGAAAAGACTAGAAAGGCGCTATATAAGTACAGTCCATTTACCATTTATCATTTACATAGACATAGACTGCGGCAAGGAAGACCAGTTGTGTCAGATTCTAAGGATATGTACCAGAGACTTGGAATATTTTAGTTCTACATGTTAGTCTTTTATGTTTTGCCCCCCACATTTTATAGGGGCCATAGGTTTACAGTGAACCAATTACAGTAAAAGACAGTAAGACTAAGACTATTAGTCTTTTATTACTATTTTATTTATTTATTACTTTTATTACTATTATTACAAGACAAAGACTATTGAACATAGCACCTTTTCGATACATGTTTTTGAAGCCAAAAATATTTTCTGTCACTAGGACTGTGACTTTGTTAATAATTGTGTTAAACCTGCGTTATAGCTTTTTCATGGAAAATTATCGCTTTGTTTGTTTGAGAAGTTATTTTTAATTTATAGAAATATAATTTGTTTGTCTTGAAACCATTGTGGTGTCTGGTGTGTGTGTGTGTGTGTGTGTGTGTTAGAAAATTGTGAAAAAACTAATTTTAGAATCACAAAATTAAAGCTATAAGCAGCTACATTTCTATACATAACAGTACAGGCCATCAAAATCACTCTTTGGTCAAACATAACCTGTGTTGTAACGTGAAGCTCCCTAACCCTCTTTCAGCCTGGTTTAATTAAACACATCAAACCACTGTCTAGACTTTAATTACACCTGACAATAACAATTGACAAAACATGCCAGACTGTCAGAGATCCCCTGGCTCAGATATATTAAGACTACACACAGAATTCACAAGGTCTGACCACTTAGATTCATAGTTTTGAAAATTTGACAGCAAATGCATATGATGACGTTCACTATGCAATGGGTGCTATTTGTGTTCCCTCTTGAGTCACAGCTCTATTAAGCCATGTATTCATATAGCCCTCAGTAGTAACGACTTCATGATCTTCTTTAATGATACAATTTTAGCTATTAGAGAAAAAATTCATCACGTCCTGCCCTCAACCGGTACCGATTTATCTTCAAACACAGGAACTTTAGAAACAGCTGTAAAACCTGATATATATTTAGACTGCTTTTCTCCGATCGACCTTCTTCAACTAACTTCAACAATTTCTTCATCTAAGCCATCAACCTGTCTCTTAGACCCCATTCCAACTAGGCTGCTAAGGCTGCTTAAATGAGTTTTACCCTCACTTCTTTACTGGATATGATCAATCTATCTTTATTAACAGGCTATGTCCCACAGTCTTTTAAAATAGCTGTAATTAAACCTCTTCTTAAAAAGCTGCAATTTTCTGCAATTAAACTCTGAACTGAAGTTATTGTACTTGGCCCCAAACTCCTCCACATTATCTAAAGGTATAGTTACTCTAGATGCCATTGCCCTGGCCTCCAGCACCACCGTAAGGAACCTCAGAGTTATCTTTGATCAGGATTTATCCTTTAACTCCCACATGAAACAAACTTCAAGGACTGCCTTCTTTCACCTACATAACATGGCAAAAATCAGGCACATTCTGTCTCAAAATGATGCCGAAAAACTAGTGCATGCATTTGTTACTTCTAGGCTGGACTATAGCAATTCCTTATTATCAGGCTGCCCGAATAAGTCCCTTAAGACTCTCCAGTTGTTCCAGAATGCTGTGGCACATGTACTGACAAGAACTAGGAAAACAGATCATATTTCTCCAATATTAGCTTCTCTGCACTGGCTCACTGTAAAATCCAGAATAGATTTTAAAATCATTTTCCTCACCTACAAAACTCTTAGTGGTTAGGCACCATTGTATATTAAAGAGCTCATAATACCTTACCCCATTATAACACTGCGCTCCCAGAATTCAGGGTTACTTGTGGTTCCATGAGTCTCCAAAAGCAGAATGGGAACTAGAGCCTTCAGCTATCAAGCTCCTCTCCTGTGGAATCAGGCCACAGTTTGGGTTTTTACCTTACATTTAAGAGTAGGTTTAATACTTTCCTCTTTGATAAAGCTTATAGTTAGAGCTGGCTTGGGTGAGTCCTAAACGATCCCTTAGTTATGCTGCTATAGGCCTAGACTGCCGGGAGCCTTCCCATGATGCACTGAGCTCCTCTCTCCTCCTCTCTCTCTCCATCTGTATGCATTTTTCCAATGGAGACAGCAAATTATGTTAGAGTAAACACAGCTAACATCATAATAAACCAGCAAAAAGACAGATAGATAAATGTTTAAATAGCACTCAGTCTAAAAATACTTGCCTCCTGCCTCTTCTCTGCATCTATCAGTAGTAAAGCAGACAGTCAAATGAGATCAGAAACTGCAGTGAGATGGCTGTGTGATTGCTTTTTTAAGGCTAATAGTGTTTGTATTCAAACCACTCTAGGATACAATTCAATCTGTATTGGTAATACTGAGGCAACGTTGAAAACCTGGCAAAATTATGCTAACACATTCGCTGTCTTTTTCTGTAAAGATGTGGCAGAGGCCAAATAAAACATTCTTACCACTTGAAAACTGTTATAAAAATAGATAGGTATATGCAGACTGCCTAAAGCCAGTGTTACTGATGTTTTATGATTTCTGAAATGCAGTCTCTCAGTTGAATGTCATGTCAGCTATAGCAAGCTGTCCTGCATTAAAGTCTACAGCCTGGGGGCAGTGTGAAGCTGGGGATTCCACTGAGCTGAGTTGGTTGTTTTGTGTAACAACAGCAATACAAGCATGAATATTCACATCAGGGACTCAAAAACAGTAAAGTCAGTGAGCCATTACTGGCAGAAAAGCATGCAAATCAATACTAATTGTAGGCCTTAAATGAGAAAACACAATCAGAAACACTAAACATGAAGAGTATGGAGAATATTTTTTAATCTGTTCATCTTTCTGTCTCTATCTAACAGGTGTGATAAAAATGTACCTTTTTAAACAGACCTTTCTCCCAAAAAAAAAAATTCAATTCAATTTTATTTATATAGCGCCAATTCATAACAGAAGTTATCTCATTGCACTTTTCCTATAGTGCAGATCTAGATCGTACTCTTTATAATATTATTTACAGAGACCCAACATATCCCACTATGAGCAAGCATTTGGCCACAGCGGCAAGGAAAAACTTCCTTTAAGAGGGCAGAAACCTTGGATAGAACCAGACTCAATGGTGGGCGGCCATCCGCCGCTGCCATCTCTCTCTCTGCTAGAGAGAGAGAGGTGGAGGGGTTTGGGGGGAGAGGGAGGCACAATGACCACAATACAGCCTTATAGGTGCAAACAGCTTATTATTATCATTGTTAGGCAGCAACCTTATGACTTATAATTATGACAGGAGCAAAGGAGGAAGTCAGGTGAAGTAGTATGGAGCGACAAAGTCCACGTAGAGGGGAGGCCAGGGTGGATGGATGGGTCAAACACAGGACTTTCACTCAGGAGACTGCTGTTTGTGTCCCATGTGAAACCAAAAGTCAATGTTGACTTATTTTAAGTTATGTACGTAAGTTAAGTTACGTTGTGACTTACTAACATAACTAAGGTTGGAAATGTTTCAGGTCAGCTGGGTTGTAATAGTTTAGGTCAGCTGGGTCAGCACTGTTTTTTTTAGGGTGGGTGTAATTGCAGCCATTTTGAGGGTGAGGGGAACAGTTCCAGAGGTCAGGATTGATTTGAATATTTTTGTAATCATGGGGGAAATGGATGGCAGACAGGCTTTGATGAGGGTAGGGGATCAAGCTGACAGGTAGTGGATTTGACTTTAAGGATGAGCTCAGAGATGGTACTGTATATTCCGTTGCTGGGGTGAAGTTGGAGAGGGAGCTCATGGGTGGTTGGCCCGTGCTAACCATCCAAGGTGGGTCCCCTGGGAAAATGCATGACAATGCCACCTGTAGAGGTGGAGTTTTTTTTTTTTTTTTTTCAAAAAATTAAAAATTACATGACATTAATTAATTAATACATTAATTAAATTACATTTTTGTGTCTGTTAGTCTGTGCATCAAGGTATGGTACTTGGCCAGCAGGGGATATGTTTTTAATTATTTTCTATTCTTTTCTCTGTACAGAAGCTGCTACAAATAACTGACACTCTCTCTCACTCTCTCTCTGTTTGGAGTGGACTGGATAAACCTCTAAAGCAGAAGGACTATCAATACATTCTTGATTGTGGCTTCCGACAAAACCTGTTTGAATGCTTTATGTCAGCACTCGGCGAGCCTGCCATAAGTAGCCATAGTCATTTATAAAGAGTTATGGCTAGTGGCTGCAACGCTGCAGAGGGATGGAGGAAACAAGTGGAGAGGAAAAGAAAGAGAAGAGGTGGAGGGAAATGGGAGCAGAAGAAAACTCAGCAAGGATGGAGGGATAGATGATGAGAACAGCACAAAGGAAAATAGAAACTAAAAGGCACACCACTGCGTTTTCTTATGGGATCGTTAGTTACGTATTGTAACTCCAGATTATATGAGTATAGGCGTATAGGCACAGAATGACCACTAGATTCTCCTTCTGAATGCGCACTAAGAGGTGAGGAATCAGGGGAACTGGGGGAAACGCATAAAGGAGAGCTCTGGGCCACGGCCATGGATGCCATGGCATGCCTGGCATCCACCCCCAGTGGATGGGCGTCTCGTGCATTCATGGAGAACCACAGTGTGTATTGCGCATTCTATTGTGAGGCGAACATATTCACCTTCACCTTCCGGAACTTGTGCCGCAACATCTGAATGAGTGTGGGAGGGACCTCCATGAGACCTCAAGTCAGCATCTCTGTCACCACTCACGATGTGTGACACAGCGTTACTCTCATGGTGCAGAGTCCATGTGCACACCCAGGTAAATGTGACTGGGTGGGAAACAGAGGGGGCCATAATGATCAGGTTGTCCAGGGAAAAAAGCACCTTGATACCTTTTCTGCGTAGTGGCTCCAGTGCTGTTTCCACACACTTGGAGAAGGTGGATAGAGCCAGAGAATAACCGAATGGTAACCAGTTATACTGGTACTGTACTCCTTGGAAGGAAAAGCCCAGGAATTTTCTGTGTCTGGGAATGATTGGCACATGAAAAGCATCTCTCAGGTCGATGGATGTGAACCACTTGCCAGGATGCACACACTCCAGCATAATGGTCAGCATGTGAAATGACCATTTCATTATGCACCTGTTGAATAGAGACAGGTCCAAAATTGGCCTCATTTCACCTGTTTTCTTTGGTACACGTAGCGGGAATAAAACCCTTCGTCCTCCTCGCCTGGAGGGATATCTGCCAACTCTGACAACAAGGCCGTTATCTCTGTCAGCAATGACATGACCATTTCCACCACACCGGTAAATGAGGGGGGCTCTGAAAGCGGCGGCACGCACGTCTGTGGGGCGTCTGTTGACATTGTTATTAACCAGTGCAGTGCCCTCTCCGTTGCTGTGTGAGGCAAGTGCTTGTTTGCCACAGTCCAAGGGAGGGCAGAATGCAAAGGGCTGGCACTGGTCATGGTGCTGATAGTGCATGACAGAATTATTATGCAGCTCTGTGTGTTCAGATCTTGAGTATGAATCGGGCTATAATGAGATCACTCACTCGCCCTGATGGGTGGGAGGTGGGTGATAATTGTTTATGGTCAGCGCCTGCTGCAGTCTTTTGAGGAAAGTAGGTGGCCCAAAAAAGGGCCGTTGTATTTCCTTTGCTCAACTGAATTGAGACACGCGTTCCCCACATTCCGTCATTGCCACTGACAGCGTTGCCCGGTGGGTGGGTTGGCCCAGGAGGATGCTGGCCGCTGGCTTTTACTGTGAGGGCACAGAGCTTGTTGGGCAGCAGCTGCCGGAGGAGGATGTGGCACCAGAGTGGGTGCATGCTGGGGCGCAGCGGCTGCAGGGCACCTCCTCCTGGAGCGAGCATCTTGCCGTTTTTCTTTTGAGGTGTGGTGAGAATTGGCAGGTGGCCTTCGGAATAAGCGCTAGCCCGGCATGGACAGCGCCGAGGCAAGCATCGCAGTGGGGGTGGAGATCCAAGAGGAGGATGTAGCCGATCTGGCCGATCCAGTACGTAGGCAGACACCACTAGACTTCTTCATTGTTCCTCAGTTGTTGACTGCATGTACACTGAAGAAAAAAAAATGGGAGCAGAGCTCAGGTCACGCAGTTGATATATACTGCAGGAGCGGACCTGAGGCGGGCTCATGCAGGGCACAGGGGTGCGAAAGAAAACCTTTTGACTGCACATGCGTGCAGCGATAAACCCAAATAGCGACAGCTATTAGAGGGCGAAACCTATACGAAATAGAAGTAATGTTTATCTGTGTGCTGTCTGGGTTACTGGATAAACCACTGTTTCAGCAGGAAGAGACTGGTTGTAGAGACTGGTTGTAGTGGCCAGAATACCTGCTGTCACCTGTGAGTGCTGCTGTCCATGCTGTTAATCTGTCTGAGCAAGTATGCAAACCATGATTAACTGTTTTAGCTTAAAACTGTGCATCAATGTGCAGACACTGTACATGCATTTTTGTTTTCATTGTAATGTTAAATTCTATTTTTGTTGCTAAAATATTAATTACTATTCTTTTTACTGATGTCCCTGTAAATATAAGAGGAACTAATCAGAATATTGGTATAGCTGCAACATTCTTGCTATTTTGCAAATGGCAGAAACGACCAGAGTAACTAGAACAAAAGTCTTGTCTATTGTGGTAGAACTAAAGGTGAAAACACTGGCCCTTTAATTAACTACAGCTACACCATATGACTACAGATTTGCATTAATTAGAACTATAATAAACTGTTATAGTGTTATAATCACTTGAAATGAATGTTTCAGACAAAAAGCAAAATGAATTTTTGCCTCACATCATTTGCAAAAACTTGACTGCTGGACAATTTGCCCCAAACAGGGAATGTACCAACTGTACAGACTAACTGTGACCTAGCTAGTTTGCTTGTGTGTTTTCAGACCTCAGCAGGAACTCCAGTCTCTTTCACCTTTTTCCTCTTGTCTATGTACGTTTATGAAACAGATTGATAACACCCCAGTATAAGTGTGACTTTTTTGCTCAAGTTAAAACATTTTCAACTTGTGAAAATGTCAGTTTGCACCGCCGACTTTGTCTCGCATTCTGTCTGAACACGTCTTTACTGTTGCTGCCTGTGTAAGCATGTGGTTAGCATTTCTCTTCATGCTGACATCAGAAACTGTTCAGTTAAACTGCATGTGACCAATCTACTGAGCTTTACCATATAGCCAGGTCTTCAGCTTACAGATTTTACAAAGTACGTGATCCTATGTGGGAGAACAGAGTGAACGAGAGAGAGAGCAAAGAGAAAAGAAAGTGAAAATGATTAGGAGTGGGTGAAAAGAAAGAATGGTGGGAAAGAAGGATAAAGGGATAATAAAGGGATGTGTAAATGGTGAAAGTATAGGAAAGAAATAGAAAGACAGAGAGGGAGGGGGACATAGAGAGAGAGGCAGGGCTTCTTAAACTAATGAGATATTGATTTGGAAGAGACACACCTCCTCAGGGCTTCCGGCTGACACTCAGATAAATGGGCAGCCATTCATTACCCAGAGAGAGAGAGAGAGAGAGAGAGAGAGAGAGCAGTCATGGATGGACATATGAATCTGCAGAGAAATGAATCAGTTAAGAACAGCAGAGGGGTAGAATAAGGTTAAGAAGGTGGAAACAAACTGGACAGAGGGTCAAAAAACTGAAAAACTGTACAGAAAAAATTTATGAGCTGAGGGGAATAACTGAACAACAAAAAGGTATTGTGAAGGAGTTTTGTGTGCAGTTTAAAGAGGGAGATATTATATCTCAGGCAGAGGCTGTAGTAGAGATCAATACCATCCCAGGATCAGAGAGAGCAAACACTGACTCATGCTGGGCTCACTGCACCCATGCTACATATGTGGTGTATGTGGAGTTAAGCCAAGTTTCTACACTACACTGTTTTTTTGGCTATTGTTTTACCTATATGTTTTAACCTGGTAAAAGTTTTCAGTCATCGGACGCATGAATTTTAAGTGATTTTAAGCTGGCTGTCAACTCGACGTGGTTTGCCAGACTGCCTCCACTGCTGCTAGTGCAGCTAGGTTTGTTTTTAGCCCAGCGGCTAGGCTAGCCGGTCACTATTATTAAGGATTTTAAGCACTTTTATGGACTTTACTGTGGATTTTAAGTTTTGAGTACTCTTATGGACAAACTGCAAGTGTGATGGCTGAGTGTGGATCTTGCCACCTTACCGTGTCAAAGCTGAAGTATTGCCTGTCTGGAAGCTGAGCTCAGAGAAAAAGAAAAGCTCATTCTGGAGTTCTCCACTGTCGCCTTGACCCAGGCAAAACACCTTGCAGTCCTCAGCTCCTCTGGCTGCGGCAACCAGAATGCGACCATCCCATCTCACTCCCCTGACTGCTCCACTCCAGCACTGGACAAAGATCCCACTCTTCCGTGGCTCGGCTCCATCATCACTGGCGCCCCGGAGCATGAAGCCGTTTCAGCTAAGTCTGAAGATCTGTGGGTCCCCATGGGTGCAAAGCCCAAAGCAATTGCCATTTCTACTGCCAATCTCCAGTGGATGATGCTGATTGTGAAAAGTTTATTTTGCACTTTGCTGGAAAGGTGGAGTTAATAAGATCTGCCTTTTTAGATGTTGATCACCCACTCAGGGACTCTGGAACAACTTGCCCGAAGAAATTAGGTTGTCTGAGTCAGTGTCTTCTTTTAAGTCTCTTCTCAAAACGCATTTTTATTAGAAAGCATATCCTGATTTTACCTGAGCTGTCTGTTTATTTTATTGTTTTTATGTATTTTATTTATTTTATATTTTATCATTCACTGTGGTATTTTATTTCTCTCTTTGTGAAGCACTTTGTACTTTGTTTTGATAAGTGCTCTATAAATAAAGTTTTATTATTATTATTATCATTATTATTATTATAACTCAAGAGTTCAACAGTCTTATGGCCTGCGGGATGAAGCTGTCCCTGAGCTTGGTGGTGCGGAATGGATGCTGCGGTACCATCTGATGGCAGCAGGCAGAACAGTTTGTGGCTGGGGTGGTTGGGGTCTTTGATGATCTTGTTGGCCTTCTTGCAACACCACTGGGTGTAGAGGTCCTCCATGGGTGGCAGCTCCTGGTGATGTGCTGTACAGTTTTCACCACCCTCTGTAGAGCCTTATGCTTGAGGGCAGCACAACTGCCATGCCAGGCAGTGATGCAGCAAGTCAGGATACTCTCAATTGTACACCTGTAGAAGTTGCAGAATATCCTGGAGTCCATGTTGAGCCTCCTCAGCTTGTGGAGGAAGAAGAGCCGTTATCTTGCTGTCTCTGTGATGGTGTCGGTGTGGTGAGTCCAGGTCATGTCCTTGCTGATGTGAATCCCAAGGAATCTGACGCTTTTGACTTTCTCCACTGCAGTCCCATTGATGGTGATGGGGGCGTCTCTCTGTCGCTTCCTGTAGTCCACAATCAGCTCCTTTCTTTTGCTGACATTGAGATGGAGGTTGTTGTCCTGGCACTAAGATGTCAAGGCTCTGACCTCCTCTCTGTAGGCCGTCTCATCATTGCCATTGATCAGGACCGATGACCGTTGTGTTGTCAGCAAACTTGATGATGGAGTTGGAGCTGTGGGTGGCCACGCAGTTGTGTGTGAACAGGGAGTACAGGGGAGTGTTGAGCATGCAGCCCTAAGGGGTGAGAGTTTTGAGAGTCAATGTTGATGTGGTGGTGCCTATCCGCACTGCCTGGGGTCTGTACATCAGGAAGTTCAGGATTCAATCACATAGGGCGGTGTTGAACCCTAGGTCTCTGAGTTTGATGACAAACTTGGAGGACATGATGGTATTGAATGCTGAACTGTAATCAATGAACAGCATTCTCACGTATGTTTCTGTGGTCCAGGTGGGAGAGGGCAGTGTGGAGGGCTAAGGCAATGGCATCGTCCATTGATCTATTTGGTCTGTATGCAAATTGAAGTGGGTCAAGTGAGTCAGGGAGGGAGGAGGTGATGAAGGTTTTGAGTAACTGCTTGAAGCACTTCAGATGATGTAGGTGAGTGCTACTGGGCGGTAGTCATTCAGGCAGAGGGCTTTGGTCTTTGGGGACAGGGACTATGGTAGACTTATTGAAAAATGTCGGGACTACAGTCTGAAGCAGTGACAGGTAGAAAAAGTTTGTGAAGACATCCCCCAGTTGACCTGCATACACCTTGAGAGCCCAGCCAGTAATGCCATCAGTTCCAGGTGCCTCGATTAATCCTTTTGAAGCACCTGCACACATCTGCCTTACGCAGATTAATCCTTTTGAAGGATCTGCACACATATCTGCCCTGAATAATACTAGTGGGCAGGGGTCCTGGGCCTTTTGTACCTTCTCATCCCAGAAGTTGTTCTCAAAACGTGCATAGAAAGTGTTCAGTTCATCTGGGAGAGATGCTGATATTATCTGAGCACTGATGGTTTTCCTTTTGCAGTCTGTAATAGTTCTTAGTTCAGACCACATGTTGGAGCCCTGGTAGTTAGCTCTGCTAAGAGACAATACAGGGACAGAGTGGAGTCTAATAGCTCTCTGGAGCGCGCACCTGGACTTCCTGTATTCATCCAATTCACAAGTTGGAGGCGCCAGTTCATGCTTTAAGTTTGGCACGGATTTCCTTGTTCCTGCTTTGAAATACCATCATCCTGGCTCTGCTGCAGGACAAGCTCTACCAGCTGACTGTGCCTGACTCCACCTGCAAGTGGATAACAGACTTCCTGTCTGACAGGAGGCAGCACATGAGGTTGGGAAACATGTCTCTGACTCTGGACCATCAGCACTGGTTCCCCTCAAGGCTGCATTTTTTCCCCTCTGCTCTTATCCCTGTACACCAACAGCTGCACTTCCAGTCACCAGTCTGTCAAGCTCCTGAAGTTCACGGACGACACCACGCTCATTGAGCTCATCTCTGATTGGGTTGAGTCTGCCTACAGGTGGGAGATTGACCACCTGGTGCAGTCAGAACAAACTGGAGCTCAGGGCTCTCAAGACAGTGGAGATGGTTGTGGATTACAGGAAGAACCCAGCCCCACCCGCACCCATCACCCTGTGTGACTCCCCAGTTGACACTGTGGAGTCCTTCCATTTCCTGGGCACCATCATCACCCAGGACCTCAAGTGGAAGCTGAACATCAGCTCCCTCACCAATAAAGCCCAGCAGAGAATGTACTTCCTGCAGCAGCTGAAGAAGTTCAACCTGCCAAAGACAATGATGGTGCACTTCTACACTGCCATCATTGAGCCCATCACCTGCTGCCACTGGCAATCACATGGGCAGACTGCAGCGTATCATTTGCTCCACCGAGAGGACGATTGGCTGCAATCTGCCATCCCTCCACGACCTGTACACCTCCAGGACCCTGAGGCGAGCAGGAAAGATTGTGGCCGACAACTCCCAACCTGGACATAAACTGTCAGTCACTCCCCTCCAGCAGGAGGCTACAGCCCATCAGGACCAAAACCTCACACCACAAAAACAGTTTCTTCCCGACTGCCCGACTGCAGCCGGCCTCATCAACAAAGCCCGAGCCCCCGACTGACACTGGCTCATACCCCCCTAACCCCTCACTACACGTTATATTAACGTAAAGTCTACACACCTGACTCAGTGCGTTACATTAATGCACATCTTCTGGACTAATATCTTGCACATTGCAATTATTCATTGGACTTCATGCTGAACTGTTACACATTCTCATGTCTTGCACATTCCTGTACAAACAGTAATTAAATTTAAATAACCATCATATTGTACATATTCTTTACTATTTTTATAAAATTTTTCATATCTTATTGTCTATTTTTATATTTATAACTTTTGACTTACTTGCTATCTGTCTTAATATTATATTATATTATATATATATATATAAAAACTTTGTCCTTCACCCTCATCCTTCGAGCTCGGGTCCTCTACCGGGTCCTCTACCAGAGGCCTGGGAGCTTGAGGGTTCTGCGCAGTATCTTTGCTGTTCCTAGTACTGCACCCTTCTGGACCGAGATGTCTGGTGTTCTTCCAGGGATTTGCTGTAGCCACTCCTCCAGTTTGGGGGTCACTGCCCCGAGTGCTCCGATGACCACAGGCACCACTGCTGCCTTCACCTTCCAGGCCTTCTCCAGCTCTTCTCTGAGACCTTGGTATTTCTCTAGTTTCTCATGTTCCTTTTTCCTGATGTTGCCATCACTTGGTTTTATATGTGTATATATATATATATATATATATACACACAGTGGTGTGTAAAAGTGTTTGCCCCCTTCCTGATTTCTTATTTTTTTGCATGTTTGTCACTTAAATGTTTCAGATCATCAAACAAATGTATTCTAAAATAGTAAATTCTAGTAAATATTAGTAAATTCTACTTACTATGTTTATTGTATGCACCATAACACCAAAGCAAATTCCTTGTATGTGTTAGTTGATTCTGATTCTGATATCTTGGCAGGACTTTCCTCAAGTTGGCATTGTTAAAATCCCAGGCCACAATAAAATCAGCCTCCAGCTGTGAGGTCTCAATCCTGTTGATAACTACAAACAGCTTGTGCAGGTCTTGGTTGGTGTTGCCCTTTGGTGAAATGTGTGACAACAACCAAACTAAACTTGGACACCTCCCCCCTTGTTCTTCCCCAATTGTATTGTATTGAATAGGGCTTGCTTGGGTGGTGTGCATGTTGCAAAAAAGTAAAAATAAATAACAGAATAAAACAAAATTAAACAACAAAAAAGCAAAGTTGGGGAGGAGCTCCAGACATGGCAGCCGTCCCCGGTGCCATCTTCCCTATACTCACTTTGGTCCAGACTGAAATATTTCAACAACTATTGAATGGCTTGCCATGACATTTTGTACAGATATTCACCCCACCCTGAGCTATTCTTTGTGTTTAGTGATAATTAGGAAATGCTAGCATGCTAACATGCTGAACTAAGATGGTGAACATGGTAAACATTATCCCTTGTAACCATTCTAGAATTATCATTGTGATCATGTGCGCATGCTAATGTTTAGCTCAAGTACAGCCTCACGGGAGCCCCTAACATGGCTGTAGACTCTTAGTCTTGTTTGGTGGTTATTAGGCTATATTTCTCTGTCATGAAATGTGTGATCTTATTGAACAGGACAGCTTTAGGCATGTAAGCACTTTGTGTATGTGTTGTATAATATTATAAGAACTGTCAGTCTGTGTGCTCTCCAGATAATGGGGAAGACATTTTTTTCTGCTAGTTGTCATAGTGATACACTAGTGAAAGATGTATAGAATAGCAGGAAGCAGAATATTTATAACTAGGGGTGGGACGATACAGGTACCTCACGATTCAATTCTGTGGCAATATGTGGTCCACGATATGATAATATCACGATTCGCGATATCTACGATATTGAATATATTGGAAAAAATTTCATCAACGATATATCACGATATATGTGACTGAAAAGAAAAAGAAGGAATAAGGAAATAAGGAAATTTTATGCATTTATTAATGCCAACATTTCCAACATTGTGCAAAGAAATATGCATTTGCATAACTCACTGCCTCCTGGTCTTAAATGTAAACACTGTACATCTAGACAGATAAAAGTGCATGAACATTACAAAACAACATGAACATTAACATGTGTAAACCATAATACTGAAACGTCAGTAGTAAGTTACTGTAAACGGTGGACACATCAAGGCATATTCTTCTTGAGGAAAACTAACTGATCAGCATGCTCAGATGTAAGAGCACACCTCTGAGCAGAGATTATGTCACCGGTGGTAGAAAAGATTCTCTCTGATGGCACGCTAGTCCCTGGCACACACAGGTACCTCTGGGCCAGCTTGGCAAGGTGTGGGTACTTGCATGCCTCAGATTTCCACCAACCCAACGGCTCATCTGACAGTGGTAGAGGTGAGGATTCTTGATATTGCTGAACCTCCTTTTTAGCCTTGGAGTTAGGTGATGATGATGGGGTCAGGTAAGATCTGGCATGCTGGAATGTTTGTCCAAGGAGGTTTGCAAGTGCGGATCTCCTTTTTTTGGTGTGTGTGGTGGTCGGTCCTCATCACTGGTGTCATCAGCAGGACCACTCTCTTCAGTGCTTCCTCCCTCCTCTACATTACCATCAGACTGCATTCCCACATCTGCATTCCCCTATAAGACAAAAAGCATTTGGCACATCTTCATTGTTATTTTTGTTATTAATGAAATAACATGTTCATCACAACAAGAAATCCTCAGCCCCTAATCATTTTAAAATTTAACACATCTTTGCACATGGTTAGATGTGTGGATGACATTTTTCTACCAGCAGTGCAAGAGTTGAAAGTTTAAAAGGTACAAATACAATGAGAATTTCAATGACCCAAGTAACTGCTGTTCAGTTTTTACAAGTTGTAATTACCATCAGGGCAGCAGCCTTGGACACAACCATGGCATACGTCTCCTGCACTTCTGAAGGCGACAAGAAGAGCATCGACTTAAACCTGGGGTCTAAGGCGGAGGCAACGTAGAGGAAGTTTTTCTCCTCTGCAGACATGTAGCGCTTTGATAGGTCTCCATGGATGGCACACTTTATGTCCTTGACGAGAGGGGCATCCTCAATTGTGCTGAGTGTGTTGCTCAGAAGTTGGGCGTGAAGAGGAGCAATGATGGAAACAGTTGGACTTTTCTCCTCACACATGCTCTTTGTTGCTACCAGCATTGGATGGAGGGCTTTCACAACCTCTTCTGCATTCTTGATGTCTCCATCAGTCAGGGTAGAGATGTCAGTGGTATTCTTTCTGACCTTTAAAGAAGGAAGGAAAAGAACAGAATGAAGTCAAAAGTTTAAACTTTATAATGCACATATTCCTTATTAATCCAGACCAAGAAGTCAGGAAAAAGCACTTTACACTAAGGAACAAAATATATATCATGTTAACAATAATATTTTATAACACATTACAGTTATCATATGCAATTAAGTAACAAAACAATAAACGCCTTACCTCTGGAGATAAGAGGGCAGCAGTAACAGCTGGCTGTTGCTCAAGAAACCGGCTGATCATCTCATAGGCACTGTTCCAGCGGACAACAACATCAGTTATCAGCTTGTGGTGCGGAAGGCCTAACATCTTCTGGTTCCTCTTCAGTGCCTCAGCTGCTGAGGTGCTCCTGTGGAAGAATGTGCAAATTCTCCTAATTCTCCCGAGCAGTCGAGCGACATTTGGCAGTTTGAGGGCACGCTGCACCGCGAGATTCAAAACATGAGCGAAACAGCGAACGTGTGGATATCCAGCAATCTCAACAGCTACGGACATATTCGCTGCGTTGTCAGTCACCACTGCTGGCTCTTTCTCGGTGAGCTTCCACTCGTCTACAGCCGTCTTAAGCACCTCTGCCATGTGAGCGCCAGTATGACTGTCATTCATAGCCCGAGTCTGAAGGACGTAGCTTTGGGCATCCCAGTTGTCGTCTATGAAGTGGGCAGTAATAGTTACGAAGGACTCGGTGGCCCTTGACGTCCAACCATCACAGGTTAGTGCAACTCGTTTAGCAGACCGGAGCGCACCCTCCACTTTGGCTCTGGTATCTGCATACAATGCAGGGATGACTTTGTCTGTAAAGTGCCGACGACTCGGTATCTCGTATCTCGGTTCCAGTGTTGTCAACATTCTGCAAAATCCATCATTCTCGACCACGCTGTAAGGGCGAAGGTCCTTGCAAATAAATTCGCGATGGACTTAGTGATACTCTGTGCCCTCGGCGACCCAAAGGGGAGCTTTGCTTTGAACGCAGTAGTGATTGTCGGCTGACTTGGTTTACCCTCATTATCACCTGAGAGTAGTTCACCGTGATAGCGAACGAGGTGCATTTGCAGATTCGTAGTGTTGCAGTTATATTTTATCTTTGCAAAGCAGTTCTTGCAGATTGCATAGTTTTTATCCAGTGCCTTTCCGTCGACTGTCTCGTAAAAAACCCGAAGTGTCTCCACACTTTAGAGTGGAAACTAGCGGGTGGGTCTTTGATTAGTTTTTATTGTTTTCCGCCATTCTTCTCGCTTCTCTTTTTTCTGCAATTCTCTGTTGTTTAGTTAACTTGTGTTCTTCACGGCCGCTGTTTGTGCCACTTTACCCCTATTTACTCGAACAGCGCCCCATAAACAGAATGGTAGATATTGGGTAGTGACAGTGACAATGACAACGGGTAAATTAATCATTTTGTGTTGTAATAAAATATCGATATTGGGCGTTAGTGTATCGATTATTTATTGCGACAGAGAGCACAACAATATATTGCAATATCGATTTTTTTTCCCACCCCTATTTATAACAGCATGATTCTGTTGAATGATGATGGCATTACAATACGCACACTGTCTATATCAATTAAAGTTATAATCCTTAAGATTTTTACAATATCAATACCCATTTTGATTCTATTCATGGTCAGCATTTTTGTCTGCAAAAGACATTTAATGTAATTCCATTCATTGGGTCTCTGTAATTAATATTATAAAGAGTATGGTCTAGACCTGCTCTATAGGAAAAGTGCAATGAGATAACTTCTGTTATGAATTGGCGCTATATAAATAAATTGAATTGAAAAAATAAATTGAATTGAATTCTGTGATTTCCTCTCTATATAAAGATTACAGTGTCACTTGTGGAGTTTCAAATTTCATATCCACACACAAGGGATTCACAGTAAGCAATGCCAGTGTGTGTGATTCTCATAATGCAAAAGAGAGGTATCATGACTTCAGTATTACCGTGTTGTACTACTATGACTGACTGTCTGCTTTAGTCTTCTTTAAAAGAATGTAAGGCAATTAGTCCTCTCAGCTCCATGTTCGTTTGGCTCCACTTTATACGGATACACCAGTTGTTCTTTTCTGTAGCATTTCTGACAGCTGTTTAAATTGTGTCTGCTACACCCAGTGCCAAATACAAATTACATTTTGAACAGAAACCCTGGTGCCTGTATTATTAAAAGGCATTTGTCATTCCCACAGTGGCAGTCGGCCAATAGAGGGCGCACGTGCAGCTCCCCACCAGCCACAAATTCAGAGTCAGCAAGCTTCATAAATGATCTTAAAATATTTGAAATGAGGAAGTACTATTACTTTTTAAGCATTTGTATATTAGTTCAAGTTACACACTGTTAAATTAACTGCAAAATGTGTATTTTTTTTCTCTTTCTTGAATGGCACTGTCCCAGTTGTACAAAGCACACTAATTCAAGACTAGGTTCTTCCCGATCCCGCCTCCTCAAATACAAGTAAATGGGTGTAAAAGGGGCAAAGGAAAAAGCACCCTAAAACCAATAAAACAATGGGATTTATGAGTGATTGGCTGAGTTGCCAATCAAGAGCCCACACAAGGGAGGCTGTAATTGTTTGTATTTCTCGCGCTATCAATAATCGTGGCTTATTGTTAGAGAAGCTTTTAGCCATTCACTCTATTCCACTCTTTTAATAAATAAAACTAGCCATTTCCAGCTCTACTGATCCAGCAGATGGCGACAACACAACAAAAAAGAGTGGTCAATAGCAAGATGGTATGATAGGCTAAAATGTAGGCTGTTTTATATGCACTATTGCATATTGCTAACATATAACTATCAAATAAGTAATAGGCCTTTAAGCATTAAGCAGAATACCAATATCTGACAACCCATTCAAGACAATATATTTATTATGTTAATGAAAAATGGAAATTAATGTACTTTCAGCATTAATGTTGAATTTAAATGCTTAAATTCCATGGTATATTTCGTTTTTTTAGGGGATCCTCCTGCTTGGTGAAAAAAGTAGCCAAGCTGAGTTGCTGGATGGAGTGTGTTTGCTTTTCTGATTCAGAGAGTACAGGCCGGGTTACCGCTGGGCAGGCTGCTCCTCCACACATGCGCCAATGTGCATGCTGCCTGTTGCCGTAGCTCCATCTCGTCGTCTTACTTTTTCCAACTTTTAGCTTTCCTTTTTCTTCCAAACTTGGGTAACTTGTGTGTAAGTATAATTTAAACTACGCTCTTTACGGAAATGTGTTTTAGTACTTTTTTTCGCTGTGGAACAACTTCTCCTGCTACTCGGTCAGGGCACCGCTGCAGATCAGCTGTTTGGCTGCATTGTTTATACCAGGGAACAGCTGATCGCGCTGAAGCCAAGCGGCATGGTGCCCAGGACAACCGATGTCCCCACTGAGATCTGGAGGAGGACACACCGAGGATGCAGAGGTGGAATGAAGCGGCAAGGGAAGACAGAGGGGTGCAGACAAAAGAGACTTAAGAACAAGAGATTTAAGCCATGTCTGCCTTCTCTCGTAATGGACAACATGAGATCGCTGGCGAATAAAATGGATGAGCTAACGGCGTTAGCCCAGAGTCAGATGGAGTTCCGTGAGTGTAGTTTGATGTGCTTCTCAGAGACATGGCTACACCAGGATATCCCGGATCCAACGTTTCCATTGATGGCTTTCAGACTGTTCGGGCTGGGGATCACGGGCTTGCTGTTCTGGTTAACAACAGATGGTGTAATCCTGGTCATGTTACTATCAAGCAGAGTATCTGTAGCCCGGACATTGAACTGTTAGCTGTGGGACTCCGGCCATATTATCTGCCACGTAAATTCTCACATGCCATTGTTGTGGCAGTTTACATCCCCCCCTCTGCTAACCCGGCATCGGCGTGCAACGCCATTCACTCTGCCATAGCACAACTACAGACTCGACACCCGAATGTACTCATATTAATCTCGGGTGACTTCAACCATGTCAGTGTTTCAACAACACTGACTAATTTCACCCAGTATGTGAATTGTCCTACTAGAGAGGAGAGGACACTGGATCTGCTGTACACTAACATTAAGGACGCATACAGCTCTTCCCCCCCTCCGGGTAGGTCGGACCACAGCCTGGTTCACCTCTAACCCTGCTATGTGCCTCTGGTTAAAAGGCAGCCTGCGACCACAAGGACAGTAAGGAGATGGTCGGAGGAGGCCTATGAGACACTGCAGGAATGTTTTGAAGTGACAAACTGGGATGCAATCTGTGAGCCTCATGGAGAAGACATTGACGGGCTCACTGAGTGCATTACTGGCTACTGACTGCAATGTCCCAACAAAGATGGTCCATTGTTACCCGAATAACAAACTGTGGGTAACAAAAGACATCAAGAACATCCTGAATGCGAGAGGAGGGCCTTTACTGATGGTAACAGGGAGGAGGTGAGGGCAATTCAGAGGAGGAGAAGTACAGGAGGAAGCTGGAGCGGAAACTCCAGCAGAACAACATGAGAGAGGTCTGGAGCGGCATGAAGAGCATCACTGGCTTCAGACCGACTGGCAACAGAGGAGTTGAAGGCAGCTTGGACAGGGCCAACGAACTTTAACAGATTCAACACACCGGCTCCTGCTCATCCCCCCTCTAACTCAGCTGCTGTCGGCTCCTCTGAGTACTCTGCGCCCCCCGCCCCATCTTCCTGGGAGAGTCCTACTCCCCCCTCAACTGGATATCAGGCTAACGGCCCTCTTCACACTACTAATGACTCCCCCGCCTGTAACCTCTACTGTGTGCCTCACTACTGACCAGGTGAGAGGACAGCTGATGAAACTCCACTCAAACAAGGCTGCAGGCCCCGATGGAGTTAGTCCCTGGGTGCTAAAAGCCTGTGCCCCCCAGCTATGTGGAGTCCTTCAACATGTCTTCAACCTGAGCCTGAGTCTTCAAAGAGTCCCTGTTCTGTGGAAGACATTTTGCCTTGTTCCTGTGCCAAAGACACTGCGTCCCAGTGGCTCCAAGGACTACAGACCGGTGGCACTGACTTCCCACACAATGAAGTCCCTGGAGAGACTAGTGCTGGAACAGCTGCGGCCCATCCTCCTGGACCCCCTTCAGTTTGCCTACCAGCCCCGGCTAGGAGTTGAGGACGCCATCATCTTCCTGCTGAACCACATCCACACCCACCTGGACAAGCCAGCAAGCATGGTGAGGATCATGTTTTTTGACTTCTCCAGTGCTTTCAACACCATCCTGCCAGCCCTGCTGGGCAGCGATGCAGGTGGATGCCCTCCTCGTGTCCTCGATTGTGGACTACCTGACTGGCAGACCACTGCATGTGCGCTTGCAGCACTGTGTGTCGGACAGCGTGGTCAGCAACACTGGGGTCCCTCAGGGGACTGTCCTCTCTCCCTTCCTCTTTTCCATCTACACCACCGACTTTAAGCTACCACACAGACTCCTGTCACCTTCAGAAGTTTCCTGATGACTCTGCTGTGGTGTGATGTGTCAGCGGTGGTGATGAGTCCAGGGCTGTTGTGGGTAACTTTGTCTCATGGTGTGAGCAGAACCATCTGCAGCTCAATGCGACAAAGTCTAAGGAGCTGGTTGTGGACCTAGGAAGGGCCAAGGCACCAGTGACCCCGGTTTCCATCCAGGGGGTCAGTGTGGACATTGTAGAGGATTACAAGTACCTGGGAGTACACATGGACAATAAACTGGACTGGGCTAAGAACACTCAAGCTGTTTACAGGAAGGGCCAGAGCCGCCTCTACTTTCTGAGGAGGCTGAGGTCCTTCAACATCTGCCGGACAATGCTGAAGATGTTTTATGAGTCAGTGGTGGCCAGTGCAGCAGGTTGAGGGTAGTGGACGCTAACAGACTCAACAAACTGATCCGTAAGGCCAGTGACATTGTGGGGGTGGAGCTGGAATCTCTGGCGGTGGTGTCAGAGAGGAGGATGCTGGCCAAACTACATGCCATCTTGGACAGTGTCTCCCACCCCCTCCATGACGTGCTGGTCAAACAAAGGAGTACCTTCAGCGAAAGACTCATCCCCCCAAAAAGCACCACAGAGCGCCACAGGAAGTCATTCCTGCCTGTGGCCATCAAACTCTTCAACCCCTCCCTCTAAGTGTAGTCTGTCTCTCTTTATGACCCTAAGTCATTACACTGGACATTGATCATTACATCTCTGCAATACTTGAGATAATTGTGCAATATCCTGTGTTAATACTCCTGTGCAATATATCCTTTTCAGTTTAAAATTCCCTATTTATTGATATTGATATATACCTCCATTACTGCTGTGCAATATCTTAATAATCTCAATAAGCTACACTTAACATGGCAGTTCATGCACTATTACTTATTACCATATTATTATCATCAACCGGTAAACCCACTTTGTACTTCACACTTATTTTATTTTATACTTATACCCACTTGGTACTTAATTTATTTTCTGACCTGTATTATAGTGTATTATAGTTATTTGTTGTTGTTTTTTTTTTGCTTAGTACTTCTATTCCTGTGTGCACTGACGTGATAGTGAGCTGCTGTAGCAAAAGAGTTTCCCCTCGGTTATCAATAAAGTATTTCTGATTCTGATTATATATATTTTTTCTCTCTACGGCCACTCCGGGGCTCTGTAGGAGTCAAAGCTTAGTGCACCAGCTAGACAACAACATTGCTAGTGTGTAAGTAGAAGCTCTTAGTGCATTTGGACCCAGATAAATAATTAACAGCCACCAATGCATTACCACCTGTAACCACTTGTGTAGCCAAATCAACAAGGACTACAATCTTAAGAATTATAACTTTAAAGTGATCACACAAACAAGTAAAGTCAGGCAAAAGAGTTACTCAAGGATTTGGACTTGGGTTTATGGTGAACACTGGAATTAGGTTGAGAGGAGAGTTTGCACTATGTATAAAGTCATATATGGTTCAGGAATGAATGTAGTCAGTAGAAGTTATACTGTGTATGTCTGTCCATGGATCTGACCTCACTACTGGGAGACACCTGCCGTTCTGAGCTAAAGCCTGCCTCTCTCATTCATAATTAGGCATATTGATACAGCATCCACCACCGCTCACACACAAACACATATATACACACACACGCGAGACCAACATGGTCACATCAGCATGTGGGGACATAAAAAGGATAGAGTACAGTTTGTTCCCTCAGAAATGCAACAGAAGCAAACAGCACTGCACCAACCAAGCATTTTTGCGTTTCTTTATGATCTAATTTCACTATCCAGTGAAACAGATGACCACATTAGCAATCTCTATTGTATTCTCACACTACTTAAATGTGTTATGTGTGTTTTTAGTGTAATTAGCTGTGTTTAGGTATTGTTCCTGGGAGTGTGCTTGCATTTGCCTATAAAACTTGCTGGAAATACATTTAGGCA
Organism: Siniperca chuatsi; assembly: GCF_020085105.1. Classification (NCBI taxonomy): domain Eukaryota; kingdom Metazoa; phylum Chordata; class Actinopteri; order Centrarchiformes; family Sinipercidae; genus Siniperca; species Siniperca chuatsi. The sequence continues at coordinate 24,381,479 of NC_058061.1, forward strand.
CACCTACATATAATAATTATAATAAACTGACAAACAAAGCAAAAAGTTTTGATGAGGAAAACTAAAGAGAAAAGCTTTTTCCTAGGTGGAAACAGCAGAGTTCACTTACATCTGGATCTCTGGTTGATTGAAAAAAAAACTATGAATAATGCATGTGGCGAGTATGAAATTGCACTATTACAGCTTTAAGATAATTTGTGTTTTGAGGGCTGAATATAATTGTTTTGAGACTATAATGTTCCCTTTGCCTTTAAGAAAACTAATTGAGCTAAGTGGAAAGGAGCTGCTGTTAAAGAATGAATATGTTCCTTTCAGTGGGCATCTAAAGGTACAAGGATCATTTTTGGCATTATCTGTGTGCATCAATGCCATCCTGGTGTTTGATAGCACTGCTAATTTAACACATTCTCAAGTTACAGAATGAAAAAGATGGACAAGTGCATTGCAGGGAGAGAACTGGTGCCAACACAGATTGGGAAATTAACTATTTAATCTAATACACTTTGTTCATACATAGAAGTGGCGGGCTGTCTCTTGCCTTTCATGACTATCTACTGAGCATGTAATCCACATACTTTCACATTATATTTATCTGTAACAACAATATGTGTTGTTAAAACTGTATGATAAAACAATGACACAAGAGCTAGGAAGATTGATTGGGATTCTGTTTCTTTGTATTGTAATTTTACATTCATTATTTCTTTCTACTCTGTATATAGGACTCTGTATTTGTCCTGGGATTTGTTGCACTTCTCGAGGTTTCTTCCTCTTTTTCCAATTAAAGATATTTAGTTTGTTGGTTTTTGGGAAATTTTTACCTCTACTGAATCAAGGTTTCTAAGGATAGAGGGTGTCTTATGCTGTACAGATTGTAGAGCTCTTTGAGGGACATATGAAAAAAAATGTACTTGACTTGACTGAGGTCCTGCATATGCACGTGTCAGTCTTGGCCCCTGTGTGTTCAGTGTTGGCCCATTTTATTTTGCAGACTCATAGATGACTGGGAGAGCAGCACCAGCTGGTTTAGGAATTGCGGCTGGATAGCAAACGCTATCACTAGCAAATGATGACTAGCATTAATCACTTGCTGCTCTAGTGTATCAGTGTACAATTGCATAAAGTTTAAAATCTCTCAACTCCCCCATATCAAGCGACTTGGAGCCCTTTGAGTTTTTAAAACTAAGCACCTAGGGCTTGGTTTTTGAGTCTGTAAGTGTGAATAGGGGGACAGAGTGTGATGTGTAGAGTTCTAAATTCTTCCATATGCTCCCTTGTTTGACCTGCTAATGCCTTGGCTAAATGGTAGTAAATCTGACCATTCACATATAATATCTAGGCTTTCTTATCTTGTCACAACTTTCGTGAAATACTGACATGAACCGTTGACATGGATGTCTCTAGCTACAGCACAATACTGTTCTTCACACCTGCTCCTGTTTCTCTCTGAACTGCAAATATATGGCATCACCTTCTGCTTCCTGTTTGACAGACTTATCTATCCTCAGGGTAGACAAGCTAACCTGATGCTATGCTGGGTTGTGAGGCTGCCTTAATATTGTGTGTTGACAAGGTTTCATTTTAAAACAGTTTGTTTTAAAACTTAATTTTGCTGAAAGATGCCCAGGAGTGAGCAAGGGGAAATGTAAACAGAGGGCAGCGCAAAAGCATCACTGTGGGAGCTTCATAATGAGTCTGTTATGATTTTGGCAAAACTTTTTTCACCCACCACAGTATTAGGTAGAACAAATATGGTTCCTAACCACTGCTAACATTACTCTCCCTACACTCTTAACAGAAAAGAGCCTGAGAAAATTGTTTAGGTCTGAACCCTAACAGGACAAATCTAGTGCTAAATAGAACCAGGCACTCTATAATGCTATTTATACCCCATTTTCACCTGGCATTAAAATGCAATCTATATCTGGATACAATGTCTGGATCTGGAAAAACAGAATCAGAATCTGATTTGATCCACCAGACCATATCTGGAGGTGGTCAAGCATGCATTGTGATCAGATCTCAGCCAGATGTAAATGCAATCCATACAGCATGACCACAGTCTAAACCACATTTCTCCCTCTTGTCCTGTTCCTTTATAAAATAATTTCCCTTCATCTTCCTCTGTGACTCTCCCTTATCACTCACTTCTCTAATCATTTAATTCTCTGTGTCTGTCTCTCTCTCTCTTTCATCCAATCCATCCTTCATCTCTTTCCCCTTGCAACAACTATAACGCTCTCTAGTCTCCACATGATCAGCAAAATGACCCGTGCTCAGAGCTCAGAGCCTTCTGCAATCAAGTTCCTCTCCTGTGGAATCAGATTCCAGTTTGGGTTCGGGAGGCAGACACCAACTCCATATTTAAGAGTAGGCTTAAGACTTTCTTCTTTGATAAAGCTTATAGTTAGGCCTGGCTCAGGTGAGTCCTGACCATCCCCTATTTATGCTGCTATAGGCCTAGACTGCCGGGAGACTTGATTGCAAGCCGCCGTCTGCCCCCATGTTCCTGCTCGACAACGCTATTACAATTATTATTATTATTAGTCTTAATACTATTATTACTGTCATTATTACTATTATTATTTTATTAATATTAATATTTCTACCACTACCACTACCATTACCCTTACTATTATTTTAAATTTCAGTGTGGAATTTGCATTGTTCTACTGTCTGTTCTACACGGTTGCGGAAAATGGCCGCCCACCTTGAGCCCATAGGTTCTGCTCGAGTTCTGCCTGTTAATGGGAAGTTTTTCCTTGCCTCCGTCACCAAGTGCTTGCTCATGGTGGGAATTGTTGGCTCTCTGTAAATAATATTATAAAGAGTATGGTCTAGACCTGCTCTATATGAAAAGTGCAATGACATAACTTCTGTTATGAATTGGAGTTATATAAATAAAATTGAATTGAATTGCTCACTGCAAGGTGGGGCGCAGAGCAGAACATAGAGGTGTGGTATAGATTTATGTTACCAACGCACACCAGGTAGCAGGAGAGTACCAGATAAAACAAGCCTAGCAGCTGTTACTGTTTAAAGTTTAAAACTAAAAAAGGCACTGGGTTTGGGTGCATGAATACATCTCAATATGCTTGGTGGTGCATATCTTAACAAAAACCGGCACCTCTTTCCCAGGTCTCTGTCACATTATGTCTCAGACAGCTGCCATCTCATTGATTGAACATTAAACGCAACCAACAAACAAGGCCACAGTTAAAACTGACTGAACTGAGATTGCAGCAGCAAGGCATAAAATCTGTGCAGTCATAGCCCAAGATAGCACTGCCGTAAGGTCCGGCATCTTTGCTTTGTCCATAGGAAAACAGTTGCTTATGCTGGCACAAAGCTTCTGCCTCTGATACTGATGATGCAAAAAGATTCTCAGTCGAATCGCCACAATGATTCTCTCTAATGACCCCTCTAGAAGCCCCCAAAGAGACCATCGATTTCAACAGGTCTCTTCTCTCTTTCTGTCACCGCCTCCTTCCTAAACAGAGTGGAGTATCTTCAGCTGGCCTGTTATTGCCATTCCACATCTTAATGGCTCTGCTATTGAGTGTGTGCTGATTGTTTTAGCTGGTAGAGGAGGGCCATTGACCCAGGAGGGCTGTCTTACACAGGCTCTGTGGAATAACAAACCAGGACCATCCCGTCTCTCTCTCCCCCTTTCCTGTCTATTGTAAGCTGCACTATTAAAAAAAGCTATTTGTGTGGATAATCTATATATGGTGTGTCATCATGATAGCAGATGTCGTAACATATATTAGGCTTACCATGTATGACATTAACACTGTCTCTTAATTACTTAGGTTAAAAGTGGGCAATATCCTGTTTTATTCATAAAGTGTGTGGTGCCTTCCAACAACTGATAAGACAAAGCTTTAACATGAGAGAGTTAAACTTAATCCATAATCCATCAGAAAGAATTATGATGTTTTGCGCCTTGGACACAAACAACCCCGCCCTCTTACACAAGACAATAGTAAACTTCTTGTCCCAGCTCACTCTGATCTCTTACATCTCTTCTTTGCTGCTCTTCAAGACAGAAAGACAGGATGTGACAACGCCGGACTGAATCCTGAGGCCCAACAGGCCTCAAGTGATCAGAGGGACCAAAGGCAAAAATGCAAAAGAATTCTGAAAGAAAGAAGCCTGTTAAAAGTATGATGTGCCATCTTTGAGATCCAACATGACAAGGTTAGAAAAGAAGAAAACCTGGGCCTTACGCACCAGTGACGTGGTGCAGAGAAGGAGAAATTGAGAGAGATGGAGAGATGGAATGAAATAGACTCACTCAAAGACTTAACTCTTAAAGAAAGAAACTCTATATCAGATTAAAGAAGTTGTCCTAATGAGTCCTAATGAGGCCCGTAACAAACTTTAAACTCAGTCAACATCTGCCAGACGCTCCGCATTGCCATCCCAACCGAACTTCATCAGCCTACTTATGGAGCAAGAGATCTGACTCAGGCTTGTAATGCACACAATCTTTATAAGAAATTAATTACAATCTGGAAAATGTTACACCCCAAAAAATAAATCATTGGATTAACATAATTTCATCACGCCACCTAGATTACATCTAAACAAATCAAGTAAAATCTCACATCTGGCATTAACAACAGATACCAACATTCCTGTTCTTCCAAGCATTCCTTTTAACATACTACATGTAACTAGAATTCTTTTCAATGCATGAAACATTAACTCATTGTCCAGTTTATTATGTAAATCCTGCAATAAAGATTCTAATAAAGGTTCTAATGTTCAGTTTTTGTTGCTACTGTTTAAAGAGGTGCTTATATAACTGTATGGTCAATTTGGATGATGTAGTTTGTAGTGCTGTTGAACGTTATAGTGAGAGGTATTAATATTTGGTCAATCCTCTGATAAATTGGTTGGACAAAATATTGGAAACACCTCTCTAAAAGAGTGGCAGCAAAAACAACACTATAACCTTCATAAAGGTAAAAATTTATTACAGGGCTGGTGCATTAGTTTTAGCTAGGTGGGCCTAATAAATTGGACACAGAGTGTAATATGCATGTAGAAGATTGTAGAACCAAAATAATATTGGCTCATTAAGAGAACTGAGCCTTCATAATTCTGCAGGATGTGTGCACAATCACAAGAACAAAGCTTTTTCAATGTTTTTTTCATTACTGCCGTTGTTGACATGTCAAACAATTGTCCTAAAAATGTTAGTTACGTATTGTAACTCCAGATTCTATGAGTATAGGTGCAGCCCTCTAAGGCTATCAGTAGAGGGTTTATCCCTTGTGCACATGTGCAGCACTGAAAAAACTTTAGTCCACGCCCACCTGTTGTGTGGGCCCCACCTCAGTCTCACCTTGTGTATACATTGGACTGAGACCAGACAATCGGCTCCCCAAATAACTTTTCCTTCAGCCATTTAAGGAGCCAGTGAGGCCCAGAACATAGAGGGCTGCACCTATACTCATAGAATCTGTAGTTACAATATGTAACTAACATTCTATTTCGTATAGGCTTCGCCCTCTAAGGCTATCGCTAGTGGGTTAAGGGCGAAGCAGGATATGGTCTGTGCCTCACTGGTACCGTCCAGTACCACAAGCACAAACACATCCTACTTCACAGATGAAATAAAAAGCGTTTCATGCCCAGCCAGTGCGTAATGTGCAATGGTGCATCACAGAACCCCATATGTGCCTCAATGGCACAGCATAGTAGAATATCCAATATTCTCCATGAGGGGATGGGGCTGGGAATAAATAAAGCATACTGCTGTGACAAAGCAGAGACGATGGTTACACACAGTAACAGTCCAGCGAGGAGCAGAGTAGGGATAGAAGGGCAGCTCTCCGTGCGCTGACAGGCAGGAGGATGAACGCATAAACTAATCCCTTGAGAACAATCACTGTGATAAGACAATCAGTACAGAGTGAGTCGAAGAGAAGCGGGAGACATCCCGTAGATAGAAGTGAAGGAAAAGACGGGGGAAGACCATGCAGCTGCAGTGCAAATGTCTTCCACTGTCATTCCTCAGTGCAAAGCCGTGGAGGATGAAATCCCTCTGGTGGAGTGCGCTCTGATGCTCTCTGGAGGATCCATCCCAGAGGAGAGATACGCCTGTGTAACAGCCTCACACAGCCAATGAGACAGGTGCTGTGCAGACAGAGGCAGACCTTGAGATTGCTCTCTGTAGTGCACAAACAGATGCTGAGAGCGGCGTAAGGCGGCCGTGTGCATAACGTAGCAAGACAGCACGCACACCGGGCAGAGGAGATGAGATAATGCGCTTGCGCCAATGTGTATGCTGCCTGTTGCTCCGTCTTGTCGTCTTACTTTTTCCAACTTTTAGCTTTCATTCCTGCCTATGGCCATCAAACTCTTTAACGCCTCTCTCTAAATGTCAGTCTATACGACCCTAAGTCACTAAACTGGACATTGGATCATTAACATCACTGCAATACTTGAAATATTGTGCAATATTCTCTGTTTAATACTCCTGTGCAATATACTCTGTTTTCAGTTTAATATTCCCTGTTTATTGATATTTATTCATACTTGTTTTACTGCTGTGCGATATTCACCGTCTAATAATCTGGTTAATCTGCTACACTTAACTTGACAGTACTCATTATTGCACTATAACATATTACATATATTACTAATAATTATATCATTACATTGTATTATACCGTACTTATCAACCTGTAAATCCACTTTGTACTTTACACTTATTTTAGCTTTTGTACTTAATTTATCTTACCTGTATTATAATGTATTCTATTTTGATTTGCACATCTCTTATTTCTTACTAGAAATGATTGTCTCGTTGCAAACTTATTTTATTATTATTTCTATTCCTATTCTATTAGTACTTCTATTCCTGTGTGTTAGACTTTGTGCAGTGTGCCATGGAAAACACAACCTGTAAGGGATACAGACAAATGCTTAAGGATAAATGCATGATTCTCAGTCTTTTTCTAACTCACTCACACCAGCAGCTTGTTTTTCAGGAATCGTCCATTTGATGACATCCTCTGTCCATCCAGATCGAGAAAAATGTTCTGCAGGACTTCATATGTGCATTTGAGGTCTGATGAGTAGCATATCAGTCCAAATAAATCAAGAGTCCAAAGAAAGCGAGCACAATGCTCCCCATTCCACTGAAGACCATTTTTTCCCATCAGCACACCAGTGTCCTCTGGGTCAGGTTTGCACCATCCCTCTGCATGACATACACCACATCACACATTCCTTCATGGAACTGCTGGCCTCAGTGTATGTGTTCTGTTGGGTAAAATACAACAGAGGACCCATGTACAAAGAATACAATGCACATTTAAAAGATACAGTGCAGCAAGAGACTAGAGGCAAGACAGTTAAAACAGAAGTTATTATTTAACACCTGTTCTGGAAAGACGGTGTAGTCCCTCATTCGTCCAGGAGTGTTCTATCGTAGAAAAGGTTTCAGTTGTAGTCATCTGGACACTGTTTTCAGAATCAAGACGTTTCGGCTCCCATCCGGAAGTCATTCTCAATTGTGAAAAAATGGGACGGGAACTAGAAATTTAAGCTACTCTGTGTTACATAAGCCCTGCCCTCAGGAAGGAATCTGCCTGAGTATCTGTTAATAGCTAGTTTCACCTGAAACTGACCTAATAGTTTCCAAGATGGCCCAGTAATCAGTAATCAGGCCTATTGTCATCTGCTTCATCACTATTAAGTACCTGATTAGCATGTGATTGGCGTGACCAAGGTGATAATACACTCTGATAGACAATGGGCAGATTAAATCTCAGACCACCATTTCTGTTCAAAGAGGGGTTCTCTTTTTTCACAAAAATGCCTTCCTTGACGCCCCGTTCGCCATTTTTATCTTGGAAACTATTAATTACTTACCCTTGACATCGAGGATGTGAAACAACTGCTTGAAAATATTCCTCCGTGTCTTTTATGTCCTTTAAGCAGTTAAATTCAAATGTCCCGCTCCTCCTGCTTCTAGCAACTTCCTCCTTGGTTTTTCTACATCTGGTGGGCGGTTTTATGACAAATCAGAGAAACTGAAGTTTATATGTAGATCTTGTTTTCACTCATTTTTGATAGTAGTGAGACAACTCTGAGAACAGATAATATATATACAGAGCTGACACTTGAATTTGATCACAGACAAATTTCTGATATTGTGCAGGCTCATTTATAAGCCAGTCAAGTTTTCTTTTGGATCTTACTGTTAACTCAGGGACTGATTCTTTCAGACAAATAAAGATCAGTGCAGTGAGAAAAAAAAGAGCATTTTAAGATATTAAATAAGGATCAGGCTTCCTCAGGTAAAAGTGAAGAAGTAAATACACCTGTATTTAATAGGCAATTAGCGATGAAACATCACAGCATTTTCTCTTTTTAGCCTAAATAAGTTATCTGATATTAGACATTTTCAGAAAGATAAGACACTGATTTGGCCACTTCTCTCTTATTGTCTTCATGTGATTGGGCTCACACCTGATCTGGGGCTGTCCGTGATGGGACTTGGGACAACTATACTGGAATGATCAAAGTTTAAGGATACTGTAACATGTTGACACTCTTTATATTTACTTTTTTTAATAGACAGGGTCTATTATGCACATGATTTGTTGATTTAGTTACCATATAATATAATATAGGAGACAACAAGCAAAAACAATCATAAAAAACTTCACTTATTGGTGTACTTAATAGAGTATAATATTAATGTAATATTTTGTGATTACACTTGAGAGTTACAGACTGGGAATATTGTCCTGGTGTATATGTGGCAGGTTATTTAATCAGGAGATGATGACTTGTCATTTCATCACAAATAAATACAGGTGTATGTTCACTTCTTTACCTTTACCCGAGGAAGACCATTTGTGTCATAATAATAATGATAATAATAAAACTTTATTTATAGAGCACTTATCAAAACAACGTACAAAGTGCTTCACAACAAGAGAAATAAAATACCACAAGAAATAAAACACATAATATACACAAAAGCAATAAAATAAACAGCCAGTTCAGGTAAAATCAGGATATGCTTTCAGATGAAAATGTGTTTTGAGAAGAGACTTAAATGAAGAAACTGACTCAAACAACCTAATTTCTTCAGGCAAGTTATTCCAGAGCCTCGGGGCCCTGATAACAAAAGCTCTGTCCCCCTTAGTTTTCAAACTGGACTCAGGAACAGACAGGAGACCCCTGCCAGAAGATCTCAAACTAGATGAAGGTTCATAAATATAGTCTGGATCCACGCCATGAAGAGCCTTAAAAGTAATCAATAAGATCTTAAAATCAATCCTAAAACAAACAGGGAGCCAATGTAAAGAGGCTAAAACAGGTGTTATGTGGTCGTATTTCTTGGTCCTGGTTAACAGCCGAGCAGCTGAGTTTTGTACAGTCTGCAGTCGTGTCAAAGATTTTTGATTAAGACAAGTGAACAAGCTGTTACAATAATCAAGGCGTGAGGAGATAAAAGCATGTACAACAGTTTCTGCATCACTTAGATTTAGAATAGATCGGATTTTTGCAATATTTCTGAGGTGATAAAAACATGATTAGACAAGCTTAGTGATATGTTGCTCAAAACATAAATTGTTATCAAACAGCACACCAAGGTTTCTTGCAATAGGCTTGATATGTTGTGACAGGTTACCAGTGGATGGCAGTATTTGTTTAGTGATATGTTGGGGCCCAGTAACAAGGATTTCAGTTATATTTGAGTTGAGCTGCAGAAAATGTATCGACATCCAATTTTTTATGTCAGACAGGCAGTCCTGCAGAGAACTCAGCATACTAAGGTCAGTGGGCTTGACAGGGAGGTACAACTGTGTGTCATCCGCATAACAATGAAAAGAAATACCATGTCTGCGGATGACATCACCCAAAGGAAACATGTATAAGGAGAACAGTATTGGTCCCAGAACTGAACCTTGAGGCACACCGTACTTGATATGGGAAAAGGATGACATGAAGTTATTAATGCTGACACAGAATTTCCTGTTGGACAGATAAGATGAGAACCCGTCTAGTGCAGTGCCAGATATGCCCACCCAGTGCCTCAGTCTATCTAAAAGAATGCCATGATCAATTGTGTCAAAGGCAGCACTTAAGTCCAGCAGCACAAGAATTGAACACATGCCTGCATCTGCATTCATTAAAAGGTCAATAGGGACTTTGAGAAGGGCTGTCTCAGTGCTGTGGTGTTGACGAAAGCCAGATTGGAACTTTTCAAAGGTATTATTGTTTTCCACAGCAGCAAGAAGCTGCTTGGATCCAAGTTTTTCAAGAATCTTCGAAATAAAAGGCAATTTGGAGATTGGGCGATAGTTATCCAGGAGGGTGGGATCAAGCCTAGTTTTTTTTTAGGACTGGCTGGACACAAGCAGTTTTAAAGTAAACAGGGACGCAGCCAGTAGACAGCGAGCTGTTAAAAATAATTTGTAAAAGGGGCGCAATACAATCCATAACTTCCAATAAAAACCTATTTGGGATTTTGTCCAGAGGGCTGGAGGACACTCTCATAAGCGACATGATATCTGTGAGTTCAGGCAGCGTAACAGCAGAAAAATTGCTCAAAGAATCCCTGAGCGGGTGATCCACATCTAAAAAGGCAGGATTTGGGGTGATATCAGATCTTAATAACTCCACTTTTCCAGCAAAGTGCAAAAGAAACTTTTCACAATCAGCGTCACAATCAGCAGGGGCACAAGGAGAGGCTGATTTAACTAACTGATCCACAGTCTTAAATAGGAATCTGGGGTTGTGCTGATGGGCCGAAATAAGTGCAGAGAAATGACATGTTCTTGCATCCTTCACCATATCTACATCAAATAAAAGACTTGGGGAAAAAATAAAACTACTACTGTTCACCTTATTATTTATGAGAATACATTTCATAACATGCAAGTATTGTTTGATAATTACAGATCCAATTAAATATATGATTAAACTGCACAACATATTTGAGGGGTTATTTTGCAAAAGCTAAATCATGTTTTTTTTATTGTGCACTTCAGGAAATATCAATCAAACTGGTGTTTGTTTATACATTTTTTAGAATGGCTTTTATCTGTTTTTGCAAATAACTCTAAATTAAATATACGTTAGAGGTAATATCAAGATTTATTTTACACAGTGGTATCAATTTCAACTTGTTTCAAGTTTCATCCTTCTGCCATCAGAGTCGCAATTTCTCATTTTTCCAGTTTATGTGCATGCGCATAGGTCAGAGTTACCGTGGAGGACCACACAGTCTCCCGTCAAGTTTTTTTATAAATCTTGATCTTTACAAATTCTTTTGTGCATCGTATGTTTATAAATGAGGCTCCAGCTGATTGGGCTACTGTAAGGAATGATAGATTGTTTGAATAACAAGATTTATAGTGTAGACTACTGCACGTTATTCTTTAGCCAGACTATTTGTGTAGTTGTCCCTAATATTTGTTGGGATTTACAAAGATTAAAGGGCCACCAAACTGTAGGTGCAATTAGTTATGGCTATCAGAATTAAAGATATACTTTAATTAATAGTCCTCGGGGGCACCACTCTTAAGAGAAATAATAGCCAATCAATTGATTCTCATAATATACTATACTATCATTTGGAACTCAGATAATGTAATAATTAAATTAACTATAACCAAAATTACCATTAATAGCAACTAGGTTGAAGGATTTGGAGTTCAACGTAGAAGAGGTTGGCAAATTATTCACTCTTATGCAACATTAAATAAACCAGCATAGTTATACACAAGCATTTATTGAAAGATAATAAATGCAAAAAACACACGTTAGGTCTACCCTTAAATGCACTAGACTACAGAACAAAAGGGTGTGTCAAGATAGAGGCAGAATGAAGACTTGACTGATTTATTTAAATCTTACTGACAGGTAGACAGACAGGTACACAGGTTGGCTGGCAGGCACGCAGACAGGCAACAGACAAGGAGGCAGATATACATCCAAAAGGCAGAGAGCCAAGCAAGGGCCAAGCGGAAGACCTCAGGCGGATGGCCTGGAGGCACGGCCAAAGGGCAGAGCAGGTCTGGAGGATGACCAGATGAGCAGCTGGGCAGCAGTCAGGACAAGCAGCTGGCTGGAGTAGGCCTGGACCAGACAGACATGGTGGCAAGGCGACCCAAGGAGAGGTGTTGCTGGTTGGTTGCTTGCAGGCCTGACTGACGGCTTGCGGCTGTGGCTTAGTGGTAGAGCGGGTTGTCCACCAATCGGAAAGTCGCCGATTTGATCCCAGCTGTCCAAGTGTCCTTGAGCAAGACACTGAACCCCAAATTGCTCCCGAGGGCGGTACTACGTGAATGCTTTGTTAGTTTCTTTGAACTGATGAGCAGTTAGCATCTGCATCAGTGTGCGAATGGGTTGAATGAGATATGTAGTGTGTGAAGTGCTTTGAGTAGTTTGATGACCTTAAAGGCACTATACAAGTACAGTCCATTTACCATTTAATAAATCTCATCACCCACTCAGGTATAAACCCCAAAGCAAACACCTTCTTGCGAGCAGTGGCAAGAGCTAATTGTCTGGAACTTTCACAGGGAGTATTCCTCCAAGTGTCTTTAATCCAAATCAAAATAATAATAATAAAAAATAATAATAATCTGAGAGTTCCTCTGAATAGTCTGATGGGTCCATGATGGTCAGTTCATACTGTCAAGATGTTGGCAAGAGGAGAACAGGGAAAGGACCCAAATGCAGACAGAGGAGGCAGAACGAAGACTTGAGTGGTTTATTTAAAGCTTACTGACAGGTACAGGTAGGCAGACCAGTGGATAGGCAGACAGGTACACAGGTTGGCTGGAAGGTAGACAGGGAACAATCAGGCAGGCAGATATACATCCAAAAGGCAGAGACTCCAGGGTCAACATCATAACTGGGACAAACTGACCAAGAACAATGGAAACACAGAGACTATATACACAGGAGAGGGTGGAGTAAACAATCAAAACTGGAGGGAAAAGCAAACAAACACAGGAAGTAAAACTACACAAGACACATGAGGCAGCACACTTACAAAATAAAACAGTAAACAACAAAAGCATATGACAGGGTGTGTGTGTGTGTGTGTGTGTGTGTGTGTGTGTGTGTGTGTGTGTGTGTGTGTGTGTGTGTGATCCAAAATGGCTGCTTGGATCCAAAATGGTGGCTATGTCATCAGACAAAGAAAGTTAACACAAAATGGCGGCAAGGGCATGTATGTTAAAGAGTGTGGCTATGTTAAAAGTCAAATTTGAATGGCTGTGTGCACTGTGTAGGATAAACAGTGCCAGGTTAAAAGAAAATGTTAGCGTGCGAAGACTCTGTCTGTGTGAAGCATAACATTAACTAACACCAACTTAAAATGTGGCTACCAAATCCTAACAGGGGAAAGCACATCACAACAATAAAACTCAGAGAAAATAAATCAATACATGTACACTCACAAAAGTAACACAGTCCTGTGCTTAGCCGTGTACTCTGCTATGCTATGTTATGCCCAGTTATATGTTTGGTGGTTATGTTACCAGTCCGTTAAGGAAGAAGTTGCTTTGAAATTCCTGTGATTATCTGGCAGTCTCGTTGGATTAGCCGGGCAGGGAAGAATGTTTGTTCTGATTGAAGAAAGTCCTTGTTGTGCAGTCCGTTTGTGCAGATAGAGGACCCGGTCACTCCGTCTGTTGTTAGCTGGCAGACTGTGTGTGGTAGCTGTCGGCGCTATTGTTGCAGGAACCTTACGCAGGCCCTCGTGTCACTTCTGTAAGAGAGAGAGTTCAGCTCTGCAGTGTGTCTGCTGTTAGCAGGCCAAAGAGAGGTAACCAGAAATCTTAAGGCAATGGCAAGCCCTTGCGTTGTGGATGTAATACTTTGTTCATAGTCGGTGGATCTGCAGACCTCTCTGAGGTGCGAGCAAGGAGAGAAGAAAAGAGAGTGAACAGTGGCTGCTGACCCCTTTTATTGACGTTGTGAGACTGACCAATGGTAGTGGTGACTTCTGCTAGTCAAGTGCTGTCTTTGTCATTGGGTCACTAACATGCCATAATCTGTCTTCTGTGGAAAGATTTAACAACCACAACTATCACTGTAGTTCAGTGTTGTGTTGCTACACACATAAAGTCAAACAGCAGGAAGGAACCACAGAGGGGACCGTTTAACCATTTCCACTATGCCATATTTCAGTATCTTAATACAATATATAACCATTGTTCTGATTTAGAAAAGCTTGCACATTTTGTTGTCATCTGAGCATCATCATAACCTCCAAGTATTGAATTAGACTTGAGTACACAGCAACAGGTAAACATGGTCATGTATGAAATCAAATCACATTAATTGGTCACTTCACTGTATACACAAGTATAAAGGCGAGTGAAAGTCTTGGGTGCTTGCTCCACAACAGTGTATCTGTATAAGACACAGACATTACCCAATACACCCTAGTCTAAAAGTGTAATAGGCCTTATTTAATACAGGGTTAGACTGTTGAACCAGTGCAGTGTATGAGGTTAACACAAGCTCCACTGTTTTTCTGTAGGACTTTCACTTGAACATCACAGTGAAGGACCACTTGGTGTCACAGCTTTGGATTAGCGGTCTGAAAGTGTTTCCAGAAGTGCTCACTGGGTCACAGAACAAACTGGACATTAGATACACAGCTGATTCTGTAACCACTGGATCAATGGACACCACTAAACTCAGGACTTTTCTCTCACTCAGACACATTGACACTTTATTAAAGTCTTTATTTGATCTATAATTACCTTGTTTTATTTTGCTCACTGTATTTTGCTTCTTATATCTTGCTATTCCCTCCTGTACATTTCTGTACTCCCTGTAATTGCTGCTGTGGCACCTGAATTTCCCCTAGGGGATCAATAAAGTGCAATATTATCTTAACCAGTAAAGATGAACAGACTTTACATGACTGTACAATAACAGTACACATTTGTTGTGCTTTACATTATTTGCTTCTACTTTGGCAGATCCGCTACTGAAATTAAAAAGATATGACGGCTCATTTGGCTGCCAACTCACAACCACATGTTTCTATTAACTACTATTACAGTAATTCAGTTATGATTATGTAGAGTTAGTCATTTGTTCTGCTGTCTTTGGAAGAATCTAACTGTTTATTGTTTAAATTATTTGGATTTGGATTCAAATAAAAGTGCAAATAGCCATAACAATCCTGTTTTACACTTTTAGGACAATTTTAGGATAATAAAATGTTAAAACTGTCAAACTATGGCAGCAGCAGAAAGTTCCAACACCAGGTCACAAACACCGGTCTCCCAGACAACAGTAAACTACGCTAACCAATCAATCATGCCTCAGCCCCATCAGACATGTAGATCTGCTTTTTCTTTATATATAATACATAGAGCAGCAGAGAGATGGAGACAGCGATGTCACCTCCCTACCTAATACTACGAGTAACAACAAGCTTTTATGACGTTATTTTTTTCTTCCTGAATTAAAATATATATATATTTGTACAAAATAAATATTTGCGAAAACCCACTATTTGTGTTTTTTGTTTCATACTTCTTGAACCATGGCACCCCAATTTAATTTCCAAGTTTTGCAGCACATTTTTTATTAACAAGTGATCGGAAAAAATATAGCAAACATTTGACATTTAACCCTGCCCTATTTTTCCCATTTCCATTGATCTGAGCTGGCACTGTTGACAAAACCTTTAGCATTTCAACACTATATTATCTTTATCTTTTTGTTGCATATTACAAGTAGCATTATTTTGATCTAGTATGAAAACTGTTGCCATGGCTACCCACAGATGCCTTGAATCTCCTGTGCTTTGCCATTGCGAGCAGCTCTTCTACTTTGGACTCATACTGCTCTGCCAAACTCACTGTGCTCTTTAGCAGTCAGCTCTCACTGCTGTCCATAAGGTGCCTCTCAACCCCAGCCGTTTCAAATCCTCCCTCCAGCCTTTGGGCCATGCCTCAAGGCAAATGGCAAATGCCTAGTGGAAAATGGAAAAGATAAAATTTCAAATGGCAAATGCCAAATGGTAAATTGCAAATGAAAAAAAAGACTTTGTTTTTCTATTTAAGCTTTTCCATTTCCCATTTTCAGAATCAGAATCAGAAATACTTTATTGATCCCCAAGGGGAAACTCTTTACTCTTTGAAACTCTTTGAGTTTCGTATTTGATGTTTCCCTTTTCCTATTTCCATTTTCAGTTTTATCTCTTCATTTCCATTTAAGCTTTTGCATTTTAAATTTCACTTTTTTCATGGTCACTTTACATTTTAAATTTGCTTTTTCAGTTTCCTTCTTCTTTTTAAGTGTAATTATGGCCTGATTATTCCTAGCAGTGTAGTAAAATAAAAATCTTTTTAATTTTATCTCTTCATTTCTATTTGGACTTTTAATTTTAATTATGACCAAAAATATCCTCCATACCACACAGTATGATATTCCAGTTTGAATAGCTGCCATTAAAGAAGACTCTCTTTTTTCTCACTGAGAGTTAATAATTGCATTGAGAGTGAAACCATAATACTGTAGCTTGCCAATAAGCAAGGTATGATCAATTACGTTGAATGCCGCACTGAAATCCAACATTTGTCACAGTCTGTCATGTTCTCTCCAGCCACTCCCCTTCACTCTGCACTCCCTCACCTGAGCTCTGATTCCCTTCACCTGTTACCAGTACACACCTGCGTCCAATTAGCACTCCACTCCCCTATAAAACCCAGCTCCTCACCATAGTCTGTGTCTGGTCTCGTTTAGACCTCGTGTTTCCCTGACGCGACAACGCCTCGGACTAACCCACGAAAAGAACGAAACTCCTACCAGCCTCGAGTGCCTTGACCCCGGCTCCTGTTACTCCAGTTCTCCGTGTGTGTCACTCCAGCTCCTGAGTGTCTTCAGTCTCCCGTGAGTTTGCCTCTTCAGCTCCGTGTGTGTGTCACTCCAGCTCTGGGTCCCGTGTGTCTCTTGTCTCCCGTGTGTGTGTCACTCCGGTTCCCAGCCCTGTGTGAACCTACTCATCTGTATCCAGCCACACTACTCCAGAGCTCCACGATCTCCAGTGAAAGAACTGTATACTTCCATCCATTATCTGTTCATTCTCCTCGTGTCTCAATAAACCATATGGGTATCTTCCCTGTGTCTCCGGTCTGTACTGTCCGTAACAACACTATTGCTCCCACTAATTTCTTGTTATCGATACCTGTTAGCCAGTAGTCATCAGTCATATGTCATGTCCTGCTCTGCTCCTTAGTTCAGTTTCTCCTTTGTTTCATGTTTTTCCGTCGACGTTTCCTATTTTATTTTGTATTTCTCCTCACAACAGTAACTTCACTTCCTGTTATTTTGTGTTTCCCTCCAGTTTTGATTGTTTGCACTGCCTTAATTAGTTCCACCTGTGTCTTATCTCCCCTCACCTGAATATTTAGTCTGTGTGGTTTCACTCCTTCATTGGCAGTTTATTTTGGTTTATGTGCCTACGGTCCCGCCAAATTTTGGACTGTTTTCTTGCACGTTGCCTGTTTAATGGATTTAGGATTTGTTTGCCTGTGTTTAGACTGACTTTCCTGGTTTTGATCTCTGCCTGCCTGACCATCAATGTAAGCCTTTACTCCTCATTAAATCACTGTACTTGACCTGCTCTGCCTCTTGAGTCTGCATTTGGGTCCAATCCATTGCATTTCCTGCTACTCTGTTAGCATCATTATATGTGCAAGTGCGGTGCTTGTTGAATGGTCTTCTCTGTATGCATGCTGAAAGTAGATTGTTGTCAGAAAAGTAATCAATCACTTGCTTGAATAATTTTTCAATTCACTTAATAATGGTAAAATACTTAAGCGACTGTAGGGACTTCTGAAAAATTTTATTTTTTAGAAGTGGAATAATGTTGGCTTCCTTCCATGCAGTTGGATGAATGCCATTGATTAGACATTGATTGAAAATATGGCATATTGGAGTAGTAACAGAGGTGGCTACCTAATGCTAAGTTTAAGCAATTTGCTATCTAAGGTGTCTATGCCAGGGGAAGTGGAGTCTTGTGACATGAGTAAATTTAAAACAGTTTCTATATCAATCTGACTTAATTTAAACATCAGCATTTGGAGGCCTTTAGGAGCATGTGATAAGAAAAGCTTTAGTATGTGGTAAGTCAACCAGAACCTATATTGCTTATATTGTAACCCTGTATTGTAATGAGGGGTCCAGGTAGGTTTCTGATACTGTGAAAATGTGAATATTATGTTGCTCTACCTCCTGAACTTTGTTCCTAAGACTACACACATTATAATGAGCCATTATCAGGCCTTTTGTTGGTAATTTAGACATAGCAGCAAGGTCAATTGACACTGCTGTCCTTAAACCTTTTTTTTTTTTTTTTTTTTTATATAAAGTATTTAGATCGTGGCAGTACATGGCAACTCTGAATACATTTAAAACACCCAAAATAAAAAATATAATATAAAATCATGCTCACGATTATGCTGTCTGGCAGGGTGAATGAGCGTGTCATGTCTCAGAACAGCAAAGTCCCATCTTCCTTGCTGTCTTGTCCATGTCTTTTGGTGGTAGCTCTTTTCGCCTCAGTCTGACAGCTTCCGCATAATCTTCATTGATGAATATATTTGTCCTTTTTTCAGTTTGTTCGCCTTCTTCAGCACTTTTTCTCTGTTCTTGAACCTTAGGAGCTTGACCATTATTGACCCTTGTTCTTTGTTGGCCTCAGCCTAGTGGATACTTTTTCCTGTATGATGTGGCCCAAAATATAATTTGTTTTATTGGGTACTGTGTACAATATGTAGATAGTGACTGTATAATATACTGTACAACCTACATTAAATTGGGAATCGTAAGGAGAGAGTGGCCCTAGAGTATAAGTTGAGGTTGGGTTGCCTAAGGGCCATGCCATCACTGCCATCAATTGCAACACACATCAGCTGCATTTTTGTCACATCATTTGATGTTCATTGCACACACAAAATAAATCCTACATACAGAAGAAGGTACAGTAAATGGGATGTGCCTGACTGGGGAATGAATGTTGTAAAAGCAAGTCAACTCTGGGAAATGGAACAGTGCAAGTTTAAATAGAAAACAATACAAATTGGCAAATATGTCAAAATACAAATTAAAAAAATATACTGTACACCTAATAGTTTAGGACTTGTGAATCAAGGCAGCAGCTATGGTCTCAAATCACGCAGACACAGCTTCGTCTGAATTCCCGCTGCCTAGAGTGAATTCACATCTCTATTTGTCAACTCAGGTCTTCCCTTTGGCTTTGTATGCATTTTACATCAAGACAATCTTATCAGGACATTGCTCATCAGACAAATTAAGCCTTATTTTTTTGGTATGTGTACAGATGGTGGCCCAGTAATTCCTTTTGAGGAAAGCTTCTGTTTCACTCACATCTCAGCAGCATAGTGACTTAGACCTTTATCCAGAAGGTAATTAAGGGGGAAGAGGCTGTGCATATGCACCTACAAAATGCATACATACACAAAAACATATACATACTTATGTAAGTATAAGCACGTATATGTGTATACACATGCAGTATATGCCGACACAAACTCTGCTAGACACACATGAAAAATTATACCAATTCTGTTTTTCTTAAGGGGTCTTGTGCCACCAGAACAATAGTTTTGCCCTATAGAATGCCTGTATGAAATATAACCCCATTCCCCCAGCCAGGCCCCTGTTGTTTTGTGATAAATCACTCTCCAAGCTGCTATACAAAGAGGAAAACATGCATAACAAGACCTGGGCACAGGACACTGCTCTGTTGCCTAGAACTCACACTGGATTAAATAAAGAAAAAAGTCAGTGCTTCAAGTGTAGTATTCTGATCAGTGTTTCCATCTAGCTCCATTTGAGGGAGCAGTTTTATCTGAAAAAGGTTTAGAGAAGTCATTGAGAGGAAAATGGGTCAGCAGTTATGACATTTAGTATATAAATACAACATATTGTCCAAAAAGTCACACCCTGACCTCAACGGATGATCTGTCTCTTTTTCTACAGGATTTTGTGTGTGTGTGTGTGTGTGTTTTTGTTTTAGGGTACAGGTTACAATTAGGTTAAGGTTAGGCACTTAGTTGTGATGGTTAGGGTAAGGGGCTATGGCAAGCATGATGCCAAAAACTAGTGCATGCATTTGTTACTTCTAGTTTGGACTATTGCAATTCCTTATTATCCGGCTGCCCAAATAAGTCCCTTAAGACTCTCCAGTTGATCCAGAATGCTGCAGCACATGTATTGACAAGAACTAGGAAAAGAGATATTTCTCCAATATTAGCTTCTCTGCACTGGCTCCCTGTAAAATCCAAAATAGAATTTAAAATCCTTCTCCTCACCTACAAAACTCTTAATGGTCAGGCACCATCATATCTTGAAGATCTCATAATACCATATTACCCCACTAAAACACTGTGCTCCCAGGATGCAGGGTTACTTGTAGTTCCTAGAGTCTCAAAAGTAGAATTGGAGCCAGAGCCTTCAGTTATCAAGCTCGTCTCCTGTGGAATCACATCCCAATTTGGGTTCGGGAGGCAGACACCATCTCCACATTTAAGAGTAAGCTTAAGACTTTGCTCTTTGATAAAGCTTATAGTCAGGGCTGGCTTGGGTGTGCTCTGAACCATCCTGTAGTTATGCTGCTATGGGCCTAGACTGCCGGGAGACTTCCCATGATGCACCTCTTTCCTCTCTCCTTCTCTCCCTCTCCATCTGTATGCATTTTTATCCCATTACTGCATGTTTCTAAGTCAACATCTTCTCTATCCCGTAGTTTTGTGCTTTCTCGTTTCTCACCTCCTTCTGTCACTTTTAGCAGGTATTTCTGCCTCTGGAGCTGCAGAGACTGGATCTGTGGTTGTGGGCCACTTGCTGCCCCTGCGTTCCTGCTCAACAACTGCCACTACAGTTGTTGTTATTGGCTCTGTTACTAATACCTTAATTATTATTCTTATAGCTGTCATTCCTATTATTATTATTATTATTATTAATTTATTAATATTACCAATTACTTGCGTCATCTGACTTACTGTGACTTAACGTAACTTGCTTATTTGAACCCAAACATGATCTTTTCCTAAACCTAACCAAGTAGTTCTGGGGCCTAAACTTAACCAAACTGTGACTGTCACAACGTTGACCACGTGTTTATTGAAACCATGACGATGAAGGTCTGGTACGCCTGTTGCTGGTACTCTCCAGTGGTCATATATGTTGTTTTGGGTAGCCGTCATATTTTGTTTTGGGAGTCATTGGCAAACGACCTATTCTGTCGTTTAGGTATAGGTTTGGGTTATGTACACAGGCAACAGAGGTCATTGGAACCTTTCCATGGATAAAATAATAGTAGAATAATGATAGCTGGTAGAGTTGTACTCTATGTATTAATATGGGAGGAACATTGAACAGGAAAATTTAAACTTTTATACAGATGTGACATCTGGGCAACAAGTCCTCCAAACTAAATGACAAAACAGGTTGTTTGTCATTGCCTTCCAAAATGACATATAGGTGTTTTCGGATCTGACCTTATCACCAGGAAGGCATTGTTTCTCAGTGCCTTCCAAAGCTGTTGAAATGACAATTATGAAAATGAATGTTTTCTGATCTGCCACTTCTGGTTAAGATTTGGTTAGGTTTAGGCAACTAAAAATACAGTGCATCTTCAGTGGTGATCTCATGCTGCAGTAGTGGGTGGAATGGAAAAGCCCAACCTTTCTGCCTGTCTTACTGTATCAAATCAAAATGCCTTTCTCTCCATAACAATAGCCTGTTAATTTACACCTAAGATCACTCACCTGTTTCAATAGGAACTTAAATAAGTAATGATATAATTTAATGGGATCTTTTTAAGGTTCGGTAAAGGTTATGGTCATGGTTAAAAGAAACCAGTGTTCACTGGACACAGGAGATGGGATGCAAATAGCGGCCTACAATGTCAAAGACACTCATTTTGTTCACACAACCATCCTCCCTGACACCCTTTCCAAGAGGTTTTGTTACACCACTTCCTCCTTTGCTCCTGAGAAAGTCATTGTTTGTACAGCCACAGGTGGCTTGTTAGGAAAACATAAACAAAGGTTGTTTTCAGTGTTTGAACAAATGAGCAATGCTGTTGATTTTCTGCTGAGGACAGCTTCCATCTGCGCAACCATTAATTTGTTAGCATTCCCAGAAAATTATACCAACACTGCAGTGTGTATTTTATACATCATCGTTTTTCCCTTCTCCATGATAGCCACCCACACTCTCTCGATGCCATCTTTCCAATTTTTTTTTAGCTACAACGATATTACATTGTTTTAAAAAAAAATCCTTTAACATCCTTATTTAGACAAATGGAATAAACTGCATGCCATACTGTTAAACATGGTTATGTTGTAGGGGTGGAATTTTGGTAATTTGCATCATTACAAATGTCATGTCAAATGTCAATTGAATTACGTTTTCTTACTTCTGGAACAGAATTCAGAGATTCCGGTTTCACTTCTCTATAATCTAAAATCTCAATTTGTTTGTGACATGATCATGAGAAGCAATTTTTCTGTCTACATATGATTGAATTAAGAATGATACATATCCAGTGATAGTATGAAATTCTAAGAAATAAAGTACAGTGAAAAGTTTCTTGCATCAAAGTCTTGTGTGCCACTGTTTCAGTTATATCAGCAAGTGACCCTTCAGATTAAAATAATTAGCCACAAATTTCTCTCAGAGGCATCTGAACAATTAAATAAATGCTCTCTTCCACTGTTAGTGAAGTTTCTCCTCTACAGGCCTTAATCTTTTTATGGAACCATCCTTTAAATCTCTCCCTCTGTTATCCTCAGTGGTCAAACAAATATGACAAACAAAGAGGTGCTGTGGGGAAAAGTTACAGTGCAACAGTGGCTTAATAGAGACACATTATAAATTGAATTTCTATCCTTGAGAGCCCAACGTTTTCATTAATTTGTCTTCACTGCAAACACTCACTCCTTAAATCCCCCTTTGTGTCCTTTTTTTATTGTTTGAAAACTTTAATACCGAGCCATATTGACTAATGGATGCTCTCTCTGCAGTGTGTATCCAGGAGGAAGGAGAGTTGCTGCTGGAAATGCAGGATATCAGGGATCTCTTTGGTGTGAACAATTTAACTCTCCAGGCAGCTATTTAAGATACTGTCATAACACTGGCTTGCTTCTTCCTTTTTCTTGCTTCTCTCTTACTGTATTACTGTCTGCACTTTCTCTTGTTTCATCCTGTTTTCTGTCTTCCTGTCCTCAAAGAGTCACTGGACTAAAGGACAGTCCCATTCTTAAAAGTTCAATGTACTATCTTCTAGAAGGAATTGACTTCTGTTACTTATAAATATAATAACCATACAGATCTTCTCTTGCTCTAAGTAAAACAGGTATATGCAATGACGTTTTGGTCTGTTTAACCCTTCTTCAGAGGAGAACCATGGTAAGCTGCCAGAAGAAACCAGTTTGGTTTTAGTGCAAAGGGTGAGTCTTGGTACTCTGAATATGAAATGCTGTAACAAAAATAACCATGAAAAAAGACGGTCTGTAATAATGGACATCTAACACACATGCCAATTTACTATATACTGTAGTAAAGAATACTGCTGGTAATAACAGAGCCAACAATTTCTATTACCACCGTTACCATAACTGCAGCACAGTGCTCCTACTTTTGTATTTTATTGTATTAGCAGTGCTATTTTTATTAGCCACAAAGCAGCGCCTTTCTACCCGTCAGAGACACAGCCATGGCAGGAGCAGTGAAGCAGGCTTGTGAATAGAATATTACCAGGTGAGATACTAGAGCTAACAGGGCCATGTATCATTTACTTGGCCACCGTCTTTGTGCCGTGCACTGTCGCTGATAGTGTGTCAACACTATGCTAAGTTTTTTACGCCATGGCTCAGGAGGTAGAGCGGCTCGTCCACTGATCACAGGGTTGGCAGTTTGATCCCCAGCTCCTCTGCTCCACATGTCAAGGTGTCGTTCGGCAAGACACTGAAGGCCAAATTGCTCCCGATGGTTAGGCCAGCACCTTGCATGGTAGCTCGCTGCCATCAGTGTGTGAATGGGTGAATGAGAGGCAAAACTTGTAAAGCGCTTTGGATAAAAGCACTATATAAATTCAGCCATTTAAATGCAACCATTTTCGTGTGAAAATGACTTGCGTACATAGGGGCGGCTGTGGCATCAGAAGATCGACGGTTTGATCCCGGCTTCCCCCAGCCTGCATGTCGTGTCCTTGGGCAAGATAATGAACCCCAAATTGCTCCCGAAGGATGTGCCTTTGTGTGTGTGTGTGTGTGTGAATGATTAGTTTCTTTGTTCTGATGAGCAGTTGGCACCTGCCATCACTGTATGAATGTGTGTGTGAATGAGGTTAATGACATGTAGTGTAAAGTGCTTTGAGTGATCAGAAGATTAGAAAGGCGCTATACAAGTACAGTCCATTTACCATATTAGTATTTCCAGGTCATTTTAATGCCTGTGAAATACCTGAACAACATAAAAACTGCTAAATCTTTTCTTCTTCATCCTCTGTTCAGTTGCATCACAGCCAACATCTGGTAAGGAGGGGACAGAAAGCCTGGCTGACCAAATAATTATTTTATGGTTGTGATGTCTGACAAAATCAACATAAATACAGGGTAATGACAACAGTTCTGTGTGTTTGGCTGTACTGACATTTAAAATGAGTAATCACAGAAGGTTTGAGGCAACAAGGAGTCCTTAACATTACCCCCATACAGTCCCCCGACCCTCACTTAGCTTATGTCATCGTTCTGGAAAAGCTCAATTTTTTCCATATACATTGAAACACCAAACAAGCATTTTAAGATTTATACACTCTGCAATCTGTTTTGGAAAACCGGTTTTGTGCTAGAAAAATGCTGTTTTAGACTGAATGGAGGGCTGCAATGGAGAGAAAAAGATGCGTTTACAAATTTAACCGGCTTTGTGTGGACGTATTCTGAGATGCTGCCCATCCTCCTCCCCAGTGGCAGGGCCAGCCCCATTAGAGTCGGAATGTGATAGGTTGTTGTTATTAATTGAACTTTCATGTTGGCCAAGTTATTTATATTTAAATTTATGCATGAGGCATGACTTCTGCATTCAATCCTCTGATTGTTGTGGAATAGTCTGCATAGGGGAGGGACCACTGTTCCAGTGACATGTTACCAAAGTAAATAATGAGCGCACCCAAAGTGAGCAAGATGGAGATGCCTTCAACTAATTTTATTTAGACGACTTTGCTGGTGCTGGAAAGGAGAACAAAGGCATAGGTAAGTACACTGAAGTTTGGTATGTGGAAAGTTATGGGATGCTTAGTTAATACTAAGAGAAAGGTAGCCCCACTGTGACTGTCTAACATTGCTCAGGAGACAGTCCTAGGGCAGCTAACAGTAGTAGTTAAGTTAAAAGGTGGCAAGCCAGGCTGGCTCGTTGAGAGAACTGTTCCAAAGGAAAAGTTACGTTTTCCTTAAGTCACAAAATAATGTCTTTCCTAAAGCTGAAACTTTATCTTGACATAGATATTACATTTGGTTGTATTAATCGTTATACATTTACAGTATAACGTTACACCTCAATACAATATCTTAAAAAAACAGGCCCGTAGTGTTAGCAAAGTCAGTAACTGGCAGGACCATGCTCTATTTGACTTAACACTTTGGCCAGGGAGAAGCAGAAGAAGCAGGAAGCAGTTAAACAGAAATGCATGTCAGGGATGGGAGGAATGAGCAGTAGTCATCACTGTCCACTGAGTTGTCTGCAAATCAATGTATGTATATCAGTGCATACAGTGACCAGAGGGAGGTTGAAACTAATACATTGCAAAGAGGTTTAACTGTACTGGTTATATCCCCACAATGGCAGCCACCCTTTTTGTTTAATATCCAGAATACAGAACATAATCATAAAATTTCAACCCAGATAGCATAACTAGCTATGCTCCCCGCCATCTTGAGGACAAATAGAGCTTGTCCTCCATTTTGGCTCTCCCCTTTATTTGAGTTTCACGGGTCTGCCCGCCATTTTGGATCTGTGCGTGATGACCACCTGCGTGCTCACGTCCGCCAACTTCCTCGCACCCCCCTATCTATTGGGACACACACACACACACATATACCTTACATGCTTTCTGATTTGTTGTATGCTTATTGTGTTTAGAATAGACGATAGTGGTTGGTGGCTGAAGTTATTGATTATTGATCAGTGCTAAGGTTAAATAAACTCTATTGTACTTTTTTGTGTGTTTAAAAAAAAGTAGCAGGTGCCTGTGGTTATTGTGTGTATGTGTTGTAAAAACAGCTGGTTGTGACGATCAGTGCTCGGATTCACTGTTCACTATTAAAGTAAGATAGTACTTTAAATATCAGCATTTTTAAGTGGACAGCCACCTTTGAGATTGTTTATCACATTTGGTTATTGGTCGCTGATCCCAGGGTGGTGCAGTGTAATTATTAATCCATATTAATAATTTTGATATTAATACTTTTAATATTCATGAATATCTTTGATATTTTGCTAATAATCAAACCTGCCCTACCTGAATCCCAACACATGTTAGCCTGGAGAGAACATAGGAAGAATATTCTGACAGATTAGTCAGAACATACAAAAAAAGTAGAAAAGAAAACCTCACCTACATTAAAACTGTTGCTGAGGTGCTTCTTCCTACACCCATGCAAAACATTTTATAAAGGGGACTCCTTGAGACAGATGCATCACAAAACAAAGGGAACTTTTTTGGAAAAAAAAGAAAACAACCAGTAACACCATTCAAAATTAGATCTTGGAATGCCTGTCAGATATGGTACGTGAAGACAAAATCAGGGAAGTCATTAGAGATTAAACAAAAGACCTTAAAAAAACAAGAAACTGTCAGTACTAGTCATAAGGGACTATTACAATGGTGCAATTCATGAGAGCTTTTAAGATTTCCAGATAGCCAGTCAATAAGATGCAGTAGGACTCACTCAAAAGATAGTACAGTGCCTGGAAAAGTATGGCCTTGAATACAAATCTTGTAGGTCAAGATTACGATGGGGCATCAATGATCTCAGGGCAATACAGTGGGATTGCAGCCAGGATCAAAGCAGAGGCTAAGCATGCTTTTTTATGTGGACTGCAATGCACATTGTCTCAACCTTGTTATTGTTGATGCAGTGGAAGCAGTCCCTGTGGCTGATTGTTTTTTTTTCATTGCTGCAGAAATTGTATGTGTATATGTCAGGCTGTAACAGGCGTATCTAGCTATTATAACTCCTTGATCTTATTATGTGTGGTGTAAAACTTATTGATTAACATCTTAAATGGTATATTCAGGCCATCAGTGTTACATTGTGTTTGTGCTTGTAGTAAGACACCAATTACTTGATAAGCACCTCTCCAGTTTAACCCTTACATAATGTTCATATTCTATACCTTCACAGTATGGTCAATTTATTATTAAGTAAAATTAATTTGTGTTTTAAAATGTATTAATAAAAAAACAAAAGTTTTGCTTGCTATTAGCTGACTCTTGTGGGAGGGACCTACGCTGAAAGAAGTAAGACACGTCCCTATTGGAATGCCTCGATCAGATTGACAGCTTGGCAACATCTACTGTTAGTAGACAGGAGATGGAGTTTTGAAGTCCATAGAGAAGACCGAGTGGGAGCAGAGAGAAGACAGAAAATCAGTACACAGGTATGTTTACACATAACTTCCGTCTTAGAGATAGCAAGAATGTTATGTTTGAACTGGTGCACGTTGATTGCTTTTGTTTAATGATGTGTGATATTGTAATGGGTTAAAAAAATACATATTAGTAGTAGTGCACATGCGCCAACGTGCATGCTGCCTATTGACGTAGCTCCGTCTCGTCGTCCAACTTTTCCAACTTTTAGCTTTCATTTTAATTCAAAACTTGATTAACTTGTGTGTAAGTCTGTAAGCTTGCTGGTCAACAACAGATGGTGTAACCCTGGTCACGTTACTATCAAACAGAGTATCTGTAGTCCGGACATTGAACTGTTAGCTGTGGGACTCCGGCCATATTATCTGCCACGTAAATTCTCACATGCCATTGTTGTGGCTGTTTACATCCCCCCCTCTGCTAACCCGGCATTGGCGTGCAATGCCATTCACACCGCCATAGCACAACTCCAGACTCAACACCGAGTGCACTCATATTAATCTTGGGTGACTTCAACCATGTCAGTGTTTCAACAACACTGACTAATTTCACCCAGTATGTGAGTTCTCCTACTACTGTAGAGAGGAGAGGACACTGGACCTGCTGTATGCTAACGTTAAGGACGCATACAGCTCCCCGGGTAGGGTCAGACCACAAACTGGTTCACCTCAAACCCTGCTATGTGCCTCTGGTTAAAAGGCAGCCTGCGACCACAAGGACAGTGAGGAGATGGTCAGGGGAGGCCTATGAGAGACTACAGGAATGTTTTGAGGTGACAAACTAGGATGCACTCCTAGCAGGTCCCTGTTCTGTGGAAGACATCTTGCCTCGTTCCTGTGTCGAAGAGGCCGCGTCCCAGTGGCTCCAAGGACTACAGACCGGTGGCACTGACCTCCCACATAATGAAGTCCCTGGAGAGACTGGTGCTGGAACAGCTGTGGCCCATGGTCAGACCCATCCTGGACCCCCTTCAGTTCGCTTACCAGCCCTGGCTGGGAGTTGAGGATGCCACCATCTTCCTGCTGAACCACATCCACACCCACCTGGACAAGCCCCTCGTGTCCTGGATTGTTGGCTACCTGACTGGCAGACCACAGCATGTGCGTCTGCAGCGCTGTGTGTTGGACAGCATGGTCAGCAACACTGGGGCCCCTCAGGGGACTGTCCTCTCTCCCTTCCTCTTCACCATCTACACCACAGACTTCAGCTACCACACTGAGTCCTGTCACCTTCAGAATTTTTCTGCTGACTCTGCTGTGGTGGGATGTATCAGCAGTGGTGATGAGACTGAGTACAGGGCTGTGGTGGGTATCTGTCTCATGATGTGAGCAGAACCATCTGCAGTCTAAGGAGCTGGTTGTAGACCTATGAAGGGCCAAGGCACCAGTGACCCCGGTGTCCATCCAGGGGGTCAGTGTGGACATTGTAGAGGAGTACAAGTACATGGGAGTACACATGGACAATAAACTGGACTGGGCTAAGAACACTAAAGCTCTTTACAGGAAGAGCCGCCTCTACTTTCTGAGGAGGCTGAGGTCCTTCAACATCTGCCGGACAATGCTGAAGATGTTTTATGAGTCTGTGGTGGCCAGTGCTATCATGTATGCTGTTGCAGGCTGAGTGTAGCGGACGCTAACAGACTCAACAAACTGATCCGTAAGGTCAGTGACATTGTGTGGGTGGAGCTGGACTCTCTGTTGGTGGTGTCAGAGAGGAGGATGCTGACCAAACTACATGCCATCTTGGACAGTGTCTCCCACCCACTCCATGACGTGCTGGTCAAACAAAGTAGTACCTTCAGCAGAAGACTCATCCCCCCAAAAAGCACCACAGAGCACCACAGGAAGTCATTCCTGCCTGTGGCCATCAAACTCTTTAACTCCTCCCTCTAAGTGTTAGTTACTTCCTCGTCTTAGGTGAATAGAAGCCCAGACAACTCAGCTCGCGTGACACCTGTTTTATGCACATTTTCGAATTTAATAATAGCGGCAGACCTGGGATCTGTCAGATCAGTGTGGAGCGATGAGGAGACTATAACCTTCCTCACATTAATACATGAAACAAACAGAAATGTCACATTTCCATCATGTTTTCTACATAGTTTTTTTCACCGTTTGAGGTTTAATTGGCTCACTCAATTTCGTCATCTTGTTGCGCTCTCTTATAATGGAAAATTGGCACCACCTACTGCTTATCATGATGAACCAACTGCTAATCATATTACGGTAGTGGATGGAAACAAAGCATTCATTTGCATTTTCTTTTCCTGATTTTTGGAACACCAACTGAAATGACCTATGGGAATATGGCTTTATTGTTACTTAGCGTTATAAATATGGACATGTATTGTGACATCTTATTATTGATATTACTGGTGAGAGATAAAATATTACTTGTTGTCCAGTATTGTCCTGCAGTATTGTACAACTTGTGCATGACCGGAATCAATTGTTAATAACATTTATGGTTTGCTCTGTATGATCACATTACAATATTATGCACCTTAACATAAGCACATCATGATTTTAAAAATGATACATGAAATTTCTTGCAGTCAAATCAAGTTTTATGTCTTTACTGTAGATTGTTTTCCAAGCTGGCACAGAGCCTAATCATTTGGATAGATCATCACGTACCTGTGCAGCAGGCAAAGTTCTATACATCCATCTTGTGGCCATGCTGTTTCAGAGTGCCCATTACAGCATGATGGACTTGTCTCTGTACTTGTCTTGTTAGATCTTTCGACACCATTGACCGTCACATCCTATTACAGAGACTGGAACATGTAATTGGCATTAAAGGAGCCGCACTAAGCTGGTTTAAATCCTATCTATCAGATCGATTTCGTTTTGTACATGTTAACGGTGAGTCCTCCGTGCACGCCAAAGTTAGTCACAGAGTTCTGTGCTTGGACCGATTCTATTCACCTTATATATGCTTCCTTTAGGCAGTATTATTAGGAAACACTTCATAAACTTTCATTGCCATGCAGATGATACCCAATTATATCTATCGATCAAGCCAGATGAAACTAACTAGTTAACTAAACTTCAAGCATGCCTTAAGGACATAAAGACCAGGATGACCTGCAACTTTCTGATGTTAAACTCAGACAAAACTGAAGTTATTGTACTTGGTCCCAAACACCTCCGAGACACATTATCTAAAGATACTCTAGATGGCATTACCCTGGCCTCCAGCACCACCGTAAGGAACCTCAGAGTTATCTTTGATCAGGATTTATCCTTTAACTCCCACATGAAACAAACTTCAAGGACTGCCTTTTTTCACCTACGTAACATTGCAAAAATCCGGCACATCCTTTCTCAAAATGATGCCGAATAATCAGTGCATGCATTTGTTACTTCTATGCTGGACTACTGCAATTCCTTATTATTCGGCTGCCCGAATAAGTCCCTTAAGACTCTCCAGTTGATCAAGAATGCTGCGGCACGTGTAATGACAAGAACTATTAGCTTCTCTGAACTGGCTCACTGAAAAATCCAGAATAGAATTTAAAATCCTTCTCCTCACCTACAAAGCTCTTAATGGTCTGGGTGCCGTGTCGTCCCACAGCACAGTTCAGCAAAGAAGATGCTCTAAAAACACAAGCCATACCTCGGCTTCGAATTCTTGTTGAAAGAGCAATCAGAAGAGTGAAAGAGTATCATATCTGGGACAACACTCTTCCTTTAACTTTGTCCGGGACAGTCAACCAGCTATGCTGAATGACCAACTTTCAGGGACCACTTGATTTGAAAGGCCACATACCTCTTCATGCTTACTGGTTAGTGGTGTTTACAGTTACCATTTAGCTGTCTGGAAATACACATCCATATATGTACCAAAAAAGTAAAGGTCCACCTTTCTTTCATTTGTTATCATTTCATCATCCCTCCAGACTCTTTCAACTGTTATGTCCTCCTCAGGGTTAATAATATAATCGCACCAGCTCAATCCAGTTATTGCCAATTGACCTTGAGCCTGCCAGTAGAATTTCTGATTTCTTTTCAGTTTTGCCTGGCCTTTCACACACTGGACATGCCGCACCTCAGAAATGATACAGATGTCTGGGTATTTAACTTCTGCAAGCCCAAAACTAGGAGCTGCATTAGGGTAATAAAAGTTTGCATCTGGGCTGGTACCTAGGTGAGGAGCATTGGGATGTATGACAAAGCCACAGGTTGAGACATTTACATTGAACAGTTCATTTACATTGAGTATTGTTCAAGCACCTGAGGTTCACGCTCAAGGCCCCTTTTCATTGCGCTAGTTTGTTGTACTCCCTTATATATGGCAATCCTCATAGAACCTACTGGCTGGCACACCAGCCCAGAGTAACAGCATTTCTTTCCATTAGACTGCTCTTGTGTGCCCTCCTCTATCATAGCTGCAATCTCTTGTGTGACATTTTGGCTCTCCAAATGGAAGAACTGGTAGAAGTTTGGGACAAAGTGTACGGCAGTGGAAAATTTGGCACCATCCACAGGGAGTTTGGGGAATGCTGGGGCATCTGGGTGTTTGACATGACCAGTGATGAACCTCGTGCCACAGGTCAAAACCTGGAATCAACCAGTTAAAGCTCAGACAAGCCATGCAGCACCGAGGATATTAGCGGTTGGGGTCTGAGGCTTTTTAGTTCTTCCCCAAGGGACAACATTGATGGGTCTGGGAGGGCAAATTAAGCATAAAAAACCCATAAATGTTAAAAGTACAGGTATTAAATTCATTGCCCTTCCACACTTCTCTTGCAAGTTCAAATTGGTAACATACAACAATATAATCATGAATACACAGCCAACAGTATAACAGTACAATAATAATGACCATTACCTGTGTATACTTGATAGAGCGTTGATTTACACATGCTCCTGGGAGATGGCTTTGGTTTCTTCACCACCAAATCCTGAATAGGCTCTGCACAGATCCCCTGAGAATTATACAAACAGCCATGATAGTAGTAATGTCTAGTAGTAATATATCAGTT
The DNA here is from genome assembly GCF_020085105.1 of Siniperca chuatsi. NCBI lineage: Eukaryota > Metazoa > Chordata > Actinopteri > Centrarchiformes > Sinipercidae > Siniperca > Siniperca chuatsi. Next base: position 24,414,166 of record NC_058061.1, read on the forward strand.
ATTGTCATAGGGTTTTACACAATGTTGCATAACGTTACCTGTGTCTGTGCCAGATGCCATGTTTGTAGAGTGCTTGTGCAGGCCATAGTTGGTGCTACCGCCTTTACCTGCATCATGCTGTAATGGGCACTCTGAAACAGCATGTCCAAAAGATGGATGCATAAAACTTTGCCTGCTGCTCATGATGATCGATTCGACTGAATAGGCTGTGTGCCAGTTGATTCCAGGCATGCACAAGCTGTACAATACTGCAGCACAATACTGGACAGCAAGTAATATTTTATCTCTCACCAGTAACATCAATATTACCGTGTTACTACACATTCCCATACTTATAAAGCTAAGTAAAGCCATATTCCCAAAAGTAATTTCGGCTGGTGGGCCAAAAATCGGCAAAAGAAAATGCGAATGAATGCTTTATTTCCATCCACTACAATAATGTTATTATTAGCAGCTGGTTCATCAAGATAAGCAGTAGGTTTCCATTATAAGAGGGCGCAACAAGATGATGTAATTGAGTGTGCGCCAATCAAACCTCAAACTGTGAAAAAAATAATGTAGAAAACACGATGGAAATGTGACATTTCTGTTTGTTTCATGTATTTATGTGAGGAAGGTTACAGTCTCCTCATCGCTCCACATAGATCTGACAGATCACAGGTCTCCCGCAATTATTAAAATTGAAAATGTGCATAAAAATAGGTGGATAGAAGCCCAGACAGCTCAGCTAGCGTGACACCTAAGACGAGGAAGTGACTAACATTAACTAACGTTAAGCTGGCACATTAGATCATTGAATCTAAATAATCATGTTAACTAGTAGCTACATGCAAAATGCCATGCAGGCTAATATGCAGCCTGGGCACGTAACAGTAGTGACAGGCTGACAAATGAATATGTATTTTTTTAACCCATTACAATGTCACACATCGTTAAACAAAAGCAATCAACGTGCACCAGTTCAGACATAACATTCTTGCTATCACCCAGACGGAAGTTATGTGTAAACATACCTGTGCAATGATTTTCTGTCTTCTCTCTGCTACCGCTAAGCCTTCTCTATGGACTTCAAAACTCTGTCTCCTGTATACTAATAGTGGATCTTGCCAAGCTGTCACTCTGATCGAGGCTTGCCAATAGGGACGTGTCTTACATCTTTCAGTGTAGTCAGCTAACAGCAAGCAAAACTTTTGGTTTCAAAAGCAAAGCTTTCAGTTTCAAAAGCAAAACTTTCAGTTTCAAAAGCAAAACCTTTTTCATTAATACATTTTAAATCACAAATTAAGTTTACTTAAAATTTTGATTGCAGTGCTGATAGATTTGCTCTCAAATTTGCATAATAAAGACACAAAAATACCTTTATACAAGTGAGGCCACAATTGTGTCATCTTAGATTTTCTGTAGACTCTTCCGTGTAGGCCTATCTCAACCTGTTGTATCCCTCACCCACTTCATCTCTTTCTTCGCTCCTCCTTAGTCTCTCAACTCTCTGACCATCTTCCTGTCTCCAGCCCTCCAAATATTCCTCCTTCCTCCCCTCATCTCCATCTCATGTCACCTTTCCTGTGCCCCTCCCCATCCCTCATCCGCAGCAAGTTCTATTTAATTGCATGTCATAATGAAATCTAATTTGATCGGGAACAATCCAGTGCTGCCTAATCAAATTAACAGTCATTCTTTGATTTTCAATTATCTCTCCTCCAGGCTCTAGCTAGCTTTATTTTATACCCTCCATCGGCTGCCAGCCACAGGCAAGAGATGGATGGGGGGGGGAATCACACACACAATTGCTGGGTGGATCTCACAGACACAATCACACAAACTTCAGAAGCTCACGCATGCTTTAGAAGTATATACACACAGGAATGAAGTCAATGAGCATTTGCAGATAATTGTTAGGGCTGTTTTTATTCTGCATGGGTTACCAGATGAGTAAAGGTCTAGCAAGTTGGAACAATTAAAATGGTGTCAGGTTAAGACAAGATAAGTTTACTTTACTGATCGCTGTGAGGAAATTGAGTCGATGTAGCGGTAAATAGCACCAGCAGAAAAATGCCAATGAAAAAATGTAACTACCATAAAAATTAAGGGCACAATACAATGCGCAACATGCTAGATGTAAACAAGTTCTGCACTCCTGGAAAATCTGCTGCATCTGGAGACTGCCATGTTCATTGCATCCCAAAATACATGAGTCCATCCATCAGTTACTGGCCACTTATCCAGGTCACGGTGCTACAGGCTAAGCAAAGTAGCCCTGATGCACCTTCTCTCTAGCTATTTCCTCCAGCTCCTCCTGGGGGATCCAGAGGCATCCCTAGGCCAGGAGACATATATAATCCAGTATGTTCTTGATCTGCCTTCCAGTTGGACTTGACTGGAATTCCTCCACAGACAGATGAAAAGGAGGCATCCTCATCAAATGTTGAACCACCTAAACTGGCTCCTTTCAATGACAAGGAGCAGCAGTTCTCCTTTGAGCCCCTTTCTCCTTCAAGCCCTGTTCCTAAGAGTGTACTAAGACATTATACAAATAAAACTATTTGGGTTGCTTCTATTTGCTATCTCATTCAATAAGTCAGTACCCAAAGCTGATAACCATTGGTGATGACTTCATGCTTAGCTCCGATGCCTGTTTTACAGCTGACGCTGCACCAGTCTGCCTCAATCAATGTCACTCTCCAATGTCACTTACCTAGTGAACAAAACCCTGAGATGTTTGTTTTGGGAATGAGTTGCGTCTACAAGTGAAGAAGAAGAAGATAGCTTGTAGCAAAGGCTCCAGTACCCCATATACCTGCAGTACCCCCCTCAAGATACCCCAAAAGACATGGTCACAAGCCTCTAAAAGCACATGCAGATACAAGAAATACAATAATACAAGATTGTTTGACCAAACAAACACCATACAGATAACTTAAGAGTGAGGGACTATTGGAAAGGCCACAGGGTCATTATAATCAAAATAATTAATTCCCTGTGGAGCATGAATGTGTTGAGCAAACTTTTGCACATTTTTATGAATTTAATGATTATGTGGTGATGATGACGACGACAATGATGACAACACCATGTTATATGATGGTTAAGTAAATTTTGGCCTGAGGATGGCACTAGAAGAAAGGTACTGGGGTGTCCAAAATGGAAAGGGTTCATCCACTGGGGAACAAGAATGTGCTCAGAAAATGTCATGGCAGTCTGCCCATTAGCTGATGTTGGTGTAAAAGGTTAGGGTGCCACTATAACTTTAGGGATTGTCTTCTGGGGACCATAAATGCCAACAGCAAATTTGATGTAAGCCAGTTATTGAGATGCTTTGTTATCAAAGTGTTCAGGAGAAAGTCCAAATCACTGGACTGGAATTTTGATTGAAGACATTTCACTGTCATCTTAAAGGTTTCTTTAGGATGTACAGCAACTTGACATGAACCTTGACATGAACCTTCACAAGCATCATGGAACCTTTTCAAGTAAATATTCTGAGTAGATAGTGAAGCTACATAAAACGTAAAGAGATTACCAAAATTAGTAGGTAGTAGCGACAGTCAGTGGAACATTTAATGTCAATCAGGCCAATAGTTGTTGAGATATTTTGCTTTGGACCAAAATATTGGGCAGACTGACTGACTTATCTACAGTTCATTGCCATAAGTGCTGCCATGAATGGTGCAAACAAACGTACTACAATGTTCTGATAGTATGCACAATACCAAAGGATAAATGGACAAAGAATAAATGAATGGAACATGTGTAGGTATTGCCAGTTACATGCTACTTTACAATGAACAGATAAGAACTTTTTTTTCTCCTTGAGTGTACAGATGACAATGTAATGATACAAAAAATATGTCACTCATACTGTCCAACCTTTGTGGCCCTCCATGTAGGTTACAACAAATACTGTATGAATGTGTTGTATGCTGTGTTGCAAATGTGGTTTAACTTGGGTCTGACACAAAAATTGCAACAAATACGCACAGAATATTCAAAGCACCTTGCTGGTTTGATTTCATCATAGCATTCTCCTAACCACACACTTGATATTAATGACCTTATATACTGTTAGAACAATGTTTAATAATATGCATTATTGATAGCTAACAACAACACAAACCTAACTGCCAGCCCCTTTGGCTGTCACTGCCTCAGAGGCCTGTATTGAATGCGTGCCACAGCTACTGTTGTGCCGTTGCAGGTCAAGCCATGGACACTAACCACACACTTGATATTAATGGCCCTATATACTGTTATAACAATGTTGAATAATATGCATTATTGATAGCTAACAACCTAACTGTCAGCCCCTTTGGCTGTCACTTCCTCAGACCGAGGCCCGTACTAAATGCGTGCCACAGCTGGACATGCAATAATATGACACACTGTCAGTAATCCCCTCGTAACGACCACAAAGCCAACAGGTGGAGGCATAGTGAAGTGTGTATGGGATGTTAGGTGAGACCAGACCCGGGAACAACCTGTGTTAAGAACCACATTGAAAGGTGCTCTGCCTGTGTGTTGCTCTCAACAGCCGAGGAGACGCATGGCTTTTATTAGCCCCTGACAATAACTGTCAGCTAGCATTTCATATTCAAAGTAATGTGCATAATTACAGTTTTACGAGCAACCTCTGAATACATTTAGACAGCAATTTAATTTTTGAATGTGATGCTGTTTCACAGATTATCAATAGTTAATGTGCTCTCTGTCTTCCTCTGTATGGCCAGAAAGAGCAAGTGAGTGAGCGAGTACAGATAGAGAGAAGGAGAGAGAGGGACTAACCCAATAGGAGAAGTTTATTCTCTCCATTAGGTATAGATGGTCAGCCACAACAACTTATTTAACATCTGTACAGCCTGTATTTACCAGGTGCAAGGTATAATCCAATTTTTATTATATCAAATCAATTTTTTATACTATTTAGGGCCAGTACTTCTCAGCAATAGACATTCAATGTATTTATATTCTGTAATTACCTTACTATATAGTAGTTTTCATTATTAAAAGGTGGAGTCTACTGTCCCAGTCTGGGATCTAAATTTCGTACCATCACACAAGGGATTCACAGGAAATGAATTAATCACGTGGACGTGATGTGGAAGATAAATCAATGAGCCACACTGTTGCACTGGGTGACATGTCCCTTCATTACCATGTACACACATGCTGTAGTTTATTTTGAGTCCCTCATACACTGTCCTGCTGCCTGAAATACTTACTAGATTATTCCACTGTTGATGGTCCCCAACAAATTCACTATTTCCTCCTGTTTTAGTAACATTTGATTAAAAAACTACAATGTCCAGCTGTTTCAGGAAATTACTGAGCCTTTAAAAAAAGTACGGAAGTCAACGTATTGAGAGACGGAAAAACACATTGATAGTTTTGGTCTCTGGATTTGTTGACAATAAGCAAAATATGAAATAACGTAAGTCTCATCTTTAAATCTCATCCTTAAATAACTTTAGAGCCCATGATAAACAATGCTCATGCATTGTTATTGTAATTTTTTTAATTGCTGTAATTAAAGAGTACAAATTGCCATTTGTTGATGTCAGTCACTGTGTGTCTGAATTTGAGGTTTTAGATTGGAAAATGCAAAATCAGTCATTCTCTGTTTGTCAAGGGTGAGAAACTGTGAAAGAGATGCAGCTGTCTGCATGCACACACACACAGTCATCATGCATACACAGCATGGTTTTATGGGCTTCAAGATAGTCCTGTTTTCCTCTGCTCCAGCTTGTTTCCATCCCTTATTTACATGCTTAGGGAAGCAAAACGTCATTTCTAGAAAGGGCCGGTGCAGCAAATACTAAGATATTCACTCTCCTCCTCTCTTACATTGAACTCATTACTTTAACTTGATGCTAGGGTAGGTAATATATTTCAGAAACATTTTTTATATTTGTTGAAATTCTCTTTACATCCTGACAGCAATCAATAAATCAAATGCTCTGGGAAAAAAATAAAAATATCCAGTATCTGTGGCTGGCAGGCCCATCTAATCATTTCATTTGGCCCGAATGGCTGGACTACCTGCCTGTCTACCCACCTACCTGTGCGCACTCCGGCCGTGCACTCATTGCACATGAAAATGTGTTTTGGCGGAATGGCTTTGGAGGGAGGCCTGAAGGGAGGGGGTGGGATTTTATCAGCTGGATACTTAGCTGTCTCTTGCTAGTTTCTCCAACGTTACCTATCCTAGCTTTAATGCATGCAGATTTGCTTTCTGCCTGATTGAGAGAAACTCAACACTAAACAAATGGATTTCCCCCCCTTCACTGTCTCTCTGTGCTGTGTTTCCCTGTATACCATTCATCCTAAATTTAAATAATGCTGCGTTAATAACAGTAGAATGTGGGCCCTCTTCCCAACCCTGTGTGTGTGTGTGTGTGTGTGTGTGTTTATGGATACAAGGAAAACCTTCTCTCATTTCCCATTCATCATGGACATGACAGCTCTTTGTGGTGGAGGCCCTACCTTCTCATATCTAGCAGTGGGAAATGATAATCATAGGTGTCATTCAATCATTCTGAATAACTCTGCTCAAACAGAGACGCGCACACACAAACATGCAGCCCTTTGATCTAATTACAAACCTGACCTTTAGTTGAAATGATTGCTAGCATAATCGCTCATCCACCAACACACACACATATACACACGCACATATTTTCCCCTCACCTACAAACATGCAAACACACAGGCAATTTTTAAAGACTGCACACAAGCGCAAACACTCATACTCATACACACTCAGTCCTTTCTCTGCTCCACAGATCTTCAAGGCTCTGCCCTGACTAACTCTTTTTGCCTTACATTCAAGCACACTGTCCTGCCACATCAGGATGGTGCAACTTATGTTTCACAGGTAAAAAGACTTCCCACTTTCCAGGGCTAAGAACACATTTCTGAATTTTATAACATGGAAATTATGAGATTTGAAGATGATAGATATCAACACGAAAAAAGGAGAGCAGCTTCCAAAAATATTAACAAAGGCTGTTAAAAAGTAAAGGCTGTTAAATGGAATATAGAGTTGTGACATTTGTACATTGCTTTGGACAAAAGCATCTGCCAAACAAATACATGAAATGAAGCTGTTTCCAAAAAGATGCTGGTTTCACCACTCTAAATTCACATTTGAAACGTTTCTTTTAATGATTCTACATAGACAGGGGCAGACTGAAACAATAATTCAGTGCTGCAAGAGCACCTGCACCTGCAGCACCTGCAGCACTAGTGCTACTGCTTCCTTCTCCACCTTTGCAAAGAAAAAATCCCACATTACTAATAAATAAAGGCATTCTACTTGTCTATGTAACATTAGAACAGACATGAATTAATATTACTATAATATAAAGTGACTTGACATTGATTATAATATATTATTGCTATATTGCACTCTATATCTATACTATATCTATATCATACAATTTCTCCACCAAGATGCAAGATGTGCAAACTGTAGCATACTACCGGGCCGTTGTTTATTAGCTAATTAGCTAGCCATGATGGGTATGTTTGAGTTTTAGCTAACTAGTGTATTTGAGACAATTGACTGACCTGGTCCCTTGCTGGTGAACATGTCGCTTATTTTGCAGCATTTAGCAGCGCCTGTGGCAAGGGCCTTTCTCCTCTTTTATCTCTCCCTTGCTGCTTCACCCTTTTCTAGATAGGGGGTGGGCTGTTATGCTTTGTATAGATCTGACTAGACGCCTTATGTTGTTTTTTCTTCAATTTACTTATTTTGTTTTGCCAATTTCAACTACTGTCAGGCCAACCTGGCGGTCAGTCCACTGGAAAAAGTCATGGTGCTCTGACATTCAGTCCGCGCCTGTACATAGAACCATACGACTCTCCTAGATACTTTTACCACACTATGTTTATATTATAGCCATCAATTTGAAATTTGAATGATTTCAACTTTTTTTCTGTCACTGTCTTTCACTTCAGTGTGGCAATTGGCTTTAAATAAGAGTTTTGCTACACGAACCAGGCTGCTTTGTTGAATTAAGCTTTGGGCTAAGGTTAGTTTTGGGTTTGGTTTTTTCTTTCCTTCTCTCTCTGACTTTGTCTGCATCCATTCCTGTCAGGTGTTGCAAGTCTGCAAAAAAGGGGAAAAAAGGAAAGGGGAGAAAACTTAAATGCACTTTGGGAGTTGTAGTTGACTTCTCTCCCTTAGTCAACAGACTTGTAAATTTGACTTCTGTGTAAACAACCAATTATTTTCTAACACAGTTGTTCATCTTTTGTGCTGATGATTCAGCCGGTAGAGTTTCATGTCCATCCAAGCCTGTCACCTAACATTGACTATGCAGAAAAATGGAACAGCACTTTTACTACAGAAACCCTGGAAAAAAATCATCCCACTTGGGATGATAACGTATATGTGGTATAGAGGTAGAACAAAAACAGATTCTGAATCAGAATTCTGATGACCACAGGTAGATAAGGAATGGTGCAATCAAAAACAGATAAAAATATAGAGCAGAGCAAAGAGACACAGGAATGTGGGGAGCTGACAGGAAGATGGGCTGAGTGAACAGAATGGAAAATGATAGGAGAGTATTAAAGAGAAAGTGGGAAGAAAGAGTGTGAGCTCGAAGGAAGATGATGCTGATGAGAGGCTCGACAGCCAGCGTAATAAAGCATGCTAACTGCAAGCAACCAGATTTACAGGGCCTTTACACCACAGCTGAATGTGCCATCATTTTCCCTCCCAAAACGTTAATGTCACACAAGACTGCCATAAATACATCACCATGCTAATTTAAGGGTCCGCAATGGAAAAACCTCTCCATTGTTTTCTCCCGGGGCTCAAAAATGCCCTGAAATAATGGGAATTTTTATGAACATGTGGGAAGAGGAAGTTCATGATGGCGTTCTTGTTCCTCTGCAGTCAAACTCCCACAATGGCAATTGGATGTAAAACACACAACAAACAAATGAGTATGTGAAAAAGGACTTTTCCTCAGATCTGTCTTGTCTCTGTCTCTGTCTGCATAACAAGCAGTGATTGTCATCCTTTATCTAATAATGGCTTGGAAATGCATCGTATTATGCTTAACTATGCACCCTTCTGCAGAAATATGTTTGGTTTTTGCTCTCTAGGGTTATTGGTGTCAGGTGCTGGGATTCCAATTTTTCTTCATCTGCAGCACTGCAGCAACACACAGCAAAACTCAGTGAAAAGGCAGAAAAGGGAAAAAAAATGTTAATCTATATAAACTTTGTTCACATTGTTGATTGCACCAGGAAGGCCAAACAAGTTAAGGACAACTTGTGATATTTGTGTAATTATTCTCAGCTGTGTGTAAAAAGAATTGCCTTCATTAAAAAGTACAGCACAGAGTGAATCAATGATGCTGACAAAGTGACAAGTGTGAGAAATTAAACAGACAGGTTTTTTTAATTTCTGCCTGCATGCTGGTGGAGGCCTTTCACACAGGTAATACATGGCAACAATTACTCAGCATCACATAATGAGAGGTGTAAGGGAGGACAATGGCTAATAAGCTAGAGAGGGCCATTCTGCACTTCCCAGGGAGCGAATGAAAGCTTTAATTAAGTGTCAAACAGTAGCGAGGCTGGGGAGAACACTGTTGAGGCTCCATACTGGGTGTTTCCTCAAATTCATCTAGAGACTGGAGCCTTAACTGACAGCTAGGCTGCAGCAAGAAAACCCTTTCACTATGCAAACACACACAAAAGGAATAAAAAATGTACCATGTTTTGTAGCCTTTGTTTCTCTTGAAGGCCTGAGTCAGGACCAGGCCACTTACTGTCGTCAGCTTTTCTCAGTATTCTCAGCACTGCTACACAAGATGCACTGATGTGGTGCTGGAAAAGCACGAAAGATACAGCAAGGAGTTTGCTCAAACAAATAGAAGAGGAGGAAAAGGCTTTCCAATCAAAGATATCTTAGTGTGAACAAAACTTTAAACAGCATGTCATTCTACAGGAGATACAATGTGCTGCACAGTGTATTTGTTTATCTTTATTACCTCTTCCAAGGAGTGTGGTAGTTTGCCACCTTATCTCCTCCAGCCCTGTGTTCTCTGTTGCTTTCCTCTCCTTGATGTGTCTTGTGTGTCCTCCAACGTATCCTTGGATGTGTTTGTGTGTATGTGTGTGTGTATGTCACCTGGTCTGACTCCGTGAGTTCCACACCTGCTGTTGATCACCGGCTCACCTGGCTTCAATCATTCATCAGTCTCCACAGTTAAATACCAGGCTCTCCCACAACACCAACCCCAGATCGTCCACGTACACTAGTACGTCACGGCTCCTGATTATTTCCAAGTTAAGTACCAACTATTGAGTGTTTGATATCTTGTGTAATCCTGGTCTTTGTTCTGCCACAGGATTATTCTGTGCCGGTGATTACAGTCGTCTTTGTTCCTGCCTGGATTCCTGTTTGCCTGCCTGCCTCGCCTATACTCCACTGTGCTTCTTCCCATCTACCTATCCACGGAGCCAGACCCAGGGAAACCGTTCTGCTCTGTATTGGTGTTCACGCTGACAGCCCGTCTCCTCTCCCTGCCACCAGTCTACACACTAAGGTTACCATTACCTTTCCGGTTCCTATGAAGACAACACGGAGGACTCCGCTCCGAAGATCTTACCCCTTTCCCCTCCATCTTGTGCTTGTCAATAAAAAGTGACTTTATTCACTATCGCTTGTGTGTTCTGCATTGTGGGTTCTATCATTAGATCGTACTACACGACAAGGATGCACGTATGTAAGAAATAAGCAATCGGATGGGATTTTTTTCCAGAGTAGTCTGGAATTCCAAATTTTCGACCTGAAAATGTGACCCACGTGAATCATGCAGATCCAAAAAAAATATTTTATGGTCATGCTAGCTTCTCTGTCCTCTCCTCTGCGGGGTTCAGTTCTGTCTGCATGTAACTGTTTTTCTTAGTTTGGCACGAATCTTTAAATTTGGCAAATTCTTGTAAACTTAACTACCAGCTGAGATGGCAGCCCCTCCTCTCTCTACTAGCAGTACTTGCAGGCAGTGAATCACAACAGCAGAGGACAGGAGGAAGGACTGATACTGACTGATTTCTGTATTCTTCATTCTTTCTAAACTTGACTCATTATTTTGATGTCAGGAATATTTTACTGACATTTTAGATTTGGTTCCAGTGAGATATTATTGAGTGTATATTATGAGGGGTCATTTGGGATATTATTCAGAATTACCATGCATATACATGTTCTTTTCCTCTCATATACACATATGAAACCAAACTCATTCACATACTATACTGAAAACCAAACACACATAAGTGAAATGCGTTTACATACACAACTGAAACACTCACAAACAACTGAAAAGCTGTCACACATACTAGTAAAGTGTGCTCATATACACAGCTGAAACATTTCCTGTCACATACACATATAAAACTAATCCCACCAAATTCACATATTATATTGAAAACCTCACACACATACAAGTGAAATACTCTCGTAAAAACTAGTGAAACCTTTAACATACACTACTAAAAAGCTTTCACACATACTAGTAAAATGTGCTCATATACACAGCTGAAATGCTCTCGTATAATATTGTGAAATATAACAGTTCAGTAGTGAATACGAGTATTACAGTTAAAACAGAAGGCCTTCCTTTCATCTGAAGGAAACAGTAAGACTCCACACTAGGAAGTGCATGTGCTCTTGCTGAATTTGAAGTAATTCATCGACAATGTATGTTCATCTGATCCTCTTTGTTTTTCAAGTCTAAACTAATTAACCAAACTATTATTATTTGGCAATGAAGAGGATGTTGCAAGTTTTTTTTCACTGCAAAGCAAAGAGTCCAACAATTTCGGTCAGGTTTTCATAACAGCTGTTTTTGATAACAAGCTGCCATGTTCATGATGTTATTTCAGTCTAGGAATTTGATATTTGTTCATATGTACAAATGTATATGAAAATATTTCCAATTTAGAAGTACATAATAAATGCACAGCTGAGATGATGAGGCTTCAGCTAGACACAACCATATTTTGACATACTGTAATTCTAATAGTTTTGGAAATATATCCAGACATATATAATGACTGTGCTTGCAGATTTGCATATGATAGAAAACTGGACTATTGGCCTTGGCAGAGATGTGCGCTGTCCGAGTGCCATTCTAGTTTATTAGATTTATATAGAGATGTAAATAATGTTAAATCTATAGAAAGGTGCCAGTTTCACCACTAAAATGAATGCAGTCTAATCCAATAGACCTGTAATAAATCCTTCCTTCATGAAGGTTCTAATGTTCAGGTTTTTTTCCAACTGAGAAACTAGATTTTGACACATGGGACCCTAGTCAAGCAGGAGCTAGGCTGTTCTCATGTCTCTTGATACAGTGTTGATTTTGTGTTTATCATGTCGTTTAATAAAGATGATTAAAAAAGACAGTCAACAACAACAATGCTTCAGCTTTTTTCTTCAGCATCATGTCCAGTATCTGCATGCATTGTGAATCCCTGTGCATGGCTGCACTGTGTGAGTCTGGCACACACACAATAAAAAACACTATATGCAATAATATTATATAGAGAAGCCAATGCACTGAAAATACAATGCAAAAGCAAAGACATTGAATGAATATTGATTTTTTTAAATGCCATAAATAGGCACAAAAATGGCATTTGATATAGTGAAAATATTAAACATTCTAACTTTAATGTTGCAGGTCAGAGAGGTACTGAGGAGTAAGGCCATGTAAAACTGTAATCGATTCTAAAGCTAACCAGAGTCCAATGCACAGATCTGAGAGCAGCTGTTATGTCATTAACTTTCTGTTCTCTTTCTTGCTGCCTTTTGAATTAACTGTGGTGACCCCAAAGTCTTTTTAGGTAGACCAGTGAGAAGGGCATGGCAATACTTGACATAACTGTGCAATATTCTGTGTCAATACTGCTGTGCAATATACTCTTTTCAGTTTAAAATTCCCTATTTATTGATATGTATTCATACCTCCTATTACTGCTGTGCAATATCCTCTGTCTCATTAATCTTAATAATCTTAAGCTACACTTAACAGCTCACTATTACTATGCACTATTACTTTATACCATACTTTATACCGTATTATTATCATCAACCGATAAACCCACTTTGTACTTCACACTTATTTTAATTTTATACTTATACCCACTTGGTACTCAATTTATCTGACCTGTATTATAGTGTATTATATTTTTTGCTTAGTACTGCTATTCCTGTTTGCACTGACGTGATAGTGAGCTGCTGTAACAAAAGAGTTTCCCCTCGGGGATCAATAAAGTATTTCTGATTCTGACTAACTGACTTGAAATGAATGCAGTGTGACACACTTCCATGTGAAGCAGGTCAGATGTTTGTATATTTCTGTGGAAAGCTACAGTATGCTGAGGCCTTCAGGTCTGAGGGAGCTCTGTGTTTATGTCTACACGGAGCGGACAATACAAGGGAAATACCACCTGACAAAACACCTAAACACAGCAGTAACTTTACTAAAGATTTACAAAATTCAGCTACGTAGGCTAGACAAATAAATGAAAGAAATAGAAATGAAATATCCATCAGTATCAGTATGCTGTTATCCTTACAGAGAAACTTAACATCATGTTTTAGCTTGAACAAGCTCCCTTGACAAAATCCTAAAAATGCAGAAACTCGCCTCACCCCCTCTATCTTCCCCTAAAATTATTAATATTACTAAAATATATATTAAAATTACTAAAATTATTAATAAGGGTTAAACATTACAGGGTACCACCCTGGGATCAGGGACCAAAAACCAAAATGTGAAAACAGTCTCAAAAAATTATTTTTCCACTTAGAAATACCAATATTTAAGTACTATTTTAAATTAATAAGGTGGACAGTGAAGGGTGAATCAGAGCACTGACCGTCACAACCAACTGTTATTACAACACATACACAAATAACCACAGGCAACTGCTCTTTAAAAAGTACAATAGAGTTTATTTAACTTTAGCACCGATCAATAATCAATAAACTTCAGCCAATAAAACACTATCATCTACTCTAAGCACAATAAAAGCATACAACAATTAGCAAGCATGTGTGTAGGTGTAGGTGTGTGTGTGTGGGACAATAGAGAAGTGGAAGTGAGGAAGATGGCAGGCGTGACCATGTGGGTGGCTCATCACGAGATGATCCAAAATGGCAGGTAGGCCCACGAAACTTAAAAAAAGGGTCAAGAACCAAAATGGAGGACACACTCCACTCATCTTCACCAAGATGGCCTGGAGCACAGCTGAGTTAGGCTACCACACTATCTGTGGATTTAAGTTGTGTATGTGTGTGAATGTGCGTAAGGTGTGTAATTGTGTGTGGATTAGTAAAGGAAGAGAGAGAGAGAGGAAAAAGGCACACAAAGCAAGGTACAAGAGGTCCAAATGTCTCGGCAAGACACAATAAGTGTTCCTTTATCACTCAGGAACCCGGCAGCAAACTTGTATTCGGCAGCCATGTTGCTGGACTTTGGTCTTAATAAAGCAGCAGTTACATGTAGAGGCGAAAGCTAACACATGTAAAGGTCCAGTGGCGTGGTACCGATACAAACAATGAAATGTGCTGAGCACGGAAACACACAGCAGTAAAGAGACATGGTGGTCCATTTTTTCCCACAGCAAAGTAAAAATCACAACAATAAAGCTTCAGGTAAAAATAACACACAGTTCTAATTTGCACAGACACAATCCTCTTACTTGAGATCGCTCTTGATAGCGATTTAATGCTTCAATCCGTTTGGATTAATATATTCCAAACAAAGTATTCTGAGGCTCAGATACTGACTGGTGCACCGTGCTGTCGGCGGGTTCTATAGCAAAACTGTTCCTTGGGTGGCAGCAGTGGGAAACAGCAGTTGACTTTGATGAGGAGAAATCGGGGCACAGCGGTTATCCTTTTCTCCATGAAGAAGACGGTGGAATCCTTATCTTCCTTCTGTAGCTATGAGATTGTTATGTGGAATATAACAATCTCGTTCAGGATCCAAAATGTTTTCAACAAACACAACAGTGCGTTAAGACTTTCACCTAGTGATTAAAGTTCAACGTTGAGTCAGGTCACCCCTTGTAGCAACAGATCTGCAGTGAAAAAAGGCAGGAAGCGAATGGTGCACTCTAAGTTTTTAGGCTTGATGACGTCATGGCCGCAGCACCAGAGCTTCCTGCGTTCCTGTGGCGGCTTGTCCAGTAGGAATCCAGGATTTGGATTCAGCTTAAATCTTATGAATGGAGAATGAGGCAATGTCACACGTTCCCAGATATATATATTTTTTTTTTTCATCAAGAGGAAGAGATTACTAGATTTTCTTTAAAAAAACAGGCTGGATGATAAGAGCTGTGGTTGCAATGACCATTATCGGCAGAGACCAAGATCATTTGATAGTATAATAGTGTCTGTACATATAATTTACAAACTCAAACAAGTGGATACAAGTTATGTTTAAATTTATCTGCTATGTTGGTGATCTCCCTAACTATTTTGCAGTGTGAGAGTTTTTTCCAGGGAAGCCCTGTCAGACAGTGGGTGTCTAAAACAGCAAGTGTAAATGCGGAGAGCAACAAAACGATGCCAAGCAAAACTTTCTAGCCAACTCACTCAATCATCCTCTCATCTTCTCTCATCTCCCATCTTTCCTTTTCTATAATCCTTCTTCTCCATCGTTCTCTCCTCTCTATGCACCTCCACTTCACACTTGTTTTTCCTCCTCATCCCTATTTTCTACTATTTCTTACTTATCCTTTTCTCCTCCCTCTTTTGTTCTCTCTTCTCCTCCTCCCTCCCCCCTCAGTGGGAGAAGACAGCAGCAGTACTATAATGACTATAATTAATAATGGAAATAAATGCAGCGTTTTAAAACTCACCGGGATTTCACTCTTATTGAGTCTTATTTCTCCTGTACAGCTGTGCCTCTGTGCATGGGCTGATTGGAGAGTGCACACACACTCACACTTAACGCACATGTAGCCTAGACAGACAAACCTAAGGCTGAAATACACCATTTTCTCTTACTTTCTTTTTGTTTTCCATTTTTATGTGGTTTATACTCATGCGCGCACGCAACCACACACCCAAACACATATACACACACACACATATACAAAGGCAGGGTCTACACGCTTTCAGATTGTGTTGAGATCAATGCATTTTTTTTTTTTTTAAGCAGCCAAATATGATGTTATATTTAACATCATATTTGGCTTGTTAATTAATATTTCCTTACAAGGTTTCATAAACATAAACAAGACCATAATCAAGAGAATCATGAATATTTCATGAGCTTAGTCAATAACATGTAGAATTTCATCATATTTGTTATTCGTGCTTTATAAAAACAGTGCAGTATGACACTGTTATATACAGAATGTACATTTCGTAAATTACTCAAAACAATCACACATTTACCAACTATTGCACTATTCATCAGACTTTTTTAAATTAAATATTGGCTAATCCAAAAATGATAACACTAAAATTTACAAGTTATAAAACATTTATATCTGTGTCTATATCCATCATATTAAACTGCATTGTGATGGGATGAAAGGATTATTATATGCTGGACGCACAGCACATGCTCGCCGACCAGATACTGTGTGTGGATCGGAAAAACCCGCACTCCTTAGTTACTGTCCTCTGTGACTTTAACAAGGGAAATCTCGGCCATGAACTCCCCAAATACAGACCGTTTATTAAATACCCGAGCAGAGCGGAGAATATTCTGGATCACTATTACACTACAGTAAGCAGTGCCTATCACGCCGTCCCCTGCGCTGTTCTGTCCACCTGATTCTTGCATACAGGCATAAATTAAAGCTCTGTAAACCTGTTGTGAGGACATTAGAGCAGTGGACCAGTGGAGCTATGGGTTCACAGAGGCTGTGATGTCCTACATCAGCTTCTATGAGGACTGCTGTGTACATCACGCACCAGAGTGAATTATAACAACGACAAACACTGGTTCACAGCTAAACTTTTAAGTTAACAGTTAAGGTTGGCAAAGGAAGAAGCATTCAGGAGTGGAGACAGGGATAGGGAGTCAAAGTAAAGGTTTAGCAAGGCGATGAGACTGTTAGCAAGCAGGAAAGACTGTGGCTGACCTCTCCCACCATGGACACGTGAAACTGTGTCAGTCACTCCCTCGGCAAACTGTAATTTAAATATGGGTCATATTGTACATATTCTTCATTATTTTTATACATATTCTTTACTATTTTCTTAAAATATATTTTTTTAATTCTTTAATATCTTATTGTCAATTTTCAGAATCAGAATCAGAAATACTTTATTGATCCCCGAGGGGAAACTCTTTTGTTACAGCTGCTCAATCACGTCAGTGCACAAAGGAATAGAAGTACTAAGCAAATCAAAATATAATACACTATAATACAGGCAAGATAAATTAAGTACAAAGTGGATATAAGTATAACATTAAAATAAGTGTAAAGTACAAAGTGGATTTACTGGTTGATGATAAGTATGTACAGTATAATAATACAATGTAAATATAAGTAATAAGTAATAGTGCGTGTACTGTCAAGTTAAGTGTAACTTATGATTATTTAGACGGTGGATATTGTACAGCAGTAATAGAAGTATGAATAAATATCAATAAATTAAACTGAAAAGAGAATATTGCGCAACTATTTCAAGTATTGCAGTGATGTTAATGGTCCAATGTCCAGTTTAATGACTTAGGGTCACATATATATTACATTTATATTTTATATTTCTGTTTCTTGAACTGCAATACTTGCTTTATCTTTGTTTATATTTCTACTATGTTTACTGTTTTTGCACCAAAATAAAAATAAAAATTCCTTGTATGTGTAAACCTACTTGGCAATAAAGCTGATTCTGATTCTGATTCACCTGTGAGTGAACCTGAGTCATCCTTAGTCTGTATCTCATTTATACAACCAGTCTGTCAGGCCTGAATGAACAAACTTATGTCCATAAAGACTCTGTCTATACTGCAAAAAAGATCATTGGTCAGTGGAACAGTATTTATGTGCGAGTTGATCTGTGACGTTGTTACTCTTCAGGCTTTAATGCTAACAGCACTGCAGATTTACACTGCCATCTATTGGCAGCGCAAACATTCTGCTGCCAAATACACAAACACTACAATCTGGACTGAAGAACGATGCATTTCACAACAGTACTCAGAGATTTAACCTCATGATTGTATAAGAACAAAAAACAAGTGATGATAATAAGACTAGAAAGCATCTAACATTAACTAGAAATATATTGTGTGAATGAACATGGATAAAAAACAATGAATTAGCGAGTACAGTAGTAAGTGTGTTAACAAGAAAACATAGAGACAAAGCAATGAATCAAAATATATACATACAAGAAACACCATACAGAGAGAACAACAAAGTTAATTTCATCAAACATAATGTTGATGCAAGTGCTCATTAAAATCCCAAAATAAAAATATATTTAAAATATTAAGATTAATTGAAAGTTTATTTAAAAAATAAAATGTATGAAGTAAAGTATTATGTTTTTAAAGCACTTCACCCATATTTGTAGTGTAGCAGTCTAACCACTAGATGGTGGGATCAGTACAGAAATAGCAGGGGCACTTGTTCCCTTTCCTCTACAGTATTTCTATGGACAAAATAGTCCATAGAAGTTGCATCTGTTCATAATGCTAGGCCTCTCATGATAATGATGCAATTTAAGTTATATTATAAAAATAACAGTTTTTCACGTTTCGTTAGCAATATTAATCCAGAAAAAAACATGTATAAATCAGACTATATGTTCTATCATCTTGTAAATATGGAATTATTATTATTGTATGGGTGTAATCTACTTAGGAAGGAAATATTGCTTGTTAACACACGTTAATTAGTCATAATCAGGATGACTCAACCCTGTCAAACCTGTCGAGAGAGAGAGAGAGAGAGAGAGAGAGAGAGAGAGAGAGAGAGAGAGAGAGAGAGTTTTCTTTGCTTTCCAAACATCAGAGTGCCGTGCAGGTTGGGAGGAGCAGGGATTGAGATGAACAAAAGATGAGCACAATTTGGGAGTTTAAAGAAAAAGGTGAGAGGGAGACTAACAAAGAAAACAAGAGAGAGAGGGGCAGACAGTGAAGGACATGAGAATGCTGCCATGCTAAGCAGTGCAGATCAGAGCTTAGCCCCTCGTCCACCAAGGAAATCAATTAATAGTCAACTGAATTTGTGATGAGCAAGCACTATCTGCAGCTAGAGGACAAGGAGAAGGGGAGAGGGGGAGACAGAGAGAGAAGGGAGGGATAGGGAGGTGGTCCTTTACATCCTCTTTTTGCCTCTGGCCTCATGCTAAAGCTTTCATAACACCTTTCATCATCCCCAAATATCTAGAGTCATCCTGATCACCTTCCACAGATAAACAAGGGGAAACAGTTCTCCTGCCAATCCCCACCGTTCTCCCTGAATTAACTCCACGCTCCATTCTACTTTTCTAAACTCTTCTCAGTAACTTACCAACAGAACTTGAGGATGATGGAGTTAAAGTTTGTCATAAACTATTGGCACAGCAGGATTGACTCATTCATATATTAGAACTAAGTTATACAGAAGACAAGCTCCAGCTGTTTTCTTATTTCCAGAACAGCCAATCAGATAGACCTATTTGTTGTCTGCATTCGCCAGGAACTGGGAAGCACTGCTCAGTGTCCAGACAACATCAAGATTACAATGAAGAATCAGGAAAATTTGAGCTTAACACTGACATCTTTCAAAATACTTGATTTAGTCACATTTTCATTGTGAATGTACTGCAGACTTAAAACCTGCTTAGAGTTTGACAGTATTGTTTGATTTTAGCATAGACATATTAGTATCATTGTGTATGTCAGCTGATGAGTAACAAGAAATGTAAAGAAATGTCAAAGATATGTTTGAGGTCATTTAGAAACAGTGTCACCACTTCATAGTTTGTCCACCAGAGAGCACTGACAAATTTAGTTTTACACTGCAAAATGTCCCACTCGCAATTCTGTAATAATTAAATGTAAGGGATCCTTTTAAAAATGTTGTACCTTATGTTATGTCTTTATATTTCAAAAGCAAATATTGGTCAATATATCATTACCAGATTTTATTATTATTATTTTTTCAATCAGAATCAATACTGATTTTTTCAATCAATTTTCAATGGATTTGCTCTGTACAGATGAGATCTGCACAGTGGTTTGGCAGTGAGTTTAACTTTGAACATGAATTTGCATGGTTGAGCAGTTGCAAACCATGTAGTCACCGCTGACCTGTGAGTAAATGTGATAGATATACTGCATATGTGTGACATGTATACTACCATTGTACCTTGGTATCCTCATGGTTCTTACAGTATGTCTATTTTTTTTACCTTCACCTCCACAAATCCCTCTTTGTACCAGAGGCCCCTTGTTTCGATCTGCAGAATATGACTAAATAAGGATAGGAGGTATATTTGGACCTGTATGAAATGTTTCAGCCACTGTTCCTGGCAAGTTTACATACATTAGTCAACTATAACTGACCACATGAGCAAATGTTAGACTTTATGAATAGTTTCATCATGTTGAGAATATTATGCAGCAGTCAGCCAAACATCTAGCTAAGTAGTATTGGGCGATACCATGGATATAGTAGGTTGTAATTAGCGTGGCATTGTTGGAATCACAGGGTAGAAATGTTCTTATCTCTCGACTCTCAGCACGTTTTTGTTATGATTCATGCAAACCCGAAGTCCCTACTAGGAAAAATTTGTGAAATATTAATTCAGGGAGTTAACCTCTTGTGGACAATGTGACAACATTGCCATTTAGTGACCAATAGATAGACATTTCTGTAACAAATAAATATGCCAATATCATGTGTAGGCAAGCAAATTAAGTGTTGTTTAACCTTCTGCCATTTTTATCAGTAGCAGTAAATTAGTTAGTAATGTAATGTCAGCTGGTTGAATGATCTGATGAAATAGTTGTTGGTTAAATCATGTTTCCCTGAATGTTATAACCACTATGCTATTTTTTTGTCTCGAATCATGATTGCGTAGTGTTTGAGAGTATGTGATACTTGCGTGTAAAACTTAAATTCACTAGAGTCAGCAATTTTAAAGGTTTCAAACAAAGGAAGCTGACAAAAAGAGCTTCAGAAAATTGCCTCAGGCTGGTTCCTCAAACCCCTTGAGCTCAAGACCTTTGAGTTTCGTTTATCCTTGTTTCCTAGAAGTCTTTCCTTAAGTGTTCTTTTCACTTGCCTAAAATAACTTACGCTCATATTTTATTCGACATCCAACCAGCACGTCACCAGGGCTCGATAGAAGTCGCCCCGGCCAACTTGGACCCAAGGAGACCAGCTCGCTTTCCCTAGCTTGACCGCAACTGTACCCGAGTCACACAAAGTGCACTTAAGGCTGGAATCCAACCAACTTTAAAAGCGAGAACTTTCTGAAAGAAACAAAGATAGAACTGAAGAAAATTTGAATCCTGCATCTCCCTGAGAACTGTGCCAGCAATGTTTTGGCCCCTACCTTTGCCGCTGGCACTGAAACAAGACTGTCAGACCGGCTAGGAGACCTCATCAACTTGGTGACCAACTGCTTTCAAGGAGTCATCTAGAAGCGTTACCTGCAGCTGGGCTCCTAAACGACAGAGCAGAGTCACAGGCAGACAGGCCTGCACGACCCACTGCACAGCAGACTCAACCCTGCACACAACTTTGGGAAGTCAGCGGAAATGTCTCATCTCTGCCTGCGCTTCAACAAGTAGGCAAATCCTCGACTTTGCTGTGATCAAGAGCTGGTGTCGAATAAACTATATTAATTCCCATTTAGAGAAGTCCTAACTGTCCTAGCATTACGTTAGTGTCTCACGGTTTTGTTTTAATAATGAGATCACATACTTCGCTTCACTATTGCCGCTGAGTTAAGGTTTATCTCATTTAATATCTTTGTTTGTTTATCATATACTCATTATTAATCCTTAATTTATTCAGTTTTTAGACATTTATTTATAAATGAATGTCCTTATTTATAAGCAAGTAATTGTCTGTGTGTTTTCTTTGAAGCAGAAGACCGAGGTCAGTCTATTGAAAATAATTCAATCCCTTCTTAAAAGACTGATCAATTTAATGATTAATTGAATGATCGAGTATGCCTGCTTTCGGGGTGGTGCCTTTAATGAGTGTAATGATTTAATTTCAAGGTTATAGTGTCGCTAAAGCATTAAACAATATAGGCGAATGAACACAAGTAGTTTGTGTTTTGAATTATTTCATTTACTTACTTGTGCCAAGCAAATAAGTAAAAGTTGCATGAGCCACTGAACTCAGTTTCCCACAATCCTCCAGGAATTCACAACTGTGTATGAACTCTGGTCAGTTTGAGCTGTGACGTCACCAGGTCAACAAAAGGATCAGCTGGACATTGTTCTCCTTGCCACTCATCTCCTGATTCCAACACTTCCGCCACTGCCGCGCAATCTGCCACCGCAGTGTAAACTGCTTGGAGCAGAAACACCAAACCGAGCTCTCTGATCTTATAGCAGTGCCGTGAGAGCTTGCTTGATCCCTGAAACAAGTTTAATTAATGCCAGCGGCTACGATGCACAATCTGCCAGCTAACTTCTCATGCTAACAGGAGCACGAAGCAAGTTAATGCCGAGCTAACTTAACTCTGAGGACAACAACAGATGGAGCAACCAGCGACAGGGCGACTGTGGCTTAGTGGTAGAGCAGGTCGTCCACCAATCGGAAGGTCGGTGATTCACAGCTTCCCCCAGCCCACATGTCGAAGTGTCCTTGGGCAAGACACTGAACCCCAAATTGCTCCCGAGGGCTGTGCCCTCGGTGTGTGAGTGTGTGTGAATGATTAGTTTCTTTGAACTGATGAGCAGTTGGCACCTGCCATCAGTGTATGAATGGGGTGAATGTGATATGCTTTGAGTAGTCAGAAAGAGCTATATAAGTACAGTCCATTTACCATTTACATTCCTCCATGGTGGTAAATGGGAACACAGCTGACCATGTGGACTTTGGTGGACACCGCAACTTGGTATGGGCCGATTTGAGAAAGCAGTAAACAGAGAAAATGGAGAGATGAAACAGGAAGCGCTGGGAACGCTAATAACACCACACAGAGTCTGTTCAAGGTGATGGTGAAAAAGGCCATGCCACAAGAAGTACAGAAATGACTGGACAACATCGTGGGCCTCGTGAAAATGGAGTGGCCTCAGTTTTCTGAGCACATAATACACAATGTGGAAAACTGGAGAAAAGAAAAGCAAAGCGAGGAAGAGGCAAATAGATACCTGGCCGACAAGCTAACCCAACAACAACTGAACAAATTGACCAAACAAAAGAAGGAAAAAGTTAAGACTCAAGCTCCAGTGGTGACAGCTGACCAAGCCCAGATGCAACAAACAGTGATGCCTCAAACTACAGCTAAGCCCTGACCCAAGTCCAGGCACAGGCCCTGCAGTTGTATTGTTACATCCACAAGATGAGCCCACAATAACGGTGACATTACGACAACAAGAACATTCTTTCATGGTTGACACAAGAGCCTGTTATTCATGCATCAGTCAAGACAATAGGCTTCTCTGGGACAGTTCAAGTGATACCCCAAACTCAGCCAGTCCCATTGTTAATCGCAGGAAAAACTATTGTTACACCTATGCTGTATTCAGACAGCATGCCAACCAATTTATTACGAAGAGACATTTTATGCCCTTTAAAGGCCAACATCATACGCACACAAAAAGGCCTCTATGTAGACTTTCCACAGAGTCCATCAGCAGGAATGATGCCAGTGCAGACACAGCAAGAGACCACTAATCATGTCCAGCCCGCTGTGTACTGGCTACAACTTATGCCAAGATCAACACCGCTACACGTCACACTACTAGTGGCAGAAGGACATGAATCTCATAAATTTGGCTCAATGGCGAAAACAGCTTTGCAAAAGCAAGAAGCAACATTTACACTTCCTCAGACTAGCAGTACTTAAGAATATCATTAAGAGCATGTGATGAAACAAAGGCAGTAAAAGTTCTAGTAAACAAAAGGACACCCACACAGCTACCACTCACATTAGAACATGAAACCCTGTTAAATGATGTACTGCCACAAGTGTGGTCTAAACATAAGATAGATGTAGGACTAGTTAAATCAGCACAGCACATGCGCGTTAAGCTAAAACCAGGAGCTAGGCTCCCATACCAAAAGCAGTATACACTAAAACAGCACACTCTGGAAGGGATCAGACCCACGATTGAGGTTCTGGTAAAAACAGCCCCTGCAATACCCCAATCTTTCCAATTAAAAAAGCACACTGATTATTGATTGTTGCATGATCAGAGGGCAGTTGACGCCATTGTAGATGCTGAAATCCCCATCATCAGCTGTCAGATTGCACCAGCCATTTCACTTGTATGTTGCAGAACGATCAGGTTACACCAGTGCAGTGTTAATGCAGGACACCCCAATGGCTAAGCAGCCACCAGGTTACTATAGCACTAAATTAGATAACATTAAGTCAGGCCTGCCACCTGTTATCAGGGATTGGCAGCAGCAGTTCAGCAGTTTTTGCTTTTTAAAAAGCCTCTTCTTTGACCATGGGACATCCAGTAATGTTGTACACGTCCCATCAATTACATGCCCTCACAAGCCCTCGATTCTCGAAGCTAGAAAGACAGAGTATGAGGTTATCCTTTCAGCATCTGAACGTACCATCCAGCGTTGCAGCACAATGAATCTGGCAACCCGGATGGTGCAACCTGTGGATGGAATGGCACATGCTTGTGTCCAGGTAACAACTAATTTCATGCGAGCATGTGAGGACTTACATACTCATCCCATCACTGCAGACCTCACTTTGTTTGTAGATGGTTCCTGTTTTAGAGACGCTACAGGTAATCATGCAGGCTACGCTATTATGAGACTAAACAAAGATGACACCTACTCACAAGTCCAGGCAACCAAGATTTCCTAGCCATGCTCTGCACAGCTTGCAGAAATCAAAGCTTTAACAGCGGCTTGTAAACTAGCACAAGGACAGTGTCTTAATCTTATATGCAGGCTTATGGTGTGTGCCATGTACATGGAAATATCTGGAAGCAGTGAGGCTTCCTTAGAGCTGATGGCACGCCAGTCATGCACGGAGAAGCAGTCTCCGCGCTGTTAGTGGATCACTAGCATCAAGACAGGAGCAGTTGAGTGTCTGTACCCAGGCAGAGCAGGAGCAGTTGAGTGACTGTGCCCTGGCAGTAGGGTTTGTGGCAGCACAACAGGGTAAACTGCAGCCAAACCAGACGGTGTAGTCCCTCATTCGTCCAGGAGTGTTCTATCGTAGAAAAGGTTTCAGTCGTAGTCATCTGGACACTGTTTTCAGAATCAAGACGTTTCGGCTCCCAAACCCGGAAGTCATTCTCAATTGTGAAAAAATTGGACGGGAACAGGAAATTTAAGCTACTCTGAGTTACATAAGCCCTGCCCTCAGGAAGGAATCTGCCTGAGTATCTGTTAATAGCTAGTTTCACCTGAAACTGACCTAATAGTTTCTAAGATGGCCCAGTAATCAGTAATCAGGCCTATTGTTTTCTGGCTGCATCTACTTCATCACTGTTAAGTGCCTGAATAGCATGTGATAGGCGTGACCAAGGTGATAATACACTCTGATAGACTTTGGGCAGATTAAATCTCAGACCTGATTCGATTTGGTACATGTGTTGAAAAGGGGTCCAGACTTAAACTCTGGCCTGACCTGGTCCCTGACCCTCCAATTCACTTATCACAACGGTATTCTATTGATACAGAGACTGGAACATGTAATTGGCATTAAAGGAACCACACTAAGCTGGCTTAAATCCTATCTATCAGATCGATCTCAGTTTGTACATGTTAACGGTGAGTCCTCCGTGCACGCCAAAGTTAGTCACGGAGTTCCACAAGGTTCTGTGCTTGGTCTGATTCTATTCACCTTATATATGCTTCCTCTAGGCAATATTATTAGGAAACACTCCATAAACTTTCATTGCCATGCAGATGATACCCAATTATATCTATCGAATAAGCCAGATGAAACTAACCAGTTAACTAAACTTCAAGCATGCCTTAAGGACATAAAGACCTGGATGACCTGCAACTTTCTGATTTTAAACTCAGACAAAACTGAAGTTATTGTACTTGGTCCCAAACACCTCCAAGACACATTATCTAAAGATATAGTTACTCTAGATGGCATTCCCTTAAGACTCTCCAGTTGATCCAAAATGCTGCGGCACGTGTACTGACAAAAACTAGGAAAAGAGATCATATCTCTCCAATATTAGCTTCTCTGCACTGGCTCCCTGTAAAATCCAGAATAGAATTTAAAATCCTTCTCCTCACCTACAAAGCTCTTAATGGTCTGGCACATTCGTATCTTAAAGATCTCATAATACCATATTATTTGACTAGAACACTGTGCTCCCATATTGCAGGGTTACTTGTGGTTCCTAGAGTCTCTAAAAGTAGAATGGGAGCCAGAGCCTTCAGTTATCAAGCTCCTCTCCTATGGAATCAGATCCCAGTTTGGGTTCGGGAGGCAGACACCATCTCCACATTTAAGAGTAGGCTTAAGACTTTCCTCTTTGATAAAGCTTATAGTTAGGGCTGGCTTGGGTGAGTCCTGAGTCCTTAGTTATGCTGCTATAGGTCTACACTGCCGGGAGACTTCCCATGATGCACCTCTTTCCTCTCTCCTTCTCTCCCTCCCCATCTGTATGTATTTTTATCTATTACTGCATGTTACTAACAACATCTTCTCTCTCCCGTAGTTTTGTGCTTTCTCGTTTCTCTCCTCTCTCCTTCTGTTGCTTTCAGCGGGTATTTCTGCCTCTGGAGCTGCAGAGACTGGATCTGTGGTTGTGGGCCACTTGCTGCCCCCGTGTTCCTGCACGACAAATGCTATTACAGTTGTTGTTATTGGCTCTGTTTGTCTAATTTATTATTATTAACACTATAATTACTATTCTACTTAAAAAAACTCTATGTGGTCTATGCATTGAACTTGTAATTGTAATTAATATTATAAAGAGTATGGTCTAGACCTGCTCTATAGGAAAAGTGCAATGAGATAACTTCTGTTATGAATTGGCGCTATATAAATAAAACTGAATTGAATTGAATTCTACACAATTCAGCACACTCTTTCATCCACATTAGACACGAATGTAACTCATTTTGCAAATGGGGACAGAGGTTGGATGCACACATGTAGAAACTAAAATCAGTAGGGAGTGGTACACTCTATACTATGAAAATTTGGTTAATATGTCTCAATTTTGTGGGTTTTTGACCAAATTGTACATTGAGTAGACAGTGATTAGACAGCGAGATATAGTTATACTGAATGATAGTGAGCGATAGTGTGTGTCTGAGCATTGATTGTGACAGAGTGGTTTTCCTTGTGAGTGATAGTGGGTGAGAAATTGAGGTGTGTTTCTGAGAGAGGCTGGTATTGTCGGTTTGTTGTGTTTATTTGTTTCTGCCAGTGTGGTTTGTGTGCATTTGTCATTTTACTTGTGTATTTTGTTGTATTTGTTCGTGCGTGAAGAGGTGAGAGTAAGTAAGTAGACAGAAGTGGGAGTAGGAAGGAGTAGATATGTGAGATAGGTGGCGGTATAGGGACAAATAGGTTGTGTAAAAATTGAACACAAAATTGTTCGAGAGGTGATGGATCTGAAAGTCCATAACCGGTATCCTCAAGGGTTAACCAGCAAGGAGAAATACATGATCAAGGGAAGAGCTGACACCTTAAGGATAAAGGGTAAGGATGCATTATGGACTGGAAAATAATGTATGGTAAAACTTCCAATAAATCTAATAACATGACATCGAAACTCCAGATGGAGACTTGTACTACATCTGCAGGCACAAGAAGAACAGGTCGGAGCACCTGACCAAAGTTGTGTCGTCAGCAGAAGAGGCCAACTCAATCTTTGGGTAAGAAGCTTAATTCAACTGCAGACCAACGTTTGGTCTTACCTGAACTCTCACAATCATGCAGCTATTGAAAATGTCTAGTTTAATTCACCTAACTCACATGTCTTTACTCTTCTGAGGACACTGTGCAGCTGAAGGACCTTAAGAACATACTGACACTACAAAGGACCACAGCTAAGATTTAAACCAAGAATCTGACACACATCACATTGTCACATACTTTTAAGAACTAATATAGTAATAACTAATAAGGATAAAATTGTTTCTCTGAATGAGTGATGTGAACCTGACAAAATGTTTGACAATAATTTAAGGTCTGTTTTTTTCCACTGTCAGATTGAATATGTGCAGTATGTGATACCACACACACTATGTGTTTGCCATCGCTCCAAAGAGGGAGATTATTTTTGATTATTTTGAAATAAAATCCTGGATTACTAATCATTATTGTTTCATTCAGTCACAGTAATGGGTCACTCTAGCTACGATGTAAGAACCCTAGAGCTTGCATTGCATATTGAACTTGAATTTGTCCACCATGTTCACTTATGTAAACTTTGTTTTTTTTTTTACACCACAGCTAGTGTTTTGCCTATGTTAAGGATTCAATTTTGGTGGGTCTAAATGACAAAAGGTAGGCCAGTAATTCTAATAATTATTATAAAGCTTTATATTGTATAGCTGCAATATATAACTAAAAATAAATACAGAGGTGTGCAAAAGTGTTTGCCCCCTTCCTGATTTCTTATTGTATAAGAATATATATGTTTGTCACACTTAAATGTTTCAGATCATCAAACAAATTTAAATATTAGTCAAAGATAACACAAGTAAACACAAAATGCAGCTTTTAAAATGAAGGTTGTTATTATTAAGGGAAAACAAAATCCAAACTTACATGGCCCTGTGTGAAAAAGTGATTGCCCCCTAAACCTAATAACTGGTTGGGCCACCCTTAGCAGCAACAACTACAATCAAGCATTTGCAATAACTTGCAATGAGTCTTGTACAGCGCTGTGGAGGAATTCTGGCCCACTCATCTTTGCAGAATTGTTGTAATTCAGCCACATTGGAGGGTTTTCGAGCATGAACTGCCTTTTTAAGGTCATGCCACAGCATCTCAATAGGATTCAGGTCAGGACTTTGACTAGGCCAGAAAAAATGTTCTGGTTCCAGCGACTCAAATGTCAGTGTAAACTGAATCTCTTTGGGTTTTGGACTGTTGGTTGGAAAAAAATAAGACATTTCAAGACGTCACCCTGAGCTCTGGGATGACCATTTCAAATAAATGCCTCACTTATACCCACAGTATACTGGGTCTTAAGTATGTACAAATATCACTGCTATATTTCTTAAATCTGTCCATTATATGTACAATATGTGTCTCATTAATCCTCAAACCCTAATCATAACAAATTTGCATGTAAAAAAAATTAGCATAAGGAAGTGAATGTATGTTTGGGTATTTATCAGACTTTGATATGTTATAGGGATCCTACATTACACCAGTGTAATATGACTTATGTGCAAACTTCACTATCCATCTTCTTTTTTGGTAAAGTCTTTTTCTGGTATTTATGTAAATAGGTTGCATTAACCATAGAGTTACTTAAAGGAGTACTAGTATTTAGTATTGCACTTTGAGAATGTTTGGGGGCCCACAAGACCCACAAAATTGAAGCTAAAGAGGCAGAGGTATCCTAAATTTGAATCCCTAATATATGTCAAGCTCCAAAAACACTGACTGGTGTTGTGAGCCATATAACTCACAAGTTCTCTTTCCCTGAATCATAAAAAATCTAATCATCATCCCTACCACTGGTGGTGGTAAAGTGTCCCACAAAGCACCTGATAAAGTCTTACAAAACAAAATATCTAAGGTAATCACAAATGTATCCTCAAACTGTCAAATGTGCAGGCCATGAAAATGTTCTATTAATAATATATCTTAATAATATATCTTGGTCCAATTAATACATCATCTACTGGTAGCTCTAGAGATTGGCCTATTACTGAAAGCTGCAGCCCCAACAGGACCCTCAAATTAGTTTTAATAAATATATGATCACTGTCTACCAAAGCTGTACTGTTAAATGATTTGCTTCTTCAGCATAGCCTGGATATGATTGGTTTATGTGCAACATGGCTGAAACCAAATGTATTCTTACCATTAAATGAAACTTCCCCACCTGACTATATCAATGCCCATGTTCTTTGGGCTACTAAACAATGTGGGAGTATTACCTTAATCTATAAGTCTATTTTCAATTTAACATCATAACTTGATATTACATTCAACTCATTTGAGGCTCTTTTAATATTATTATATTAGTAAACAGTTGGCAAGTTGAATATCAGACCACCATTTCTGTTTAAAGATAAAAGAAAACCCCTCTTTAAGCAGAAATGGTGGTCTGAGATTCAACTTTCCAACTGTTTACCACAGTGTATTAACACCTTGGTCAAGCCAATCATATGCTAATCAGGTACTTAACAATGATGAGGGAGGTGCAGCCGGAAAACAATAGGCCTGATTACTGGGCCATCATGGAAACAAAAGGTCAGTTTCAGGTGAAACTAGGGAGGGCAAACAGCAGACACTCAGGAAGACTCCTTCCTTCCTTCCTGAGGGCAGGGCTTAAGCAACGCAGAGTAGCTTAAATTTCTGAGTTCTCAGACCATTTTCGCAATTGAGAATGACTTTCGGATGGGAGCCGAAACGTCTTGATTCTGAAAACAGTGTCCACATGACTACGACTGAAACCTTTTCTACGATGGAACACTCCTGGACAAATGAGGGACTACATCGTCTAATATACAATACAATGATATTGTTTCCTACAATAATATTACATCAACATTTTCTGAGAAAAGTGAAGTATGGAGTACCTCAGGGCTCTGTTCTTGGCCTTCTGCTTTTCTCTGTTTATATTTAACCTCTTGGCCAAATTATACAGCCAAGCTGGAAAAGCTTAATTTCCATTTCTATGCTGATGATACTGAGCTGTATGTGAGGCAGATGATCATTCCCAAATTATTAAATTAGGGGCCTGCTTATCTGCTGTGAAAAACTGCAGACAGTATATAAACACACTTTTTGTGTGTGCCCACACATGTTTGTGTACATGTGTGTGTTTTAAATCTTCTCAAGGTCTCTAAATCTAAATTACAGTATTTAACTGGCTCGAGGAGTGAGCAGTATCATCCTCTTCAGCACAGACACACGCAGACACACACACAGATGAAGAGGCTGTCCGCTGTTTTCTATTTGATTTGTATGTGAAGAAATATTAGATTTTTTTCTCAGCCAGGCTTAAATCCCTCCCCTGGGCCATGAGGTGCAGGGAAAGCAGCTGCGGCTGGGCAAATAAGTGCTGAATCGCTAAAACACCTCCACTGCTGGCTTTATTCATAGAGAGAGAGAGAGAGAGAGGGAAATGTCAATCAGCAAGTAGTCCCCACCCTCTGTGGTACTATTGATGTGATCCTCATCCGGACTGTGGATGCAGCGGCAGGCTAAGCTCTTGTTTTAATGGCTGGTGTTATTGTCACCCATGTGTTTAGCAGGTAGCGTGCAACATCGGACCACCACGTGCCAGAAGCTTGTCATAGTTAATATTAACAATAGATAAGACTTCCCTCTGACACCTGATCAGAGGATTTGCCAAGACCTCTGCTGCGTTTTCCACTCCATCCTTCTATCTTCTCCTCCCGTCAGGCACTGGGAAATCCCTGTCAGGCAAATACTGTTTTTCTACTTTAAGACTTACTACAGTAGTCCTACATAAAGGAATTCCCTTTCTTTTACACAGTTAAATGTCAATTCTCTTTGTTGATGTAGGTGTATAACCTCCTCAGATTTCTGTTAGTTGGCATCATGTCTTCAGCTTATTATAAGTAGGTCTGGCCTGTGTGTGACCCTTTCATGCCAAACCTGATGACCTGCAACATCAAGCTGTAGGGGTTTTCTTCAATTGTGATAATTATAATGACAAAGAATACTGAACCCGCTTGAGTCCAATTCAAGACTTTATTGTTATGGCCGGGAAGCAGAACAATATATGGAATACAGTCTCTTTAAAGTTTACTGAAGCACACAGTTCGCTTCTATAGCCCTGGTATTACGGAGCTATTTTCCCATCTTTATTCAAGAGCGTGGTCTTACAATTTGAGAGCATGACTCATTGATTTCACATTCAGATTTGGTAATGCATTCCCTCAATACCCTGCCCTCCCACTCAAATAGCCCCTGCTTGTGCTTAGATTTGCTCTGCTTCTGCTCAAACAGTATGCTTGCACTCAGATATATTGTTGCTTGCACAGATTTCCCGCGCTCCAGGTTCAGCCCTTCTCCTCACACTCAGGCAGCTTCTGTGCACTCGTGAAACATCTGCTCTCAGATTTCTCTTTTGCTCTGATTTTTTTGTGCAATAACCCTGTCAAAATTCCCCAACCAATAGAATGCCACATGTAGTGTTGAGAAATGAAAAGATCCCTGCCTTGTGAGCATGTTCGCTTTACTTAAGGGCGGTAATTTTGATTCATAAGA
Source organism: Siniperca chuatsi (assembly GCF_020085105.1). NCBI lineage: Eukaryota > Metazoa > Chordata > Actinopteri > Centrarchiformes > Sinipercidae > Siniperca > Siniperca chuatsi. The sequence goes on from NC_058061.1 coordinate 24,446,714, forward strand.
ACCAGTTGCATTTTTTGAATCTGACCTGCATTTTGTGCACTTGTACATCGCAAATTTAGCATAGGTTTTTCGAAAAGTTGCAGCAAATTGGTCATTATTGGTAGCTATAATCCAAAAATTACAACTGAGAGATCTTGGAGAGACTGTAATCCATGCAAAAGTCATGTAATAAATACGACAATTGTCAGATCATTTAAATAATTAAATGTTATGTAACAGTTCAAGGTTCAAGGTTCATTTATTCATCATTATACAACACAGGGTTGTACAACGAAATGCAAACTGTCGTCCCTCTATGCTAGACACACAAAAACACTATTATTATACTATTATTTAGTATTATTCAGTTCTTTTGGCAGTCTGAATCCCCTGAGTGTAAACTTGAACTGAGAGCAGAATGTTACTTGTTCAATTTGACCTGGAAGTGAAGGGTCATCCTGTTAGATCCTTCCTTGTACTTTCAAAATAAAAAAAGGGGGGGCATAGGTGTGTACAGAGCTGAAATGTATTAGCAGAGTGACCGGAGGGCTCCTGATGTTTGCCTCTGATGATTACAACATGGACAGAGGGAGAGAAGGTAGACTTCATGAGTTCACAGTGACTGACTGCCTCCCCACTGGAAAATGTTGACACTGAAGCCTCTGATCAGCAGTCACACAGCGAGAAGAAACATTCTACACTGAACTCTGTGCTCTAACAATAAGCCAACAATTCATTAATGTTTGTGAACATACACTAACTCACTCACCAAACAGGAAGTTGATATACCGTACTACAGTACACACCTCCTTTTAATCATTGTGTCATGCATACAACTATACCCAGCCCATATGGGCTTACAAGACACCATGATGTTGAGCATTTGCTAAAAACTACAGTGACCAGCTGTTTTAGCAAATTACAGAGTTTTTGACAAAAAAGAATTAACTATATAGTTGTGAGAAAAAAGCAGTGTTCCTCTGCCCTCTGGTTGAAAATTTCAAGTCTGTTGAGTGTGCAATGTTTTACCTGTAACCAGTGATTTCTCAGTGTAGTGACCACACCCTGGAAAGTACACACCTAGATCACTGCAGAAAGGTGAGTTCTGTAAGTTAAACCACTGGAGGTCAGCAAAAACAAGATATTCAGCTGCAGGTAGGTTGATTTTTTGACCACTAGGGACAGAGCAAAAAGCTGTCAACACAACTTTTACATATTATGACCTTATAAAATTAATATGGGTGACATGTTAACATGTTAACAGTTGCCTATGTACACATCCAACAAACACAGAGCAACATTAGCATTCTTAGAAAACAGAAGCTGCTAAAAGCTCCACTTTCTTCACCAGCTAGTCTCTAACTGTGTCTTTTGTTTGTTGCTGGGCAGTAGTGTACAGCGGGTTTATCAGAGCTTTTTCACTGAAAACAGCTGTGTGCTGCTGCAGGAAAGCAGGTGTATGAGAGTGGTGAGATTGAATTAAAACGTTAAAATTGTGGACTGGAAAACCAAAACAATTACCTGAAAGATGCCAAAAAGCTCCTTAGAGCTGAAGACAACTGCAGAGTTGGTGATAATACTCTGTGGGGTCCATCACTATAAGTGAATTAAGTGAAATAAACCCTTAATTCACCAAGTTAGGTGTGAAAATATCGGGAGAAACAACGTGTTGAGCCACAATATTTTCACATCTAACTCTGTGAAATAAGGGTTTGTATCGACCAAACCAGTTGGTGATTGTTGAAACAGTGGAAAGACAAACCAAGACGGTTTTGGTGAGTTTTATATTATTTCTATCGAGTTTGAATGAAGTGTGTTTTACGATGATCTGCGAGGTAAAATGACTGTATTTGTCAGTGGAGTCTGGTGGCTTTGACGAGAGCGATATAATGGCTGTTTCTGGTTAAACAAAAAAGGATCTTACTCTTTAACAAAACAGTCTATCTCTGTAGGGTCTTTTCCATAATGTTGTGAGACACATAATAACTATCTGAGCCTGTCAGTGGCAAAAACAAGCACTTTTAGTGGATGTACATTGATGGTGTGCTATTGCCCGGAAAGGATTACATTGCACTGTTTTGTGACTGTGATTGTCGGCTGCAGTGCTCTCGCTCAAAACTGGACAAATTTAAAAGATTATTGTCCCCATTAGTCACTTAGACACAAAAACATTGGAAAATAGGGACCAGATTGAAAAATACCGAAATTTCCCTTTGACATAATAATATTGATTATAACAGCTTTAATTAAAAGATGCAAGGAAAGACTAACACAAGCAGGTTCATGGTAAATGAGACAAAGTCATGTCACCTCAAACTGAAAATGTTTTAACTTCTGTGGAAATATGGAGCATGCAGTAGTTCAGGCAGGCATGGAAGTCATTTTATGGTCAAATGTTCCATACACTCTTCAATCACGTATGTCCATAACTTATCTCTCTCAATAGGTGGTCTATATGAACATTTGGCGCTAATTCAGTCTGCATGAGCGCAAAACAAAACAAAATGGCAGTACGTGTAGATGCGGTGGCATGGTACATTTTTTTGTTATTTGTTATTTTTTCGCCTTTACTACTTACAACAGAAAGGCACTTATCAACATCGAAAAAGGAAGCGCAGGGATTGGATTAAGTGCAGCGGACCGTGAGACGATCACCGCCCACAACGCCCCAGCCAGACCAGCTGGACCAAACGTCACCTCAAGTGGTGCAAGAGCTAATGTCAGGTCACTGAAAATTAAAATGGACAAAATAAGACTGAGGCTAACCCAGCAATGGGAAATCAGAGACTATTGTGCCTATATCTTTAAAGAGACCTGGCTCCACCACAACATCCCAGCTCAAGCTCTTGCACTTGACTTGCAAAACGTGACATCATACATCAGCAAATGTGTTGATGATGTTGGTGATCACAAAAACAATAAAATCATTCCCCAACCAGAAAGCATGGATGAATGGAGTGATGAGGGCTTTACTCAGAGCCAAAAAGCTGCCTTTCAGTCAGGTGACAAGGAAGCATACAGCACGGCCAGAGTGAGACTGAAAGCTGGCATCAAGGAAGCAAAGCGGAGGCATCAGGAGAGACTGGAAAGAGACCTCAACACATCAGCTGCAAAGTCTATTCTGCCTCTAGAGGACCGGCCACTGTCAGTATCCACAGCAGATGTGAGAAGAACCCTGCTGAGTGAATGTGAGTAAAGCTGCTGAGCCTGATAACATCCCTGGCCATGTACTAAGGACATGTGCCCACCAGCTAGTCAAGGCTGTTCCCAACTTCTTCAAGACAGCCACCATCGTCCCTGTACCTAAAAACTCAACACAATCACCCCCATGAATCACCCTCATGAAACTGATTGACTGGTTATACAGATTACCATACCACTACCTTTTGCACTACCCTCATTTCCACTAAAAACAAATACTTTATTTTTGATATTTTTATTTCTGATATTGCACATACTGTACATACTTTCTGTGTGAATACGTGTATGTATATAAGTAACTTATCCATACTGCTACACTGCTGCCTGCTTTCAGAAATGTAACTCCCTCCACCTCCCAAGCCTCCTCCTCCTGTATTAGCATTTAATCGGACGTGGATTTAGAATGTTTAACATGTTAATGTTCATTCTGCCAGGGGAGTTTGTCAGCTCAGGAACTGTCTATGTCAAGTATGCTAATTTGTTCCACAGCATCACATGAGCAGAGCCACAATCACCAAACTAAAATGCATATTTCTGCAATAAATGGTTAAAACTAACAAGTGTCCTGACTTAAGTGTTGTTATTCTGAGATGTATAACTCCAGAGACAGCAGTGGACAGAGTAGAATGCGTGCATTGCGATGCCTATCCAGCTCCCTGACCTCCTCACTACCTTACTGTTCACTGTATGAACATCAACTTAATACCTGTATTGGTACTGCAACTGGATGTAAATCATGAACTACCAAATCATCCAATATGAGCATAAAAACCAGGCAATTGGGCTGGATGTAAACACTTACACAGGGTGCATGCATCAGAACCATAGATTTATCACATGAACTTCACATACACTTCCACTACAAATGTGAAGGTAAATAGATATTATGCAGTGTTAAAGAATAATACTGTTACGGAACAGACCAACCCGGAGACACAGGTAAGGTGATTTCGAAGGTTTATTGATTACAGCGATAATAAGAGAGCTGATAAGAGCAGAGAAGATACCGTCCCTTGGAACACTGTTATCCACAGGAGACTGGAGTCGAGTGAAGGTTTAGCAGCTCTTGGATGACTGAGAACTATGACTAGCGTCGTAGTAGAGTCCGTGGTAAACTGAAGGTAGGAGGCGTAGCTCTGTCCTTCTAGCGAACGAGACCGGACACTGACTGAGGTGAAGAGTGGATTCTTATAACGGAGAGGAGTGGCTAATTGCCACCAGGTGTGTGTAGAGTCACAGGTGCAGGTGATTAGTATTCTGGTGAGGAGGAACGGTGTGGCTGAGATGAGGTGGAGCCTGGCGTGTCTGTGACAAATACAACACCGTAAAATCAATGTAAAGTTCAGAATATTGCCTACTTTTAAACCAATGATGGGTGTCCCTTTTGTATCAAATCAGTTCCATTCACTTCTTTAAAGAGTAACTCCATACTAGATTTTGGAAGGAGCAAAAACATAGCTGGAGTGGCCTGTGTGAGTTGAAAAGTATATTGTACCTCTGACCTCACCCAACATCACAGCTGGTTGTGGTCAGGTATGATCTGTTGTACTTGTGACCACACCTAACTGTGATGTAACTCGGTACTATAGTGCAACACTACATCACTGCTGGCAAAAGCATGTTGTCACCACCATCAAGACCAGCCAAATTATTAGACTGGCTTAATTTATCCCTTAAATGGTCTACAAAACTCCATCCCTAAATTTTCATTCAGTTTATTCTCCACAAGTAGGATTTCCAAATGACCAAAAAGTAAATGGAAGGACTTGTTTCCACACACAGATCAAAACAAAAAATACTAGTAACTAGTTTTCAGTTACAGATTTGTCTCCAAACTCTTTAGCTCTGATCAGTTAGTCAGCCCATAGAGTTAATTCATACAGTGCTGTCTAGTGGCTGTTATGCAGGTGAGTCTCAAATAAAACCAGAGGTCAAGGCTGCACTGTAGCTCCACTCACTTAGATCTGACAGCTATTTGAGGTGGTGAACAGGGACTGAAACATAGCGAGTAAGGACACATCTTAGGAAAGACTCAGCCACCTTCTGCTGTTGGCTGATAAATGCCATTCTTATCATTTCCTTAACAAAAGCAATGGTTGGACTGCTATATGGTGGGTGTATAAATGCAACTGGTTAAGATGTGTACGTGGGTCTGGAGGTGTGTGTTGACACGAGCCAGGTGGAAGCAGACATGGGGATCAATGCAAAACTGAGCAGGTCACCATAACATACATGCTTACACAAAAGCACATACACAACACACACCCTCTCTCTAGTGGCTGTAATCCATCCAAGGCCTTTCAGCCTTTGGGTGATTAATGTAACCACTGTGATAACACAATCAGTCCCAGTATTCTCCATCCTTCTCTCTATCTCTCTCTTCCTGCTCCCTCTTCTCCTCTGCTCCTGGGCCAGATAATGAAATACATTAATGCAACATGGGTTTTTAAGACAGTGGGCTGTGTTCCTCCCCTCTCCCATTTTGCCTTTCATGTCAATGCATGTCTTGCTCCAGAACAAAATGCACAACAGCCACTGAATAATGGAGCCAAGCATGGCACAGCCACCTTCTAATCTCAGCAGGCCTGCAGCCCAGCGCTTCAAAGCTTCACAAGCCCCCAAAGCCACGGAAACAACACCACAATTATCATACACTATCACTACAGCAACAACAGCTTCATTAGAATTCCAGAACTGCAACGCTACAACAATATATAATGATATAACAGCACAACTGCAACAACATCATAATGATGATACAACACAATGGTATCAACAGAATTACAAGTACAAGGTAATTTATTTATCAGTTTACATAGCCTATATATAGATATATAGTGATGATAATATGGTTTCCATCTTCACATAAAAAGTTTGACATTTGTGAGACACAGAGGTTTCTTTCTATCATCTTGCTGGAGTCTTATGCCCTGTCACCTCGGAACACGGTCTGCCCACCGAACGCTTGATCCGGGATATTGATGGAGCAGGTCTCTGTAAAGATGTGGGTACAACAGTCTCTGATCCACTGGCTTTGAGACAAACTTTTTTTAGAAGAGTTGCAGAGGTTTTATAAATGCCTATAGAACTTTCTTTGAAATTAATACAATAGATGCAATCCTTTGAGATAGGTTTGTCAACTTAAAAAAGTAGTCATGGAATCTCAGGGCATGTCTACGGCCATTTTTGAAGTTGTAATTTCTGTTGGTGTTGAATTTAATTGCACTGTTGTATATTGAGAGGTGGTCACACAGAACTATTTTATTTTGTCCACAATGGTGGAACAGGTGGGAACACAATTGACATTTATCTGCCTCTCAATGGATAACAGTTTGGAGGACCAAATTTAGGAACTATATATAATAAACACCAAGTTGTATGCAAGACGTTTCGGCTCCCATCCGGAAGTAATTTTTCACTATTGAGAATTACTTCCGGATGGGAGCCGAAACGTCTTAATTCTGAAAACAGTGTCCAGATGACTACGATTGAAACCTTTTCTACGATGGAACATTCTTGGACGAATGAGGGACTACACCGTTTTAAGTTGTATGCTAGTTAAATTATGCTAACAGTGTTCTATTGTCCCTTCTCTGGAAATGCCATGCTGTCAAGATTTATTGCCTATATTTCAACATAAAGACACTGTACAGAACTGTCCATTTGCAAGTCCGCAGCTGTCTGTGTCAATATTGAAGTATGAACAAAGCTTTAAAAACAGCGCTTCTCAGTACTGTGTGAACGTATACAGGCTATGCTTGACTGGCATCTCTCTCACTCTCCTGTTAGCTTTGTTGCACCTGTTGGGAACGGACAATTTACAGTACAACTTTACTATTCACATTACTATATTCAGTTTGGTGACAGCGTGGAATGCCCAGAATAACTCCATATCCGGAGCTGAAGTCTAATCAGCCAGAATAAGTGAAACCCCTGTGTGGGTGTATTGGGCCTTAAAACAACACATAAAACAACAATCAGCATTGTAAAAAAGAAAGCTGTGTGTTTATGTGGTTTTACTTAGACGTTACAAGGACCTTCTGGTATGCCTGCTGTAGATTTATCCACAGCACGCACTACAATGCCGCAGTGCCGGAGCAACTCCTAATAGGACGAGAGTGCAGCCATATGTACACATCAGTTGTTATGTGCATGAATTCAGAGGAGATGCCATGAGGATGGGCACAGTGAGCATGCAGAGTTTAAATATTTTCCATCTTTATTTATGAATGGGGTGAACAACACATTTCAATAAACTATAAATATTATTCTGTTGAATACACCACTACACACTACAGCTTCAGAACTGACTATAGAGGTGACACATCTCTCTGACACAGCGTCAGCAACAACTGAACATTATACATTTCACAATGGCAGTGTGTGTATTGGATTCAACTGGTATTTTTAATAAATTGGTAAGTCAGTGTTCACTTAGCTGCCAGTATAATGTCCTTGATGATTCCAAGAGCATTGCAGACAGAATTATTTTTGTATTACATGTGGTACAAACGTTAGAGCAATCAAGTTTTAATCCATCTTGAATGCTTCTTGGATACATTTACACTTAGCTTTTTTCACCCAAGACACATGAAGTGACTAGTGTAAACTGGGTCATTGTTTGACCACTGAAGGCAGGTCTAAGACCAGAATGACCTGACGTTCAGTGTGTACATGCACACAAAAGCATCAGTTTATCAATGAGGCCCATAGCTGTACTGTACACATTACACTGAATGGGTACGGTCTGAAGTAGAGTATATAGTTGGCATGCAGAGAGGAATACAATGATAGCAGGAGGGGGTGATGTTGTTTCAAAGCAATCATCATGCTTATCATGGAATCAGTGAATAAGTCATATTGAAACAAGCAAATGAGCAAGATGGCTGTGAGTGGGATCTTGAATTAGCATGCACAGCGCCACTCTTCCAGATGTTATTTCATTACACCACGCAATACGCCACACGTGACACATTTGTTTGCGTAAACACCACACAGGAATATCTGATTGACAGAGTTGAACGATAAGAGGCAGCTTTGATTGAGCTCGGCTGTTTGTTCAAAGGAACGCAACTAACTGGCTCTGTTGCATCTCTCTTTTCTCTTTGAGCCTGTTTATCTTGTGCCTCACTCCAACCTCCCCCCTCCTTCTCTGTCTCTCCTGTTCTGTCAGGAACACTCAAACACATGTTGTTTTAAGCATTTGAACAAACAACAAATGCTGTTGATTTTCTGGTGAGGAAAGCCCCAGCCTGATGGTAATAACATTCAGACAGTCTTGCTCCAATGCTATATAGCTGTCTTTCACAAACACATGTGCAGGGATGAACTTTATTCGTCACAGACTGAATTAAAGTGGGAGGATGCAGTACACATTGTTCCTTTTTCCCTCCATTTTGCTGTTGTTAAATTGCTTGGGCAGTGCAGACAGAATAATATATGACTTTCATAAGAAGCCCTCACAAGCCCATGCAATCAGAGTGAAATTGCAATATAATAATTTATGTAAATGACATTGCACTGAGAAGATTCATTATTTCCCACAAAGCCTGTAAAAGGCTGCAAACACAAGACCATAAGAAATGGAGAAAAAGATGGGGGGTTACAAAAAAAGTAAAGGTAAACCTATATAATAATAACAATAATATATATATTTTAAAAATGGCAGCAGGGTTTTTTTCACCTCTTTTTCATCCTCTGTGGTATAAAAGTGAGAAGAACAAAAAAGCTGAACAAATGCAAAGCAAGTGTAAAAGTCATGGTGGGACTTTGGAATGCAGACAGGGATGATGAGCAGGGGGCAGGAGAGATGCAAAGAGCATAGATTTAAAATGTGAGCTCTCTGTCACTGCCTTCATTTCTAATAACTGCCATGTGCTTAGAGGATAAAAGCAATAGTGTGCCATTTTGTGCCACCAGAGAAAAGGATGCAAAAGGAAGAAGCGTTCAGGAGTGGGGACAGGGACAGGTTCAAAAAGTCAAAGTAAAGGTTTAGCAAAGCAGTGAGAGAAGCTAAACAACTGTACTTCGAGAAACTCCAACAGAAGTTCTCAGCCAACGACTCTGGTTCTGTCTGGAAGGGGCATAGACAGCTCAACTATAAACCTAAAGCCCCCCACTCCACTACCAACATAAGCCTGACCAAGAAACTGAATGACTTCTACTGTCGCTCTGAAAGACAACGGGACAGTCCTCCACAGCAGAAGTTGTACTTCCTGCGGCAGCTGAAGAAATTCAACCTGCCAAAGACAATGATGGTGCACTTCTACGCCACCATCAATGAGCCCATACTCACCTCCTCCATCACCATCTGGTATGCTGCTGCCACTGCCAAGGACAAGGGCAGACTGCAGCATACCATTCACTCCATAGAGAAGGTGATTGGCTGCAATCTGCCATCCCTCCAGGACCTGTACTCCTCCAGGACCCTGAGGTGTGCAGGAAAGATTGTGGCCGACCTCTCCCACCCCGGACACAAACTGTTTGAGACACTCCTCTCCGGCAGGAGGCTGCGTCCAAAACCTCATGCCACAAGAACAGTTTCTTCCCATTTACAGTTGGCCTCATCAACAAGGCCCGGGACCCCCACTGACACTGACTCTATACACAGCACAGTGAATATTTCATTCCCCACCTCCCCCTGTAATGTTGCTGTCCACCAGATGTCCTCGGACTTTCCCTCCTTTCCTCATCACCTGATCGCCCCACCTATTCACACACCTGTTCCCACTTCTCGTCAGCCCTGCCATCACCTGAGCTTCCCCATCCATCTCCCCACCTGCATCTCATTCCTTCATCAGCCACTCACCATATATACTGGTCTATTTCCTTTGTTCCTTGACAGATTGTTAAGTTGTGTTTCCATGTGCTTCATGTCTTGGCACTCTAGCTGCTGTTCCGCCATCTATATTTCCTGAGACCTGTATCTGGAAATTTCTGCCAGCTGGCCCTGTGAGTTTTGACCTTTTGACTGTTATTGTACTTTGGATTCTTGCCTGATCCTTACTGGATTTCTTTGCCTGTGTTGGACTGCTTCTCTGGTTTTTAACCTTGCCTGCTTCACCATCCTATAAGCCCTTTACCTCATTTTGTATAATAAATCACTGGACTACCCCAGATAAAATAAGTGTGAGGTACAAAGTGGGTTTACTGATATTAACTGGTAAACCCACTTTGTACCTCACACTTATTTTATGCTTATACCCACTTGGTACTTAATTTATTTTCTGACCTGTATTATATTTTTTGCTTAGTATTATTCCTGTGTGCACTAACGTGATTGTGAGCTGCTGTAGCAAAAGAGTTTCCCCTCGGATCAAAGTATTTCTGATTCTGATCTGCCTCAGTTCTCTGCATTTGGGTCCTTCCTCTGTATTCCTATTACCCTGCTAGCACTAGCTGTGACACCACTATAATTAAGTTTAGTTAGGTTCATGCACAAATGCAACTTGGATAAAGAGCAACTTGTAGTTTGGTTTTGTTTTTTGTTTTGTTTTTTTTACAATTTATACTTTTCCTCTCACTTGGAATGGTAATGCAGGATTTAATGTTTTACAAGAAATAAGGGCACAAATTCAGAGGAAAAAGTAGGCATCTTTAGCAATGCTGACACATTGTGTAACATAAGGGAGTCAGTGTCCCTGACTGTCTTAGCTCACGGTGCGTTAGTAGGTGGCAGTGAGTCTGAGCACTTGTAATTTATTGAGTTTATCTCTTTTGGCTAGTTTTACATTGCATTTCACCATTTCAAATCAACTCCAGAATGTTGAGTCCAGTTTCCTAACAGGAAAAATGGTGTAACTTCTCACTGCTGCATCTGTAACAAACCAGTCGTACACTAATTTTAGACCAGAGGATTACGTTCCCAGCAATATGATGGAGTTCAGGATGGGATGTAGAAGCCAGGACCATGTGACTGATAGCTGGTGTAGTTCTTTCAGTTCACACAGCTGCTTCATCAGGTCCACGATCAGCAGCAGATTCTGGTACTGCTGCTTGCAGGACTAATGGTCAGGTATCCGTCAGAGATTCAGATTACCAAAAATGTGAACTGTGCACCGGAAGTCTTGTGTTAAATGTTTACTAACTTCCAAATTAGTGAACACAACAATTTCAATAATGAGAAGCAACATGTGGTTAGTATTGTTGTAATGCAGCATAGCTGTCTTGTAAAATTCACCAACTTATAAAGCATAATTGCTAATATAGCTAGCATTAGCATGCTATTTTGTAAAACCTACCTTTTTGAGAAGGCATAATTGGTCACTTAAGTTAGAACATTAGAACCCTGAAGTCGAATTGCATAGCTTGGTGATTGTTTGCATAGCTAATACACTTGTTATGCAATCAGGTGACATCAGTATGGCAGGTGGATGGATTAAATTACGTGTGTATAAAGTAACAGGACCTGAAACTCATCCCCTCTGTCATGGCCTTCAGGCAGCAGTAGTGTCTGCCTGACTTCAGCAGCGAGAAGAGCCCATTGTTGGGGTGATTGAGGTCTTTCATTATCCCCTCAGCCCTCATCATGCACCTCCTGGTGAAAATGTCATGTAGGATTTAAAGTTGACACCTGATGGTGTGGTCAAAACGCACCACACTGTGCAGGGCCAGGCAGTCCCTCTTGGTGCTGTTCCCAAATCAGGCAGTGATGCTACCTGTCAGGACGCTCACTATGGTGCAGGTATAGAAAGTCCTTAGACACATAAGAGACTTCACACTGCCCCGCAAAGTGCTAAGGTGGTAGAGACTAACGGGCTTTCTTCACCAAGGCGTTGACATGAGAGGACCAAGCCCTCTGATGCAAACAAGACATCGAGGTATGTGAAGCTGTCCACCCTCTCAGGGCGCTGCTAATTCTGAGAGGATGGTAAGTCCAGTAGCAGCTTATGACTTATCGATTCACTAATCTTCTGTGTATAATTTCTGTACATAACATTTGTTGAGTAGCATAAAGGGAACTCCAACCCTTTTGTAAAATGATCAATAAATCTAGTCTTGACATTCAGAGGTTGTTCCCCTGGCACCAGTTCTCTAGGTGAGTCACCACCTCTATGTTGGCCAGCTACATTCTTTGTTTCACAGTGGCTCACAGTGCAACCTCAACCCTTTCTATTCATCAGGTGGTGTAAATTTACTTTTATAGCTTTAGCTGTACATGCTCTATAGTAAACAGAAGTCCACTCCACTTACATAATGTAGGAGGACAAAATATTAACTACATCAACATGTAGTGGTCCAATCTTCACTGTGGTTGTTGGTTCTTTGTTTTTGGTTTCAGTGCACTCCAGCCATAAAATGCTGAGGGGATGCAACGCACAATATTTTTTACTGAAGTAAATCACAGGCAATTTTGCAGGTAAAAGTGGTGTTCTCCAACTCAATCATGTGTGAATCATATTATACCTCTGGTGTTTAAGCCCAACAGCCTTTTTTTCAAGAGTTAAAAACAGATGAACAAGGCATTATGCAACTCACACTTGGGTGACTCCTGAACCATCCCTTACCTATGCTACTATAGGGCGAGACTGGCAGGAGACTTTCCATAATGCACTGAGCTAATATCTCCTCTGCATCTGTATGTATTATTCCATTAATTACTATCTCGACATCTTATTTCTACCATAGTTTTGTGCTTTCTCATCTCTCCTCTCTCTATCGCTTTCAGCAGGTCTTTCTGCCTCCGGAGCTGCAGATTCTGGATCGGTGATTGTGGGCCACCTGCTGCCCAGTGTTCCTGCTCGACAACTGCTACTACTGTTGTTGTTATTTATTATTATTTGTTATTATTTATTATTATTATTACTATATTCATATTACTATTACTACTATATTCATATTACCACTACTATTAGGGAAATTCTAAGTGGAATTTGCATTGTGACTCCTCCCCCAAAAGCAGCAGATAGCTGCCTGCCCTGAGTCTGGTTCTACCCCTTATTGTCTTAACTGCAATTTATGAATATAAAAATACAAGATGTGGTTATGCTACATGCAGGCCATGTATTATCTGTTTGATATATATCTATATATCTTAACTGCACAAAATGATTTTATACAGTAAGGTACTTTTTGATTTAATTTTATTTGTCACCCAAATGAGGCCGTTCAAAACCTTTGTAAACTCCTCCTTCTGGAACCTGTCCTCTGATGGCACACACTACACATGAGGGTAAGGGCTTTCTAATGTGCCTGCCCAGAAGGCAATACGCCAGTGGACAACCTGCCTTTAAGATATGTAGCAGTATTGCCTAAGGATAAGAACACACTATCCGCAGTTAAACTTAGTAGTCTTATTAACGTCTTCAAAAGGTGTGATATGGGTAGTGATGTAAATGTGGGCAAACAAAGAAAATTAAAATTTTCAGTACTTCCATTTTAATGGTCTCCAATTTACTATTTATCTAAATATAAATACTTAGCTGTACTATTTGCAACTTCAAATTGGTAAAGTCAACTTTCCATTTAAAGATCAAGTATATGATTTAAAAACATTGACTTCTAGGTTTGTGGTTGTCACATCCAATTCGTCTTTTTTGAGGTGGACATAAAACTCCCTTACAAAAACAACTTCAGATGTTACTGTACATACTTGATATGCATATTGTTGGAAAATCATGTTTCTACATCATTTTCCTACACATTGATTCACTGGGGTCTCTCTTTAAGGTTGGGGGAAGATCATGGTTTGGGGAAAAAAAATAACTACTTGGTTAAGGTTAGAGGACCTTCGTCGTGTTGGTTACAGTAATAAACACTAGGTTAAGGTCAGGGAACAACCACAGTCATTGTTAAAAGAGACCAATTTTGACTGTCGTTAGGAAACAAACAGTGGTCTCATGTTTAAGCCTGATGTTTTGTCGACAACCATTTACTGCGACTTCCTCCCTCTGTGGACTTTGTGGCTCTGTAGTAACATCAGATGACCTCTTCCTTTGCTCCTGACGGACAACAGTCATAATTCCTACAGCTGCTACAAGACTTAGTCACGTGAACTGAAACAAATGTCATTTTGGAGCATTTGCTGGAACCACTGATGCTCTTGTTTGTCTTTGGGAGGACAGTCTCTGTTTAGCAGGTATGATTTGTGTAAACACACTTTTTTATTTGCTCCTTCATATTAGGAATTTGTGCCCTTAAATTTGTAAATTCTGCTTTAAGATTACCTATGGTAATTTTTTCTGCCAAATTAATACGCTCAGAATAATAGGATTGTTATCACAATAATTCCATTTGTGCTTGCTTGTTTGATGCCAAATTGGATATTTATTTGGCACTCCTTGTACATCTCCAATGTAGATGCCCTTACACCTGGTAAATTGTGGTCTCTCAAACCTAAGCCAGTGTTGTCTATTACTCAAGTTTGATGCAACTGCTTTTGCTGACATGTTATCAGTACAGATTTTAGACAGCATTACACTATGTTCAACTGAAAAACAAAGGAGAGTGAGAGAGAAAATAATTCCAGAATGAAAGACAGAAGTAAAGAGGGGGTGATAAAGAAACAGAGTAATTCCTGGAGGTGTGTGATACACCAGCCTCCTGTTGACTGAGTGACGGCTGAATGCTGATTAAAGTCTGACCAGATGTCAGCGCCTCCGTTTAGCCTCCTCTACCCCCTATCAGGAGATCCTCCTCTCAAATCCCTCCTTCCTCCTGTCACTGTGCTGATGAGAGCATGATGGATTAAATTGATGTTCTCATGTCGGAATCTCACTTTAAATCTCTGTTCTTTCCCAAACAAATTACCATTCAACAAGACAGCTTACTAGCAGTTCTCAAGTTTTCTTTTAGCATCCTCTGTTATTTGGTTCTGCTCAATAAAAAGCTAGCACACTTACCAGATTTTAGGGATTTATTCTGAAATTATGCTTCTGTTAAATGTAAGAAAAAACATTACATAATAACACTTGTTACTGGTGTTTCTTATGTCCTCTGCTAGCATAGTAAATTTACATTTCACCTTTGTTGCCTTACTATAAAAACAGCTACAACACCTAAAAGATCTATTCTGTTAAGAATATGTCTGTAATTGAACCAGAACTGTAGTGACAAGAAGAAACAGTTTAAAAATCAGGTTCACTGAAAAAAAGCCAAAGGTACTAGACTCTGTACTTAACAAGACTGAGTCTACAGCCAATCAACACTTCTATGAGGCTGTTCTCAGGCACAGCGGTGGTTTGAGCTAAATGCTAATGTCTGCATGCTAACATGCTCATAGTGACAATGTTAACATGCTGATGTTTAGCAGGTATAACGTATACTATGTTCACCATCCCAGTTTAAACCTCTCTCTCTCTCTCTCTCTCTAAATATCTCTCTAAACCTCTCTCTCTCTCTCTTTAAATATCTCTCTAAACCTCTCTCTCTCTCTCTCTTTCTCTCTCAAAACCTAACACAGCAGCGGCGAATGGCCCACCATTGAGTCTGGTTCTGTCCAAGGTTTCTGCCTCTTAAAGGAAGTTTTTTTCTTGCCACTGTCGCCAAATGCTTGCTCATGGTTGGATTTGTTGGGTCTCTGTAAATAATATTATAAAGAGTACAGTCTAGACCTGCTCTATAGGAAAAGTGCAATGAGATCACTTCTGTTATGAATTGGTACTATATAAATAAAATTGAATTGAATAGTTTAGTGCGTTAGCATGTGTTAAAATTAGCTAATTAGCAAATAAACCAAGTATTGGTGACAAGAGATATTAAACTGATGATGGCGCTATGAAAAGACAAATTACACAGCAATCCATCGAATAGTTGTCAAATTAGGTGTTGCTAGATGAAAAGTCAGAGGCAAACTAAAATCATTAGGATACGTCATCTGACAATGAATGTCTGTAGCAAAATCCATAGCAATCCATCCGATAGTTGCTGAGTTATGTCAGTCTAGACTAAAGTGGTGGACTGACTGCCATACAGCCAGGACACTAGCATGGCTAAAAACTTGAGGAGAGAAGTCAACTACAACTCTCAAGGAACACTGGGGTAAGAAGAAACCTCCCACTTCCAACTTTGCAATTCTGCTCCGTCCAAATCTAATGGCAAGCTAAAGCTAGGGATTGTGCTTTGTAGAATTTTGGATGAATTCAGCAACTATGGGGCAGGTTTTTCTTCCTGACTGCAGTATTCAATATTCTGAATATGTTACAGCTCTAATTCATGCCTCTGGCTGGCATCTTCTCCTTTGCAGCTGCTGGGGCTCAGGGGTGAAGAGATGGGCTGTAGAGATGTTTGCCATACCAAACTGACAAAAAATTACTAACAACAAAACTAAGACGGTTATAATGGACCCGAACCAAAAAATGTCAACTTGCAGCTCTACCCACCTACTACTCAATGTGTCTCAGGTAAGAAATAAAAAAAATTGTCAGATGTCTTTTCCAAAATGTTGTTTCATTCTTCATATACAGCATTTAATACACTGTCTTCTGACACCATTTTAAAATTGCAAGATTGATAATACTGGTTTATGCAAGATAAATGTAATGGATGTAATAACCTGAGACTTTAATGACACTGAATTGAACAATGGGAAATTGCAGTGGCAAGATACAGCAGCATGAAGAATATAGCAAATGGTGTGTAGCAAATAAAATATTACAAATTTCAACATGATGCATGTTACTGTAGGTATGAAAATGATGTGGAAAAGTGCATTTTGGGTTTGGGCTTAATAACTGAAAATATATGTTGATTAAAGCTAATGCATATACAGTACATGTGCCTTTCATTTCCATGCAGCATAAACCACAAACATGTAGAGTTGTTAAATTCATGGTGTCCTCCAGTCAACACAGCTCACAGCAGGAGTCAGCTGCCAGGAGTGCCACTCGTGTTCATTTTCCTGAATATTCTCAGACAGTTTACCATGTTGTGCTAATAACATCCCATCCTCCCTTGCATGCCTACACATCCTTCAAAAATAATAATTAGCTGCTGTATTGATTCATGTGCAGGCACTGACAAAAGAAAAAAGAGAAAAAACAACTTTTTGAGTTTTAGAAATTGACTAAATTAATTATGGCTGCCAACTCCTTAAAATGCATTTGGTTCACAGGGAAATATGTAGATCATCTGTTAGAGGCAGTCACATCTTTAAATATGGAAAGCAGGGAAAACAGACCTTGGCAGGCTTTATCAAACACACACACAAACTCTCTGTCTCACTACTGGCAAATAGTATGCATTTCACATAATGCACAATACACTAACACACATGAACACACACATACACACATACAGTATTTACAATATGCATATACAGGTAGACACACACACTCACTTGTATATGAAATCTCTCCTGCCCCTTTTTTCTTTTTGGTCTCCTCAATAACAGAGTTTACACTTATTAGCTCATGCTAAGCAGCATGGCCCTGCGTTGATTACTGGAATATGAATACACAGACATCTGCATCTAATACACACAAACAACCACAGATTATTGGCTCAGAGGATCTAAAGAAGCAACATGCTCGGTACTCTGTGACTTGTTTATTACTTTATAGAATATTAACAGAATTACACACCTGCCTGCATAAAGATTTACGAACCATTCACATCTTCCTTATAATGTTATCAAAAGCTGTGTTTCCTTTTTCCAGACCTGTAGTTTTTTTTACTTATTTGTCAAAAGCAGGAGCTAACTGTAAAGGATGGATTTTGGCTATACTAATATATTGGGCAGATATTAGGGCCATAGTAATAGTAATAGGCAACACTGCCTGAGAATACGAAAATTTGAAAAATGTATAAAAATGTATTTTCTTCAGCTTTACTACTACCACTAAAATGTAGGAACAATGGTGAAGAATATTTAATATACACTCTGTTGCCAATTCATTAGGTACACATAGCTAAAATTAACCCAGTCTAAAACATCAGCACTGCAATAAATGCTACCATAAGAGAGGGTTCAGTTTTTGTTGAGCTTGTAGTTTGTGGTGCTGTTGAGTTGTATAGCATTATACTGACTACATACTCCAGAATGATCATAAAGTTGAATCAACACCTCTACATCAAACATTTCAACAAAAATTGAACATTAGAACCTTCATGAAGGAGGATTTATTATGGGGCTGTTGTATATGACAACAAAGCCTTTATTGATCCCCAGAGGGGAAATAGATGTTGCAGCATCACAAGGACAGAAATAAGTACAGAAAAATGGAAAAAGTAAAAAATAAAGAGAGCAGGTTTAAGTGGTAGAGCAGGTCACCCACCAATTGGATGGTCGACGGATTGATCCTAGCTTCCCCCAGCCCACATGTAGAAGTGTCCTTGGGCAAGACACTGAACCCCAAATTACTCCTGAGGGCTGTGCCTTCGGTGTGTGAGTGTGTGTGAATGATTAGTTAGTTTCTTTGGACTGATGAGCAGTTAGCATCTGCCATCAGTGTGTGAATGGGGTGAATGTGATATGTAGTGTGTGAAGCGCTTTGAGTGGTCGGAAAACTAGAAAGGCACTGTACAAGTACAGTCAATTTACATATTAAAGGCCACCCAAGCACATCTCAACCATTTTTGATAGTGACAGAGTTTCATGAAGAGAGATTATTGTCTTCCAATTTGCTTTAACTGCCCAGACCTGTCCCACAGAACAGCACACACATACACGGATGTCCTCTTCTGTCAATTCAAACTAAATAGTTGTGTGGGTGTTTCTTAACAATAGCCTCTGTTACCTAGTCAGCAAACCCTGGCTTTCCTTTATTTTGGCCTGTTATCTCATAAATGTACTGTTCTGCAGCTCTTCTGAGTTTAATAATATCTGCAGAAAATCTCCAGAAAAAGCGAGTCTTGAGTTGAGATTGTCAACTAACTGAAATAATCGCTCACAAACTTGGAGTGGCAGTGAGATATGCTATCATCTCAACACTCCCCTTGGTTATCTAATTCATCGGACACATATTTGTTTGTTCTCATCTTATTTCATCTCCAGATTTGCATCTTGTATCTGCAAGGTTATCACACACCTGAGCTGAAGCCTGGACTTCAGATTTTTACTGGGACACTAAAATAATTAGAATTGATATTATTAAGATTTGTCAGACTGAAATGGTGAGTCAGTGCTATTCTGGTTATAATAAGAGAAGGTATATGCTGAGTTTAAGTGATTTCACTCTCCAATAGGACCTTGGTAATGACCCTCCACTGATATTGTCATTCTAACCTATCTAAGAGTTCAACTCTTTGAAAGTGATTTTCTTGACTGTGCTAAACAGTGTAGCCTGCAGGCCTGCAGAGGTAAGCTGAGAGGAGTGTGTTTATGAACGCCCCTCTCTTTACAGCTTTCTTCATCTCCCTCTGGAGGATAGGATAAAGTTTTAGCCCTCTGATCTCCTCATCACCAATGCCCAGTGGTTTGCTTGTGAATCTTAATCAACCCATTTCTCACATTCAATTCACTTCATCCCTCTATCTTTTCTCACTCTTTTGCTCTATATCCCTCTTCCACTCCCCCACTCCCATTCCCATGTCTAATTAGAAATGCTAAAAAAGCACAAATAAAGTAAAATAGGATGGAGAGCCGGTTCCCTGGGTGGCATGCTGAAATTTGGGCAGGGTCAGGATGACTTAGGTGAGTTTGCTTTGTGAGAAGGAAAGTAAAATCTGAAAAGTAGAGAGGGGAAGGAAGGGATGGGGGAAAGAGGCTACAGAGGAGAGCTCTTTACAGTGATTACATAAAGCATGAACATTCTGACAATGACCAGCTTCACTCATCAGAACCTGAAACAACCGATGCCTGTTAGGTAATATAACACCTTCAAAATGACTTAAAATGCATACATATTACAAGGATTGTGGAAATTGCCATATATTTCCATAATGACTGGCATACTTTGTGTATGATCTTGAATAATGCATACTTTCCACTATAATGAATAAAAAGAACAAATTAAAACATTAGTGACAAGGTGCCATTGTTCAATTGTTATCCATACACAGGACATCAACAAACCCCCATGAATGCAAAACATTAGAAAACATGACACAAAGCCTGAATACTCTTTAAATTTGGATGTACCCCTTTGTGTTCTGTCTAGGCACAAACACTTTTCTACATGGCAATGACTCGTAACTGTCATTCAACTTAATATAGCTAGCTGCCTTTCTAAATGGGATTTCCTCACTGCAATTCAAATTCAGTATTTCTTATTTTGTCTACCTCATCTTTATTAGAATATGAAAGCACCATCTGCTAACACATTCAACCCCATAACTTTAAATTTCCATTGCTGCAAAGAGACATCCAGGTCACTGGACTTTGTTGTTTGGGTTTGAGACTGTTCTACCAAGAAGAACGACAGCGTCAGTTGTTTCATGTTTATGTTCAAGTGACAAAGTTCTCTAGTGGCTGTAGGAATTATTACAAGAGCAAAGAGGAAGTCGGGTGATGTTGTTATAGAGCAAGAAAGTCTACATAGGGATGAGGTCAGAGTGGAAGGATGGGCCAACAAAACGTCTGACTTTAATACGGGATGCCGTTGTTCGGTTCCAATTTCAAACTGACAGCATTTCTTTTTAACCATGACCACGATTGTTCCCAAACATCAACAGCGTGGTTATTGTTGTAACCATGACGATGAAGGTCCCGTAACCTTAACGAAGTAGTAATTTTACCGCAAATTACTTACCAAACCATAACCATTGCGTTGTCACATCATAAATCTAATATATTACAGTATTTTGTAACAGTTTTGAAAGGCACAGACAAATGATGTCCTGCTAACAGGGACATCAGATCAGAAAATGTTTCTATGTGTCGATCTAAAGGGCAGTTACAAATGACATATTTTGTTCTTTAGTTTGGAGTAGTTGACTGAACTCTAGCTTGGTTAGTTCAACTAATTTCTTTGAATGACGGCAAAGCAATTAAAGACTTTATTGAGATAAAAGTTTTTAAACTGTTGTTTTTAAACATAAAAACAAGAAGCACAGAAGAACAAAGTGTAATTTATTAAGCAAAATTAAATGTGTTAAGGTTAATGTTTAATGTGGAACTAAGTCCTCTCCTGCACCATGTTTCTGATCCATTATAGAACAGATTGGTTTGATAATGAAAGTTTTTGGAAATTGTGGCAATGCTAAATATAACCAAAGCATTCTCTCTCAGCTCCTGCTGACCTTTGGCCTCTCAGGCCTGCAGAATTGCTATTTTTTGCAGGAAAAGAGGTGAGATATTCATTTGATCTTAGCATGTCCTCAATTTGATTTCACATAGACATATTTTATGTCTGCAACTGGCGGGTATTTCACATCCTGTCATCTTCCTCCTCCTCCTTTCAGCGCTCCCTGTCCGCCTCTTCTAATTCTCTTTATGATTTACTGCGTTTCCCTCCCTAAAACTCTCATGATTTCCCACACAAATATTTTCTATATGATATGATTCTATGATGAATGAAGAGTAACAAAAAACAAGTTTTTCCTTGAATTTGCTGTAATCAGAACTTCTCAGTAATTAGACAATATGAACCAAAACTAAACACACTACACTACACTCTGAGATTTGTCCCAGTGCTGTGAAAAAGGAGGTGAATAAGAGCTAGAGGTTAATTCAACTGCAGATGAACTTTTCCCAAACATCCCAGATGGGCTGTAAAGGATATTTGTCACAGAAGTGTTGGTGTACGCTCTGGTGGAAAACAAATGTAAGATGCCCTTTCCATCTTATATACAATATGTTGTGGCATACAGAGTAAGACACTAAAGGTCCATTTTCTCAGCTCTTTCTATTAATGCATTTGAGAGGTGTTCTTTAACAAATATCAAAACCCCAAACCCAAATGGTTGCCACCATGGTAATGTCAACATCTACAGTATTGTACTCTGTGGAGATTGAGGGGAGCAACTTCACCTGGTGCAAAACACCAACCAACAGGAGAGGGCCAGTTCAGTGCCCAACTTAAAGCCAGTAGAGGTCTGACTTTACATAATTTGGGTTTTGATATTCCATGAAACCCCATGAATGATAGACATGAACCAAAGGAAATGGCCTGTTATGTCACAATTCTAAAGAACCAATATGTATCTATTGTATATTTGTTGGTATGGCCGCAATAACTTGGTTATTGGACAGGTTTGCTAACCTTTCACCTCACCAAATGATATTCTGGCAGTATCTACACTGTAGAAAACTCAACATTTCAAGGTGACAAACTTCAATAAAAGTTTGACTTAAGTCAGCCACCTTATCCTCCCCAGCCCTGTGTTCTCTGTTGTACTCTCCTTTCCTGGTGTGTCTTGTATGTCCCTGACTCGTCTTTGGATGTGTGTGTATGTGTGTGTATGTCTCCTGGTCTGGCTCCGTGGTTTCCCGTCTGCTGCTGATCACCGGCACACCTGTCTCCAATCATCCATCAGTCTCCACAGCTTAAATACCAGGCTCCCACAACACCAACGCCAGATTGTCCATGTACACTTGTACGACCACTACACCAATGCACCTAAGTAACAAGATAATTAACATTGCTAAGTGTGTTTTGTTACTTTTGTTAGTTTTTTATCCTGTTTTGCTCTGCCACAGGATTATCCTGTGCCGGTAATCGCAGTTTCTCCACCTCTGTCTGGATTCCTGTCAGCCTGCCTACCTGCCTCTCCAACCACTCCACGACGGAGCCAGACCCTGGGGATCCGACCTGCTCCTTGCTCTTGGTTCCACTGACGGTCAGTCTCCACATTCCACCACCAACTCCACCTCATGGCCAACCCAGGTCCACACTGCACCACCTGCTCCTTGCCTCACGGACCAGTCTGCCTGTCCAGATCCACGCAGCCTCTAACCCGGGCCAAACGGGTGACTGCTGCTTCAGTCTCCACTCCTGAACCATCGCTACCTTCCTTGAGTTACCGAGGACGACGCTGAAGGCTTCACTCCGAACAACTACACCCCTTCCCACTATTCCGCTGACATTCAAATAAAGAATGATTTACTTGCAAAAAAACTTCTAGTGTGTTCTGCATCTGTGGGTTCGAATAGGTCGTACATTACGACATTTAACTTCTTAATCAATCAAGGAATCAGGTCATTTATTTGTCATTTTACAACACAGGGTTACACAATGAAATGTAAGTTGTAGCCCCTTCATGCACACATAAACATATATACAAATATTTAAATTTATAATAGAATAAAATAAATAAATACACGTATACTCGAAGAAAATAATTCTGTAGTGCATTTTTTTGCATTTAATTTGCATCTGGGAGAATGTAAACATCAGCAACAAGATAGTGTTAATTATTTTAAATTAAAGTAGGTCACGTCTGCTGTATCCACTTGGAATTTCAGTTTATTAAATGAGCCTGGTTTCCATTTTTTGTGGGGTTTTTAATCATATATTATAACACGTTTTATCCATCATGGGCAATAGGCTTTAATCATTACAGCTTTACATTCAGGTAGCAGGCTTCTTGTTGTTTTCACAGGCAAACATCGCCTGCAGCAGATTATAAGAGCTACACTTCATTATTATTTTCAACTTAAGTTATGAATGTTGAACCCATATACATTTGATAAGGGATTTGAAAGCATTCAGATTTGATAAAACATTATTGAACCCCAGCCCTATATTTAAAATATTAATGACAGGTGCTTGGAAAGATTCCCACCATATACCAGATGTTTACAGCAACTTCAATGAAGTTACCCTTCATGAACTGGCTTGAAGTAACAACATTTAGTTACAGCAATCAGAGATACACAGAACAGACATGTATTATAAAAGTAAAAACAAATATTAAGACTTTTTCAAGGAACCATGGATTACCTATCAGAGAGAGTGTGAATTGATAAACTGTTTTTTTTTTTGGTTTTTTTTGGCTGTCTGGAGTCAGAGAGACAGATAGTTTCCATCAGGAGTGATGGGCTGACCTTGTCTGAGTGTTGACTCTGACCTAGAGATACACCCTGGATCATATCACTGCACACTCACACCCACCAGTGAACTGATTATGGAGTGCCTCCACATTGACTTTCTGAACAAAGGCAGGAGACAACAGAGGGAAGAGGAGTAGGTAGAGGAAGTGGAGAAGAAAGACGTGGAGCAGGACAGAGAGAGAGGAGCTACATTATTATTATTATTATTTTTTTATTAATTGTCAAGTCAGGCAGGATCTGAGTAGGATTTTAATAATGGGAAGCTATGTTTCACATATGCTGCTGCTGTATATTTATGTTTGTGTGTGTGTTTATGTGCAAAGGCTATGATAGCTGTGTTAAAGTGCATGCTGCCGCTGTCAGTTCGCTGATAGGGCCTCTAATCACCTCTGATAATGGGGGACAGCCTGTGACTTTGCCTGGAGCAGGGATTCTGGAGAGAGAGAGAGTGTGTGTGTGTTTGTGTGTGTGTGTGTGTGTGTCTGTAACATGGAGACACACTGAAAATACATGTGTGTTTTACACACTGACTGAGGGAAATAATTGTGTGTTTGTGTGTGAGAGTTTCATCCCAATGGCCTAATTACACTGTGACATACACTCTGGAGAGGAGATTGCTGCTCCCGTGGCTCTAGATTTACACATTTGCAGACACAAAGTCAGCAACACTTGCTGTAGGTTTGTAAATATTGCATAAGTCAAACAGTTGAACTCTGTCCTATGTTCATCTGTCTACATATGGCTCAAAAATCTCAAGTCGAACATGAGAAAGTTCTAACTGTCAGAGGCACCTGTTCCCAAACTGCACCATATGACACCCAAGCTATCATGGCAACATGCTGAAAGTTTTGTTCTTCACTTTATCTCCATGTCCCTGTGGAGGTTTTTGCTGAACACAACAAAGTTCTCTGCTTCACAGTAGCTGGAGATCTTCCCATGCTCAATCTGTCTGCCTTTTTGATTTCTAACATTTCACAAGTGTGTGCTGTCTGCTCCACCTGTTCAGGCAGCATTAACAGATGTATGCAACTGACAGACGGGTCTGACGGAGGACCCCTGGAAACTCTATTTGGATACAAGAAATAAACAGCTATATATATATATAATGTACAGAGTGAGCAGCTGGTACAGGGAGCCAGAGAATACAGCAATACAGCACCATGGACAACTACACCCACAGTCAGCGCAGTGTCTGTTCAGGCCACTGCTCTAAGTGAGAAAAGTATAATGTTATATTATGAAAAATAAATAAGTGTTCAAGTTCCTTAATCTGCTACTCATGTGTAATAATGTATCATACAATACAGCCTGGAAGTGGACTCACTGTTCCTGTTAAAAACTGCCAGTGTTATTTTAGGCAGAGGAAGAAACCTGAGATGAGCCAATGTTAGGGCTGGAAATAGCAAAGAGGATAAATTAAACAATGATTTGATTAAACACCTATCAATCAAATCTAATAATTCATCAAAAAACACAAATCAAATGTTTAGGTATTCAAATGTTATTGACAAATTACTTCATCATTTTGTTTGATCATCTCAACAGTGATTTGTATGAGGCTAATTAAATAATTGAAATCACTACAATCCCATCACCACTATTTAAAAGGAAACGTTGGTATTTTTCAACCTGGACCCTATTTTCCCATGTTTTTGTGTCTAAATGAGTGGTTTTCTCTGTAAAGTCATGTGAAATGTTTATCTTTCTAGAGATTTCTTTCTACAACTTGTCATAACCAATGAGATTGATCTAATGCACGGGGGATCGGACTTCTGCGAGGATAAAGATTGACAGCTGTGAATGATGCTTTGCCTTTTACCTGAGACAGCTCTGTGTTGTCCCTTGGTATCATGCCCACTTGCAATTGTAAGAAATAAACCCAGAAAAGCCACTTTATCTCTTGTGAGTCTCTTGAGAATTTCCACAACAATTTGGCGACAAGGATGGATGTTGGAACGTGGACCAGCGATGTGCCCAATTCTGATGGACGAAACCTGTGCACAGTCAGAGAGGCTCTGAGAATTCCCGTAAGCCTCTTCTGCAAAGGAGGGTGAGAAGGGGATAAATCCTGATGATTGGGAGTGATGCTGAGCCACTACAACATCCCGAAAGAAGAGTCACTCAGAGAGAACTGTCTGGTTCTGGTAAGATTTCCCCTGTGGTTCTTAGAATGGCAAAATAACAATTTTCTGTTTATTGTTATTGATTCTGAAGAAAAGGCCAGATGCAGAAATAGAAAAAAGGGGTTCTAGGTAAGGGTGACAACGTACAAGACAGGCAGGGCCAGACCCCACTAAACAATATGTTCAGGGTGTAAAAGCCAACAGAGACGACTGGGACCTGGACTCAGCTCTGCCACATCAGCGCTAAGAGCCAGAACATTGTCCGCCAAAACGACACATGCTGCTGACCAACCAGTTAAGCCAGCGAAAGCAAAAACAGCCGCCACCACCATACCAAGGCCCGCCATCCCTGTCCCACACCAAGTCAGGAGCAGTCTATGGTAAAGCAAGAAAAGCTCTGCAGGAGGCAACAGAAGCAGCCAGTGCACCCCTACCACCACCGAAATCAAACCTACAGACTCCATGTAGAGGCACTGATGACAAGAATTGCTGACAGATTCAGGCCTAGCATGGATCTGAAAAAGATAACTGCCTGTAAACAGATAACAAAAGAAGCAGAGGCAGATTATCTCGTCCGACTAATAAAAACCTTTGAAGCCAACAGCTGCTTGGAACGCCCCCAAGCTCGAGCAGACAGGGCGAAGGCCCTAAGTCAGCCTGGGAGGCCCACCTGAGAGACCATTTTGTTTGAGGTCTCTTACCAAACATCCAAGATTATGTGAAAAGGCATTAGGCCTTTCTCATTCCTCAGTTTGTACCTCCTTGATTCCTCTCCTCGCTCCTCTCCTCACATCGTAGTCCCTCCAACCAGAGATGTGAGGAGGAGCTGAAGAAGAAACATGAGGAGAGACGTGTCGAGGCAACAGGCATTTAACGAAAGGAGATATCCTGGCTTCAGAGCCATCATTTTAAATCAACGTCAATTAAATATGATGCGTGGCACGCCTGCATCATCTGTCCATTGTTTTGTTTTAGCCTACCACTGTATTTTATGATCTCTGTCAGATGCTCAGTGCAGTACATGGCAGAAACAGACCTACATTGCCTACATTATTAAAAGAAAGCCTGTAAGGGTTAATCTTACCAGGGGGAATGCTCTCTTATAATATGTAGGCTTGTGAAATAGACACAAAGAAGTTGTTGCATCATTTGGAAAAGAACGTCACAAAGGAAGTCTAAGCAAATTACAATAGGTTCAACTGCACATGACCTTCCTGTTAGAATAAAATGTACATAAGTTATCCCATTTGTGTTTTGTTCTTAGTGGCCTTTAAAGTTCACAGCAATGCTGTGTGTGTATGTGTGTTATTAAACTTGTGTCTGTGAGAATTACAGGAATGCAACCTGCTATCCCATGACTGGCAGGGCAAGCTGACACCGTACCAGATGGTCTCGAGAGTAGTGGCTGCCCCAAGGCCGCTCTCGCAAGATAAACCTGACAACACCGCTTTGTTTTTCTTATGTAGCAGTATACACCTTCCCCCACTCCTTAGCAAACTATGTAACAGGGAAAACTCCCTAAACTGAATAAAAAGAGGAGGGCTGCATAGATGCACTTCAGAGTGAGTAGGAGATATAACTGAATGCATCTATGCTTACTCTCCTCGCAAGTAAAACTTAACTAATGCCTTTGTCTTTCTTTCCTTGTGTATGATTTAAATATTCTAGGTGTTTTGAACCTGACACTTCCTGGGACATGTGATCACAACTGAAGGCACATCTCTCTCCCCTAAATGTATGTAGGATAATCAACTACTGCAATCAAATAATTACACTTTAATACTCTTGTTAAGAGGCACCACCCGAATAACTGGGAAAACAAAACAAAAAAACGATTTAATAAAAATTCAACCATTAAATTGATCAGTCACTCAAGAAGGATTGAATTCTTTTTGAAAGATTGACCTTGTCTTCTGCTTCAAAGCTGATAAGGTCTCCTGGCTGGTCTGGTGGTCTTGTTTCAGGCCATTGGCGAAGGTCTCTAGGAGATGCAGGATTCGAAGTTTCTTCGGTTCTAACCTTTGTTGTGTTAGAACACAGACGTTGTCCAGGCTTCTTGCTTTGTTTTCAAAGTTGGCTGGCTTCCAGTGGCTCGGCAGCTTCCGTAGAGTCTGTGGGTTGTCGAATAAAATATCTCTGGCTAAACTAACTTCTTCAGCTAGACTTGAGTAACTTTAAAGGAAAAAATAACGTTGCAAAAATCGCAAGGCTTAAATTACAAAATATAACAGTCAAAAGAAACAACTCTTCAGTTTAATACTGAATACTTTTAAGTTCTAACTCGGTGAATTAAGGGTTTATTTCGACCAAACCAGAGTTGGTGATTGTTGGAGAAACAGTAGAAAGACAAACCAAGACGGTTTTGGTGAGTTTTATTGTGTTTCTGTCAAGTTTGAATGAAGTGTTACGATGTTACGATGATTTGCGAGTAAAATGATTGTATTTGTCAATGGAGTCTGGTGGCTTGAAGGAGATTGATATAACGGCTGTTTCTGGTTAAACAAAAAGGATCTTACTCTTTAACAACAAGGTCTATCCCTATCCTTTCCATAATGTTGTCAGACATAATAACAATCTGAGCCTGTCAGTGGCAAAAACAAGCACTTTTAGTACATTGACAGTGTGCTATTACCTGAAGGATTACATTACTGCCCGTTTGGTAGACATTCTGCAATAAAGTGGTGAAATTGCGATTGCATTAAATAAACTTGCATATTGACCATAATGCAACTGAAAAGCATTTGTCTTTCAAGTTCCCCTCCACTCAAAAATCAGTTTTTTTCTTGGTCCTACAGTCGGATGTTTGAGCTTCACTGTGCAGAATGATGTATGTGCAGAGTTTGACACTGGAAAGCTGTTTTCACATTCATCTGCTGAAAGTGGAAAGTTTCGTTGTGCTCATTGAAAAATCAGATTTTAAGGGGTGGACCTACGAGCATGATTTGTGACATCACAAATAGTTTGTGCAAGAAAACTTTAGAAATTAACAAAATCTCCATCTCCGGAAGTACGCAACCTGGGTGTCACTCTGGACTCCACCCTCTCATTCCCGTCACACACTAAACTCATCACTAAATCCGCCTTTTACCACCTTGAGAATATCTCCAGACTCCGGCCTTCACTCTCTGACTCTATGGCAGAAACCCTCATCCATGCCTTCATCACCTCCCGTCTGGATTATTGCAATGGTAGTACAAAGTATCAAATATCTTACTCGCACCAAGCCCTGGCAGTACATCACCCCCACCCTTATTCACCTTCACTGGTTCCTGGTCAAGTCCTCACCAATAAATCCCTCCATGCCCTTGCCCCCCTGTACCTAATGGACCTTCTCCATTCCAATGTGATCAATTAATTATGGCCAGAATTATCAAAGATAATTATAAATAACTTTAATGAATAAAGTCCTCGGGGGGCACCACTCTTCTTAAAGAAGAGAAATGATAACCAATTAATTGATTGAGTCCCATAAAATACACTAAACTATCAATTTGGAACTCAGATAAATAATTAAATTAATAACTATAGTGTATAACTATAATATATAGCTAGTAGGTTGAAGGATTTGGAGTTCAAGATAGCAGAGGTTGGTAAATTACTCACTCTTGTGAAACATTAAAGAAACCACCATAATTATACACAAGCATTTATTTAAAAAGATAAACAAAGCAAAAACACACAATGAGACTAACTCTAAATACTAAACTACAGAACAAAGGGTGTGTGTACGTGTAAGTTTGTGTGCATGCGCAGGTCTGGGTGCATGCCAAAAGGAAAGCATGTATGTTTCTTTGTTCTGCCTCTGTATCTCTCGTGCATGAGCATGAACCCACGTGGTCAAGAACAGATAAACATCAGAAGCGGGCTCTTTAAAGTTACTCTCCGCTGTGTGTGTTTGTCTTTAAGGGCCAAACTAGAGGTGTATGTGTGTGATCTGTTTAGGATAACGGTGCCAAGTCAAAAGGAGTTAGTTGCATGCAAAGACTCTGTCTGTGTGGAGCATAGCATAAATTAACATCAACGTAGCATGTAACTACCATGTTAACCTAAGAGATAAACACGACACAACAACAAAACCTCAGAAAAACACATCAGTAACATCACACGTAAGTTAAACAGTCATTTGCTTAGCTATATACACAGTTACTCAATGCTATGCCCAGTTGTTAGGTTACCAGTCCATGGGAGGGAAAGAGAGGTGGCTTTGATGCTGCTGCTAGCTGGCGGTCAGACGAGCCAAGCTGGGAAGAATTATGGTACTGCTGTGGAAGCTTCTTTTGCTGTGCAGTGTCCGCTTGTAGAGATCGGAGGAAGCCGGTCGCTCCGTCTGTGGTTGTCCTTGCAGAGTTAACAGCTCAGCGTTAACTTGCTTCATGCTCCTGTTAGCATGTTAGCTGGCAGGCTTTGTGCAATAGCCGTCTGCGCTAATCTTGTTGCAGAGATCTAAGAGGCCTTCTCAGCACTTTGGTAAATCAGGAGACTTCGGTTCTGCTCTGTGTTTTGCAGATTACACGGCAAAGCCAGGAGCGCATTCAGGTGGGTGTCTGCTGGTGAGCAGACTGCACTGAGAGGGGGGCAGCCACGGGCTGTCCGCCGCAGTGAAGGATTCCAGGAGAAAGAGAAAGAACAAAGCATCGCTGACCTTTTTACTGACCTGGTGACATCCGGGTCACAGATCAGACTGCCCAATGCTGCATTCATTAGCTCACCCAAATGAATAAATTAATCTGTGGAGTCCCAACACCACCCTTTGGAACTCCCTCCCATCAGGGATCTGCAACGCTCTTTCACATACTCACTCAGGCCTATGGTCTTTAACATTAACCCTTTTGTGTAAAGCATCCTTTACACAAATAGTTTGTGCAGGAAAGGCGCTTGAAAGGACTTTTCAAAATTATTATTAAGTGTGGATTTCAGTGTTGGGTGTGGAATGACTCATCTGGTGGTGATGAGTGTGCCAGTAAAATATTTAAAAAATACAATACCATACAGATAAAACAAAAATATTGAAGACAGCATTAAAAAGTGCAAATAGTTAAACATAGAAAGAAAAAAAATATATAAAGAACAAAATTAAAACCTTTGAATAGGCATAAAAATATACAAATGCCAGTCTGTACAGGCAAGTTTTTAAAAGCTTTTTAACTGACTCAGCTGATCTGATGTTGAGGGGGAGTTTGTTTCACAGCGTTGGAGCTAAAACAGTAAAAGTATGATCCCCTTTGGTTTTGAGACTGGACCATGGAACTTAAAACAACATCTGATTTTTTGATTTGAGGGGTCTCAGAGTCGAGTAAGGGGTTAAAAGTTCTGAAATGTAAACGGAGCCAGACCATGTTGGGATTTAAAAGTCATCAGTAAAATCTTTGATTTGAATTCTAATGATGGGGAGTCACGGATTAAAAGGCAGTTTAAGGTCAAATTATGAACTAGGCATCCAGAGACATAAACTTTTAAAAGAGCATTGAAACTAAAAACAAAAAGCAGTTAAAAGGGGCATTACAACAAAGTGCATGGTTTTACATATCCTCTCTGGTGTCACAAAATGGTTAGTGTTTGTAATTAGCACATTGGTGTTTATGAGCATTATTAGTTGAGTGAGGTGAGCTGTATTCAAATGGTTGTAAACTGCAATTTCACCGCTAGATGCCACTAAATCCTACATACTGGACCTTTAAATGAACGAATAACAGACACCTACAGTACATCCAGTACTGTGCAAAAGTTTTAGGCAGGTGTGAAAAAATGCTGTAAACTAAGAATGCTTTCAAAAATATAACCAATATTTTTTTTTATCAATTTACAAAATGCGAAGTGAGCGAACAAAAGGAAGATCTAAATCAAATCAATATTTAGTGTTACTACCCTTTGCCCTCAACACAGCATCAATTCTTATCGGTACACTTGCACAAAGTCAGGGGTTTTGTAGGATTATAGTCAGGTGTATGATCAACCAATTATATCAAACATGTGCTAATGATCATCAATTTCACATGTAAGTTGAAACACAGTCAATAGCTGAAACATAAACAGTTGTGTAGGAAGCTTAAAACTGTGTGAGGAACAGCCAAACTCTGCTACCAAGGTGAGGTTGTGGAAGACAGTTTCATGTCACAGGTCATGGCAAGACTGAGCACAGCAACAAGACACAAGGTAGTTGTACTGCATCAGCAAGGTCTCTCCCAGACAAAGATT
The DNA here is from genome assembly GCF_020085105.1 of Siniperca chuatsi. Taxonomy (NCBI): domain Eukaryota; kingdom Metazoa; phylum Chordata; class Actinopteri; order Centrarchiformes; family Sinipercidae; genus Siniperca; species Siniperca chuatsi. The sequence goes on from NC_058061.1 coordinate 24,479,081, forward strand.
TCAAAGCAAACTGGGGTGTCAAGATGTGCTGTTCAAGGTCTTATAAAGAAGCACAAAGAAACAGGCAACATTGAGGATTGTAGACGCAGTGGTCGGCCAAGGAAACTTAGTGCAGCAGATGAAAAACACATCAAACTTATTTCCCTTTGTAATCGGAAGATGTCCAGCAGTGCCATCAGCTCAGAACTGGCAGAAACCAGTGGGACCCAAATACACCCAACTACTGTCCAGAGAAGTCTGACCAGAAGTGGTCTTCATGGTAGAGTTGCAACCAAAAAGTCAGTCCTCCAACATGAAAACAAGGCCAAGCGACTCAACTATGCACGAAAACATAGGAACTGGGGTGCAGAAAAATGGCAGCAGGTGCTCTGGATTGATGAGTCAAAATTTTAAATATTTGGCTTTGGCAGAAGGCAGTTTGTTCGCTGAAGGGCTGGAGAGCGATACAATAATGTGTGTCTGCAGGCAACAGTGAAGCATGGTGGAGGTTCATTGCAAGTTTGGGGCTGCATTTCTGCAAATGGAGCTGGAGATCTGGTCAGGATTAATGGTGTCCTCAATGCTGAGAAATACAGGCAGATACTTATCCATCAAGTAATACCATCAGGGAGGCATATGATTGGCCCCAAATTTATTCTGCAGCAGGACAACAACCCCAAACATACAGCCAATGTCATTAAGAACTATCTTCAGCTTAAAGAAGAACAAGGAGTCCTGGAAGTGATGGTATGGCCGCCACAGAGCCCTGATCTCAACATCGAGTCTGTCTGGGAAACTCTTATTTCACTTTAATACACATACACACACACACACATGCATACATACATACACATTCAGCTCAGCCCCCACACCCCCAAAACCACCTCACGGACCTCAAATTAATAGGGTTTGGTTTATTTGTGTGTAGTGACCTAAGGCTATATTCAATACAACCATATAGGTTTCATTCTCACTAATGAAGGAAAGGCTATTCATTTCAAGGTGAAGGTCAAATAATAAAAAAATATTTAAAAAAAGAAAAAAAAGAAAAAAGAAATTACTCGGAGAGCTGTTAAATTGTCAAGGCCAGTGGCTGCACCACAAAAACTCCTCACAGTGAAAAGTTCATTATTTTATCTGAATGTTATTGCTTGACCCTAAATGAAACTCTATATTGAAAAGCTAGAGTAAAACGCAAACACCTCAATTGTTCAAAAGTAAATTTAGGACACTGTGGGCCGCTGTGGGGAAGCCTAGCCAAGGAAGCTGAACTTTTCTGAGCAGAAACAATTTAGCTAACCATCATCCTCATCCCAGCTGCAATGACATCACACTGTTTATGCAATTATCATTCATCAAGGATTATTAGGCGAGTGGAGGTAGAATGCCATCTAAAGTGTCATTAGTTGAGTCATTGCCAAGCGGCAACCTCCGGGACTGAAAATTGAAGCCAATGTGGAAGTGCCAAAAACTGCAGTTCCTCGAATGGTCACTTAAGGCTGACTCCAAAAGTGAGTCAATCCCCATTAACCCCCATGTTAAAATGCCCAGCTTTACAGTAGAAATAAACATGTTTACAGCCTGGTACAAAAAATAGTTTTGGTCTCTATGGCTAATTTCCCCCGTTCACGACAACTGTAAGGGGGGTGAATTTTCATATAACTCACCCGTTTAAATTATATTAAGGCTTAAAGTTATGCATAATTAAGGACATGGCCGCTTTAAGTGACAGGTGGGAGCCCTCTCAGGTGGCTTGCCGCTAGGTGGTTTCATCAACCAGGCTTCATTTGGCCTGCCTCAGCTCCACCTCTTTGCCCATTTTTGGACTAGCCAGAGTCAGGCGCTGCCAAGAAGGTGATGGCCGGAGCCACAGGAAACGCCCACTTTGAGCTTCACAATGGCTCAACCTATGGGTGACGTCATGGACACTATGTCCATTTTTTTTATTTTTTTTTACACAGTCTATGGTCGTTGCCTATTGAGGATTTCCTTCCTTTTAAACAAAACTATCTCTTCAGCCTATTCAAAACTCTGCCTGCTTTTTCAAGAGAGTACCGTCTTAGTACCTCTGACTAATGAGATATTTTTGAGACACCAAAATGACCAGACTAGGCCTGCAGAGCCAGGCATGGTTTTGTGAATTTCTGGCAATAATACATATCTACAGACAATTTGAAATTCTGGTTGTGGTTCTGCCACTGACCTGTTGGAGTTACACCCCCAGCTGCATTCTGAATCCACTGCAATCTCTTGTTTTAATCACTATCCCTACCTCTTAACATGATGGTTTAGATATTTCACACTTTCCCATATTTAAAACCCACCACAGTTGACTCAAGATATATAGTATGTACTTATGTACATACTGCTTTCCCTGTGAGACTATCTGCAGTAAATTCTAAAGTTGTGCTAACAGAAATGACGCTCATCAGTACAATACCTCAGTTGTCTCTATGTGACATAGTGCACTACAAAGCTAGTCAAAGTGTTGAAGCAACAATCCATCCAGAAAGAAGAAGCAGTGACACTGCAGACAAAAACCAATGCTCACAGGTCACCCAGACGTGGATAGTACTCTGGTAATTGACACTATGGATAGTCAATGAATCACAATCTAAAGGAGGAAATATAACTGCTGCCTGAATCGTGTTTAGGATCGGGGGTTTGCATGTGCTTAGGTTTAGGCTATATAAGCACTTTGATTAAGGGAAAGATAGTGGCTTTGATTAAATATTCAAAAATTAAACACAAACTGACTCATATCATGTTTGATTTTTCCAATATTTAACCAAGACCATCAATCCTTCCCTAATCTTAAGCAAGCACTTCATTAAAAACTGTTTCCTCATTATGTGGATACAAATTTTTGTTTCCCTCTGACCATATTCAAGATTGAAAATTAACAGTATTAAGGAGACATAGTTGTGAAAAACATCACTGTCCTAATACTTAAAGACTGCAATGTATACTCAAGGGTCTCATGGAAGAAAACTGCTCTATAGCCTTTTTAGACTGAGAACACCTGCAGGTCTCAGCCACATTGTACCACCTTAGATTTACAGGAATCCTAAGATTTCAGAGTTTCTGACAACAGCAGTTGGCAGAGTTCCAACATGTTTCAACACATAAAGCCATCTTCTGAATAAACTAGGAGGATATTTGCCACTAGTGTGAAACAGAGGTTACAAAGTATTATTCATTTACAGCAGTTATACCACAATTATAGCACAATTAATTTAAGTTATTTAATTAATCGTAAGACTACAGTGAGGAGCATTTTTCACTCCTTCCATCCCTTCATTGTGATTTAAATCCAGGCTGAAAGAGGTTGTAGAAGTGGAAGGAAATAGAGAAAAATAGGATATAAATAATGATAGTAAACTGGCATTTACTACTTACGTTAGGATGTTGGCAAAGTGGATGAGACGTCTGGATGTGTCTTCAGTTATATGTCAGCCTGTAGAAAAACACAAAGACACACATTTAAACAGATACGGTAGTTCAATACCAAGACTATGGCAAAACATCAAGAAAATGAAAAGGTAGTGTATGCCACCGCTGGATGGATGTGGTTTGGACTGCATGTGCAAGTTTCAGTTGTGCTGGTGTTTCCTTAATCTGTGAGGTTGTCTGTGTGCTTTGTGGAAACTTCTTTTTGTTATAGAGACAAAGAGAGATTGTGTACATTTCCTGTGTGTTTGTTTGCATTGTGTAGATTGTGTATAAATTGTGTATGCCTGTATACATAGGAATGTTCTGACAGGTCCTTGTTTGAACAGCAGCAGTAATATCCCTTTCTCCTCCACTGCTACATGCCATTCAAAAACATCTGTAGAGCGGATTGGGTTCGGGAAGAGCGACCATACAGCCATCTTGCTACAAACCAAGTATGTAAACAAACTACGTTGTGTGCCCCCCAAGACACAAGGTGACACGAAATGGTCAGGCCAATCAGAAACCACCCTACAGAGTACGCAGTCTGGAGCACATTCCTGGATATTGACGTCATCGAGGACATCAGTGGATTCATTGAGTTTGTGTTGGATTTAATTTGTAAAACAACAGAAGCAACTACACCCAAAACTACAGTTAAATCATTCCACAACCAGAAACCATGGATTACCAGAACCATCCAGAATGCTATATAACACGCACTGCAGCCTACAGCTTAGGGCTGCAGTCTGGCCACATGCCAGCACACTGGACCCACTACAGTTTGCCATAGCACACATCCTCCACACTACCCTGTCCCATCTGAACAAGAGAGGTAGCTATGTGAGACTGCTGTTCATTGACTACAGTTCAGTGTCCCCTAAAGACTTGTCACAAAGCTCAAGGACCTGGGATTAAACACCTCGCTGTGCAGGTGGGTCCTTGACTTCCTGACAGGCAGACCCCAGGTGGTGAGGGTCGGTAGACACACCTCATCCACCCTCATCCTTAACACTGGAGCATCCCAGGGCTGCGTTTTGAGCCCCTTGCTGTACTCCTTGTAAGCACACGACTGTGTAGCCACTCCAACACCGTGTTCAAGTTTGCTGACGACATAGCTGTGGTGGGCCCGATCACATAACAACAATGAAGATAACAATGAAGGCCTATCTGAAAAGATGTAGTGGGCTTGACCCGCTGGTGTCAGGAAACAACCTCCTCCTGAACATCAGAAAGCCAAAAGTATTATGTGTGAGGCTTAAGATTAGATTCAACTTTGTCATTACACATTTTTGTTATTGTTATAACACATTTTATGCTCACTTTGATGTCCTCAACAAATAGTCAGGTGTCAACTCTACTGGGATTTGTTGGGTCTCTGTAATTAATATTAAAAAGAGTATGGTCTAGACCTGCTCTATAGGAAAAGCGCAATGAGATAACTTCTGTTATGAATTGGCGCTATATAAATAAATTGAACTGAATTGAAAAAAAAAATACTCCGCCTCCAGAAGACCGGCCATTGTCAGTATCCTTAGCGGATGTGAGAAGAATCCTGCTGAGAGTGAATATGAGTAAAGCTGCTGGCCTGATATCATCCCTGGCTGTGTACTAAGAACATGTGCTAATCAGCTCTTTGATGTCATTTTTAACATATCACTGTCACAGCAGATTGTTCCCACCTGCTTCAATACAACCACCATCGTCCCTATACCTAAAATGTCTGCTGTGTCTAGTCTAAATGGCTACCCTGTGGCACTCACCTACATTCTTATAAAGTGCTTTGAAAAACCGGTTCTCCACACATCAAAAACAACATACCAGCTAGCCTGGATCCTCACCAGAACCAAAAGATCCACAGAGGATGCCATCTCCACTGCCCTCCACACAGTCTTCACACACCTTGAAAATAGTAACACCTACATCAGAATGCTGTTTGTTGATTTCAACTGAGCATTCAACACAATGTCCCCATGAAACTGATTGGCAAACTTAGCACTTGAGTACTACAATCTGCAACTGGATATTGAACTTCCTTACAAACAGACCCCAGACAATTCAATTTGGCGGTCAGACCTCCACTCTAGTGCTCAACACTGGAGCCCCCCAGGGCATTGTGCTCAGTCCCCTCCTGTTCACGCTGTACACCAATGACTGCAATCCCCAACATGGAGAGAACTCTGTTTGTTTGTGGACGACACTACCATCATTGGCAGGATTACAAACAACGATGAGAATTCATATTGGTAGGAAATTAACAATCTTGCAGTGGTAGAGCACAGCCTACTGCTCATTGTCAGCAAAACCAAGGAGATGATCATTGATTTTAGGAAAAAGGAGGCAGAGACACACAGTCCTGTCCCATTTATGTTTTGTTCCTAGTGGCCTTTAAAGTGCACAGCAATGCTGTGTGTGTGTATGTGTGTTATTAAACTTGTGTCTGTGAGAATTACAGGAATGGCACCCTGCTATCTCATGACTGGCAGGGCAGGCTGACATCGAACCAAGATAGTCTCACGGTTGCTACCAAGGTCACTCTCACGAGATTAGAGCAGTCTCAACATACCTTGTTTCTTATTAAGCATTATACACCTCCCCCACCCCTTAGAGAACTATCTAACAGGGAATCTCCTAAACTGAATAAAAGAGAGGAGGCTGCATAGATGCACTTCAGAGTGAGTAGGAGATGTAACTGAATGCATCTATGCTTACTCTCCTCGCGAGTAAAAACTTAAGTTAATGCCTTTGTCTTTCTTTCCTTGTATATGATTTAAATGTTCTAGGTGTCTTGAACCTGACATTAACTTGGTCCTTCGAGCCGGATTCCAATACATCCAGAGTTTCCAGTGGACGCGGAGGATTCCAGGAAAGTCTGGCCACAGCGGGCCCCTAGGTGGGCTCACAGGATCCCTTTGAGGGGAACTGGGGTTCCTCCTTGTCGGCTGGAAACCGAGGATTGACGGAATCTGGAGGAGTTAGACGAAAGGCTGAGGACAGCGGAGTCCTGTCGCTGACTTAAATTCCGTGAGTAGGTTTTAAGTTAAAAACCTGTGTGACTGCGGCTGTTAGCGCGTCAAAAGGGAAACCTTTGTGACTGCAGCTGTTAGCACGTCAAAAGGAAATCCTTTGTGACTGCGGCTGTTTAGCGCGTCAAAAGAAAAAGCCCTGAGGATTCTAGACCCTATCAGGCAAGAGAATAATTCGGGTGGGACGGTGGAATCCCCTTTTAGTGAGACTAAAAGTTAAAACTCCATGGTAAATTAGTAGGCCTCAAAAGTGTGCGAAAAAGACGTCTGTAAATAAGTAAATAGGAGTGTGAATGATTGTGTGAGTGAACGGAGACAGAAATACCATTAGGTATTTTTTTTTCTCATACCAAAACAGTGGGAAAGAAAGCAATAAACCTTACAGGAAGCAAAGGCAAGAATTCTCCACTCGGAAGAGTTGAAGTGAGAATTACCTGGAATAATAATAATAACCTTTAATTATTGCCCCACTGATAACATCCCAACGTTTAGAACACCCTAGGTGTTAACCCAGCGTTGGACCAAAATACATAAAAAACAGCTCCAGTATGGGCAAGAGTCAAAGTAAGCCCAAAACTAGGGAGGATTTACAGTGTAAAGATTGGAAGTATATAGAAAAACAGGATCCTGATAAAATAAAATATTTGGATAAATGGGTAAAAGATTACAGGTTTAATGGTAAACTAAACGTCAAAACAATTAAGCTACTACAGGAAACAATACAAAACAACACTAACAAAGATCCTAAAAAGATGAAAAAGGCAGGTTATGAGGAAACCAAATATTGGATGAAAGTAGCTGAAAAACGTGAAGCTGGAGAAAGAGACAGAAAAGAGAAAAAAATAGAAGAAGTAGATGAGAAAACTGAAAAAAAAAACAAGTAATGTTTCACAGACAGGAGGATGATGAGACAGGGCCGGTAGGAAGAAGGGCAGAACGGAGAAATGAGGAAGGTGCCTCAGGGGGACCTCCTCCTACAGCTCCACTATACCCTGATATTCCCCAAGAAGAACCCCCTGAGTATGATACCACGCATCCCAGAGCACTAAGATCAACCCGAGGTACTGCAGGCCTCGGATGGTCTAAGAAATTGGGAGGTCTTTTGTCCCCAACTAATCCTCCAGCCGTTGACATAAAAGTAGCAGATGAGTATCCTATGATACAAGTAGCTAATCCAAACACGGATGAAGGCCAACCACCAACAATCCTTGTTTATAGAACTTGGAACATGAATGATGTTAAAAAAGCCTTAGAGGGCATAACTCCATACAAAGAAGATGTCACCCAATTTGTAATTCACATGGAAAATGTGCGAAAATCCTATCATCTAAATGGACAAGAAATCCAACAAATCCGGATGTGTGCTCTGGGACCAGATTGGTATAACGTTAGAGGAGATTGGAATCCTCTGAACGCAGCAGGTGATGCTCCTCTTCCATGGGACAGCCAACAAATGGCAGTAGGAGTAAACGGTCTGGCAACCAGAGCCAAAGCCAGGATTAGACAAAAGGCAAATTACACTGAAATAGGCAGAGCAAGACAAAAAGATGATGAAACCTTTGATGACTATAGACACCGCATGACTACAGTGTTTAAAATCCATTCGGGACTGACTGATGACAATAATGACCAAGGAGCTTACAGACAACAGTTGAAAAATGCTTTACATGCGGGCTCAAAAGACGCAATCAGAAGCTAGGTGCAGAGGCACTACATTGGACTGTCTACTGGTACTCTTGATGAGTACATTAATCATGCTTTGCACGCAGAAAAAGTTGCTAAAGAAAAAAAAGAAAAAGATTGTAGGAACGTTTTATGGTGAAGCTGAGACTGAGAAAGTGTTTTATCAAGATCAGAATAGGGGAAGAGGAAGAGCCATTTGTGACACGAAGTAGGAGAGAATGTAATGAGTCAGGTAGAAGAAGGAGCAGGGAGAATGAGGAGGACCAGCCAGCGTCTAGGGTAGAAGCAGCGGGCCACATTAAAGGGGCCTGGTTAGGAGAAGGATTAGCAGAAAGTAGCAGCAGAGAGTCAGAGGGTGAAGAGGAAAGAGAAACACAAGAAAATAAAGCAAACAATTACTACTGGTAATGAAGTGTTATGGAAAGAGGACAGGCTCCTACTCTAAAAGTGCTATTACGATATTATATATTTTAGAAAAGCTGCCAGATTGTTGCATTTTCTTGGTTTCATAAAGGTGAACTTGTCGTAAGGCGAGGTGCTATATGGAGGTATGTGGACGCAGGCTAGAACAGGCAGAGGTGAGCAGACAGGTAATGAGCAGACAAAATCCAAAAATCCAAGAATCCAAAAATGGTCCACAGGAGAACAAAGAATCCAAGATAAACTCACAATACGCTTGGCAGCAACAACACCATGTGTACAACAAAGATCCGACACAGAACAAAGAAAAGACCAAGACTAAATACCCTAGGGGAGGTGAGATAACAAGGCACAGGTGCCAACAATCAAGGGAGGACCAACAATCAAAACTGGAGGGAAAACACAGACAGGAAGTAAAAACACAAGACACAGGAAAGAGAATACTACAAAATAAACCAGGAAGTGACAATACCAAAACTACAACAGAACTTTAAAATGTAGTCAAAGTGTCCTTTCTATTTTAAAACGTGGTTGATTGGTTGAGAGGGACTTGGCATATTTTAATGAAATTGGCACAGTGAGTGTCATTTTTACCTTGAAATGACTGAACATGGGCAATGCTGTTTGAGTGTTATATCAGTTATAGATTATGTTCATGTTAACACTACACATTCTGCTGCTGTAAAGTTATATATTGGTATTTTATGAATGTAGATTTTTTAATTAGTTTAACTCTTCACCTGAACTCAAAATACATACAAAAATCTGATTATTCAAATGATTGATGAATGAGACTTGTTAGTTTCTCAGTGGAATACTTATTTAATACGGAGCAAGTCATACAAAACAAGTGTTAAGAATGAGAGATTTAGGATTAAGTTTTAATGGGGGAACGTATTCATGAAAGTGATGAAGAAAGCATATGGGAAGTTGACCAACGTCATACGTCCAACGTGTATATGATTTAAATGTTCTAGGTGTCTTGAACCTGACAGAAAGCATCCTGACTGGAAACATTACAAACTGGCATGTGTGAAGGAATTTTCTGTCACAGGGACTCGATGAGGGTGTGAGGTGAGGTGCAGGTCACACACTTCAAGTAGGGGTAGCTTGCAACCCTAGAAATGGATTTGACCTCTACGTCCCTAGCAATAGTTCATTCTACTATCTTCTCCTGTATAAGCAAGACGACAGCTGAGCAGGCAGATAGGGCCATCACTGTGAGGCTCAGGAAGAGCTTCTGCCCTCACGCCACTAGGATCCTAAATGAGGACACTGCCCTACTATTCAAGAATATTTTTACTTACTTATTACTTCAAAGTTATTTACCATTATTATTTATTACTTTTTTCTATTATTTATTCATATTCTATTTTACTTATTTTTTATTGCACAATGGTAGAGAATTGTACTCTGTATTATTATATGTGACTAATAAACTTGAACTCCTTCTACTCCCCTCTGACCACCCTCCTACACCCCCGGTAGACAGTCTCCCATAGACAGATATAGACATGTTTGGCTTCCATTATTTCATAATCACCTCATAAGCCTAGTTCTGAAGTTCCCAGTGAGGGAATAAAGACTCACTTTAGCTGGATGTACTGCCACCTTTCTCTGCCATTTTTCCTTCCCCCCATCTCCTCCTCTTTGATGGTAGGCCAGTGAAACTGAGATAATTTATCTTACAGGTACTGTATTTCAATGTGTGAAATAGTATGCATGTATGTGTGTGCATGTGTTGAGTGTACATAGAGAGAAATGGGTAGGTGCTGACTAGAGATGGAAATGAAAAACAATTTTGCTGATTGCTAATAAACTGTTTACCCTTGTGCTTTTCAACAATCGCTCAGCTGCTCAACGATGCAAGTTTCACAAGTTTCATAGGTTAATGTTAAAGTTTTCAGCGACCAGGTGGTCGGTGGTCTCCTGTGTTTCCCTAGTTAATCTTGCCAAGATATCATTCACTGCTTTATCTGGTAAACAGTGGTCCTCATTCAATCATTAATTGTTCGTCGCTGATGAGTGTGTGTTTGGCTGCATTGTAACCAGATATATCAGCTGGTTTTGTGTTGTATTTTTGACAAAATAGCTGAGTGTTTACTGCAGTATTAAACCATATTTGTCACCAAATCAACCCTACTGGACATCCTAGGACTAAGAGGATTCTGTCCAAAACTTTGGACCCAATGTGAAATAGACCTGTGGAAACCTTGACAAGCCCGACTGTCACAGCCTGTCATGTTCTCACCAGCCAGTAGTCACGCTCACCTGTCACTCATTACACACCTGCATCTAATCATCACTCCACTCCCCTATAAAACACCATCCCTCACCTCAGTCAGTGTCCGGTCTCGTTTGGATTAAGGACAGATCTTCTACTCCTACCTCCACAACGCCACGGACTCACCCACGTGTCTACTAGACGTCTCCTTGTCTCCAGAACTCCAGTCTCAGTCCCAAACATCACCAGACTTCAGTTTGTATCACTCCAGATCCCGGTTCTATGCATCACCTCTCTCCAGTGTGTGTCCCCACAACCCCAGAGCTCCTCTCCAACCATTCTAAGGACGGTAGAACTATCCTCTTCTCAGTACCAGTTTCCTTTGGTGCAATAAACTATCCTTCTCATCTTGGTGTCTCCGGCCTGTTCTGTCCGTAACACCGACATGCATGAATACATTTTCAAAAAAGGTGATCCGACCTGAAAGGGACCGAGTTTGTTCCCATCAGCCCACAGCCCTTTGTTGCATGTCATCCCCTCTCTCTCCTACATTTCCTGTCTCTCTTCAGCTGTTCCTATCAAATAAAGGCAAAAAAGCCCAACAAATAATAAAAAAAGAGAAAGGGACCCGTTTCATTTAGAACTGATTTTAATTAGACACAAAACAAAATGCGGGTCTACTCGAAAAGACCCAAATACAGAGAGCACAGCAGCATGATGCTCCATCAATACATGCGCAGCAATATGTCATTTTTTTTCTGCACTTTACACTTCACACATTTTCCTGTGATGATGATGATACACTGTGTGATCAGAGCTGATAGAATCCGCTTGGTTTTCCTCAGGTATTAGACATACAGACCTGAGACCCGTGGAAAGACAATGGGACCTTACCTGATCCAAACAGAATCGGGTCCTGAATAGGGTCTTGGTTACTAGGAACTGAGTGGACCCATGTAGTTATGAGTAATTGTTATGGCTTGCTATCACCCTGGGTTTCAATGGAGATTTGTTTGGATCCATGACAAATAAATACATAAATTAATAAACAAAATGTTACAAAATACCTGCATCATACAAAATACACTGTAAATACACTGCTTAAACACTCCCTAAAATTAATAAACACTTCTCAGCTTGTCATTAAAACACTGTCAGTTCTTCAAGTTAACATTTGTGTGTAGCTCTAATGGCTGCTACACTTGAAACTGAAGTTGAGTCTATAGATACAGATCAGTGTGCAGCTAGCCAGCAGGCCAGACAGATGGTGTTTCATGGCAAAACAATTTCCACTAAACAGATACAGACAGCTATACCAATGGCTGGTAGCCACTCACTCTCTACCCTGCTTTCCCTTAAAATTGGGCAATTACAATATTTCTCCCTCAATAACAAGGGAGAGGAGAGAAAAATACTGGAGATGCAAATTTCTCTGGTTAAAAACATATGATAAACTGCGTTTCCATGGTAACAGTGGACCACAGAAGCAGTAAAGAGAAAAAAAGAAGTTAGCTTAAGAAAAATACACAAGATGCTGCAGGAACAGACCTCTGGGACATTCTCTGGAATTTCAACTCTCACTACTGCTGCCTTCCAAACTGTGCCTGCGTTTGTGTGTGTTTTCATTGGTGAGTGTGTGTGTCCCTCAGGCATTACATTCAAAGAAGTCAATGACCTGAGGAGCAACGCTACAGCAACAATCAGAATCAGAAACAACAAACAAACATGCAGATAATCATTCACACCACACAGCAAATCTCCAGATCCTATCACACTGAACAAACTCCAATTCGTATGGGCCATTGTGTATGTGTAAATATAAGCATGTGTGTATTCCATACAGCTACATACAGCCGGTCCCTATAGAACAGGCAGAGGCAGCTCTTTATTTGTCCTTGACAAGAAGAAACAAAGCAAACAGACTGATAGTAAGGCTGATTCAGTGGAGACTCAGTCAGTGTAAACATCTCCACAGGCTCGTGTTGGGACCTGATGGGCTCTTTTTATGAGATGTGCTGCACATGTTTGCCTTGGTCTTTGTTGTTAATTATGCTTTTTTTTGGTATTGCTAATAACACTATCTTTTGTTTTTAAATCGAAGCCATTTCATTTAATCTAAAACCCCAGTCAGCAACATCAAATGGACTGTATTTATATAGTGCCTTTCTAGTCTTTCTGACTACTCAAAGCGCTTTCACACCTTATGCTTCCAAATGGCAGCAACAGATATCTTTTTGGAAAAATATGAAGCCCTCAAACTCCAACAAAATGGATGACAAAGGGATGAGAAAAAAAATCTCAAAAAAGGTCCTTACATGCCAAATATTGTTCTAAATATTGTACCAAAATTATTGACCAATCCTAAGCAACCCTCCTCAAGTGGCAGTCAGAAAATTAACTAAAGTTAATGATAGCTATGATAGCTATGTTAGTTACTGAAATAGAAAGCATGTATTTTAGTGTTACCTTTGAACAGGTGTCCTTAGTGCTGATGCTAATGTTGAGGTTACTGTGAGGAATTCTGCACAGCTGACAAACTTTTGACATTTAACTTGATTTGTTTTAGGCTTTGGAAATTAAATTAAATGCACAATAGAACAAACAAACACTGTGTCTAGACAAGAGGCATAGTGGTAGCAGCAGCAGCTACACAGGATATGTTCAGGTACAAAACTGAGTGTAGGTCACCAGTGTTTTGGCAGGGCCCAGAGCCCATCACACAATCATTGTAGTTACATGTGTAAAACAGAAAAAATGGAATGGACTTGAAGTGTAAAAATCCGCTTTGGCTATATGTACAGTATAGCACAGGTAAAACACAAGCCATGTGAAGACATCAGGATTGTTTCAAATAGAAGCGTATATGTTCCATCAGATGCGTGTGAGGTTTTTACACATTATATGTTGGCCAATCATCCTACGAAGCATGACATACATTTTTAGTTTGACTTCCTGATGGCCAGGGAGACATTGGTTGCCATTCAGCTCACTGCAGAGTGAAAATCACCTTGGAGACTTGATAGTTGCTGCATATAGGTAATCCATCAACAAGATAGTTAATGAAAGCAATGGCAGCCCACTCTCAGATTATGGATGTCGAGGTGTCCTAGACTGCACAAGTAGGGACCGTGAACAGTAACTTTGTTCACTGTGATGGATTAATTTTCTCAAACAAGCTTAAAGTTTCTGCATGTTGGTTTTCATATCACACTGAAACGAACTGAAACCAATGGCTTCCTGGAAGGAAAGAAATCAATCTAAAAATCCATGGTAAGCTTTGAAAAATGGCCAGCAGTAATGTACTATACATAGTTTATTATGTATAAATGTTAGAATGCTTTTGATAGACCTTGTACAAACATCTGGGATCACAGCATCATTACTTTTCTGAATGATCAGCCCAGTAGCCCTATGAATTCCATCCATATTGGTCCATATTTTGCATTCTTGTGTGGTGATAGGGTTAGTACACATGCCTGTCTTGGACCATCTACAGCAGGAATGCCAGACCGCTAAATCATTTTCGTAGAACCTGTCTCTGCAAGCTCATGAGAATCAAATGGCAAAATAAATAAGCTTTATGATACTGATATCCTCACCCGGGCTTGCACATCAAGTATCCATACCATGCTTGAAAAGTTGTAGATCAAATGGGCTGGACACATACACCACATGAACAAAATAAGCCTACCAAAACAGCTTCTCTATAGCACAGTAGCTATGGGCAAGCATCCAGTTGGCCCCCTAAAGCTGCAGTTTGAAGGCAGCTAAACATTCTATGAAAGGCCTGGGAATTGCTGTTGATAAACCGAGTGAAGCAATGGCAATGGGCAAATGAGCAGCCAGCAACTGGCACTTTCTCACAATCAATGAGTTCAGGGCTCACATGCCATCATTGTGGGAGAAACTTTCTCACCAAAACATTTCTCATTTGTCAGGTACGAACTCATACTTAACCTAGAAAAATGCCTTGATGATGTGATTTTCATCATTCAAAATAGACACCACCATGATTTTAAAACTCATCATGCCCTCACAATGGGCCACATGCAAGAACATTTTCATTCTTATCCTAAAATCTCTCTTACTTTTTTCTGCGATTGATTGCATTCACCAAACTCTCTCAACTGCACAAACTGCATAATCAACACCCCCCAAATTGTCATATAAGGCTGCCTGTTGCTTGCTTGTGGGAAATCAGAGTACAAAGTTAGTCCACACAAAGTCCTGCCATGTAAAAGGGGTTGTCAGCTTGTTGGTTTAGTTGATAGCAATGCCTGTGACTGTTAATCATTAACAGTAAAAGCAGCAATACATTTCAATTTTATTTATATAGCGCCAATTCATAACAGAAGTTATCTCATTGCACTTTTCCTATAGATTAGGTCTAGACCGTACTCTTTATAATATTATTTACAGAGACCCAACAAATCCATCCTTAGCACTCATTATTTTTGACAGTAGTCTCCACAGTAAGTCTTCAGTGTGTGTGTTCATGAACCAGCCTCAGTTTGCTGTATTTTCGCCTGATTTACAGTAAATCTACGAATTGCACCTGACTCTGCCTGTCTCAGTGTTTTACTTCATTTTTGGGGTATTTTCTTCAAGATTTTGAACTGTTTGATAATTTCTAAAAACACTAATTGTTGTGGAAGACCCAAAGATTTAGTGGCCCACTTAAAGCTCCTCTCCTGTGGAATCAGGTTCCAGTTTGGGTTCAGGAGGCAGACACCATCTCCAAATTTAGAGTAGGCTTAAGACTTTCCTCTTTGATAAAGCTTATAGTTAGGGCTGGCTTGGGTGAGCCCTGAACCGTCCCTTAGTTATGCTGCTATAGGCCTAGACTGCCGGGAAACTTCCTATGATGCATCTCTTTCCTTTCTCCCTCTCCATCTGTATGCATTTTTATCCCATTACTGCATTTTACTAACTCAACATCTTCTCTCTCCCGCAGGTATTTCTGCCTCCTGAGCTGCAGAGACTGGATCTGTGGTTGTGGGCCACCTGCTGCCCCCGTGTTCCTGCTCAACAACTGCTACTTCAGTAGTTGTTATTGGCTCTGTTATAACACTGACATTATTTTTCCTATAGCTGTCATTCCTATTATTATTAATTCATTAATATTAACACTACAATTACATTTCTACTATTTTAAAAATTCTAGGTGGTATTTCCTGCTTTATAGGAAAAGTGCAATGAGATAACTTCTGTTATGAATTGGTGCTATATAAATGAAATTGAATTGAATTGAGTAGTTTTTATGCAACATCAATTGGCGAGCCAGCCAGGAGGGACTTTGGGACCTGGAGGCCTGGGCGTGGCATCTGCCACAGGTAACACGTTGCCCCTCCTTTAAAGAACTAAGTACACGCTGAAATGATGATTAATGTCATGATGTAGGAGTCAGGGGTGATTTGTAATGTGCATGCTTGAAAACTGCTATGTTGTGTGTTATGTGTCAATTGCAATGCCTGAAACTTATGTTTCTTTAAAATATGCCTGGACAGATCTAAAAACTTATTTTGAAATAGTTGGACAGCTCTAAGGAAGAAGAAGTTTGGACAGTGCTATTTCTGCTGATTGTGTTGTTTTGAAAAGACCAACTGTGTTTTGAGTATATAGTTGCAACAACGTTTGGATAGTGCCAAAATTGTGTGGTAGAAGCTGTTAGGCCCTGGGGGATGACAGCTATTTTTAAAGATTAATTGCAACGACATTTGGATTGTGCTAAATTGGGAGGAGACAGCTGCTAAGGGGCCAAAAAAGGGGACGGCAGCTAAGGTGAAACTGACAATAGTGCTGTGTGAAGACAGGGTCTACTGAGACACTTATTTTACCAGCTGAAGTCAGGGGCGGTTGGAAAAAATCCAAATTATAAACAGCAGGACAAAATTCAGCTGCATTGTTGCTACTGGGCTGAGCCTTGATGGAATACATGTGTTGTCGGCGTATGTGTTGTCAGTGTATAACAATAGTGATAATAATAATTGTGATAGAAGTGGTAGTGTACTGTACATTGATTGTGAGCTCATTGTAAAATGGAAAGGTGGTGATTTTGTGTAAATAAGGTGATTAAATTCCTATTCACTTATTTGGAGAAATTAAGCACGTGCAGTATCTTCATCTCAGGTGGCCGAGTGCCACAACCCCACTGAGATTACTGAACGCACAATGTGGCATGCTTGTGTTGATTTTGTCCACCAAGCAGTTAAAGAGAGGAGACCAGTAGGTTGCCCGCTCCTCTTACATTGATGTAATGGGTGACTGTTTATTTTAATACACAAGTGTATTTCTTACAAAGATTGTGGGTAGTGTACCAGAAAATTAATAGGGGAAAAAATATACTATTAATCAACCCCAGATTAGACATTACTGTAGTTCATAGGAGAGTCAAGTGGGAACTAGGCAAGAGGGGACATATTATCAGAAAATCAGATTCTGAGGGTCAGAATGCCTAACAATAGATTTTGACTCTCCAAGAAAGTATAAAACTGCCATAATCACATGAAAAATATTTTTTCCTGATAAGTACTAGAGATTTTTGATGAGGAAGGAATAGATAAACCAGAAATTAGCAGATCACAACCAGATTGTGCCAGACAAGGATACATGGGGACGGGTGCAGGAAGAAGAAAGCCAGAAAAAGAGAAAGAGAAAATGAGAAAAGAACAAAGGAAACAATGGAAAAAACAAAAAAATAGAAGAGACCAACAGAAAAATTAAAAAAGACTTTGGTACCTTTACAGCAAACACAGAGGCAGGATTAACATATATTGTATAATAAAAAGAAGTGACTTCTGGTTGTCTTAGGCGTTATCTAACCTTGTTGACAGTCATGGAAGGAGACCCATGGTATACTCATTATGGGGACAACGAGCCAACACTCTCCCTCCTCGCGCTCCAGTCTACAACATCCCCTTACAAGGAGGCCTCCTGACCAGGAGGGCCATGGAGTCAATTAAGGAGGACTAACAGCAGACCACATCTCAGATCTACATTCCCATCCCCGGGGAGGCGAGGCAGGCCCAAACTGAACCTCCAGCTTATGGTCTCTCCAGGACCTCATATCTTGCACAGCAGCTCCAAAATACATTCCAAAGCTATATGGATGTGCAGCACCCCTGTAACTCCTACAGTCATGACCAGCAGGGCAAGTACCCCTGTATAGGAGACCCTCAACACCAGGAGGAGAGGTCCAAACAGCTGAGTGAGTCCGAACAGGGACCCGTTACATTTGCCCCCTAGCCCAAGTATCTTAGGGGGCCCATTCAGGCTCACCACAATCCATCCATTATCTCCTACATGAGACCTCCACGAACACGTCTGCCAGATGCACAGATCATGTCTATAATGCGTTGGTTGGTCCAGGTCCATATCTGTATGTCTGTACGACGTGAAAATCAGGTTCAATATCTGCACATCTGACTGCAACCCCTCTTGGACGTAGACATGCAGTACAATATTTGAACGTCTGGCTATGAGATTTTTTTGGTTGTGTGATTAATGAAATACTTTTTTATTTGCGATTAAATAAATAACATTTTAACAACATATTTAGTGTTATTATTGGAGAGAGCAAGAGCCAGAGAAAGAGTGAGAGTATGTTTTATGTGCTAAAGGCATTAGATCACTATCTAAAAAAAAATTATTTTTGTATAGCCTACCACTAAAAATTGTGAGAAATGCTCACTTTGTGTTCAAATAACATGCAAACTGAACTCTGTGCACGACACAATTGGCTGAGGTGCATGATCATCTTTTATATAACTAGATCCTGTTCTACATACTCCTGTACAGTTGGTGGCGGTATGCACCCAAAAGTTGGTATTGCAATCCGCCAAAAAAACGTAAAGAAGAAGACTTGCAGCACCTCTTTATACATCCGCCTCTCGAATAGGAAACATGTTACAGGTAAATACCTGTGTGGTGTGAACTCATCTAGCTAAGACATTTAAGGTAAGGTCAACTAAGTTAATTAAGTTATGTTTATGAATTTGCTTAGTATTAGCTTTTTTTTTGCTGCTGCCAGGTTAGCTAGCTAGTACATTAACCATCCTATTGGAAGGGCATGTTAAGTCAACCAGAAATGAGCTAACGTTAACATTATTATAATTGTGAATATTTTCTCATGCTATGGCCTAACACTAACTATGACTGAAACTGTTTAGCTAACGTTAGCTAGTTACCACGAGGTGACAAAACTAGCTATTGGATAGATGGCAACACTAACTAGCACAAAAAAATATGCTATTTTGGTGGGTTAGTTGAAGTAGTTAGTGCATGACAAAATTTGTATTTCAATCTTGTTAATCCTTTGACAGGTTTGTTGTAACCTAATTTGTTAGTTATTCATTTTGTTTAAAGATTGCTAAATATTCTAGGTTTTTGGGCGTTAGCTTACATAAAGTGGGAACACAGCATATGATCTATCGCAGGAAATGTACCAACACATAAGGAAAAGACATTATATGGTTTATGTAATGATAAGACATACATTATCTAATGGATAGGTGCAGCCAGTGGCGGTACTGGCCCAGATGCTGGACGAAATTGCGGCAATACACCAGGAGCAGGCGGCGGTGAATAGGCAGAAGCTGGAAAGGATGCAGGAACAGGCGGAAAAGCAGACCCAGCTGCAAGCAAGCCTGGAGTCCCGGCCGGGAGCTGCAATACCGCCATCCCCACCACTCTCCCACTCAACCTCTCACAACATGTCAGCAGCGGATGAGCCCCCAGTCATTCCTTGAAATATTCGAGGCGACGGCAGTGGCATGTGGATGGCCGGCGGCAGAGTGGTTGGTGCGGCTGCTGCCACTGCTCTCCGGGGAACCGCGGCAGAGAGGGTGAAGTGCCACCACACCGTGGATCTGATGGCCGCAGTCACACTGGTGGAGGATTACCTTGTGGTACACCCCTGAAGCCAGACACCGCAGGACCGCCCCCAGGAGGCTGCCCGGCCAACACCAGCACCGCGGAGAAGGGGCATTGGGCAAGTGCCACCTGCACATCCCAGCCCCTTACCACGCTCTAACCACCCTCTCTCTTCTCTCACACCCTCCCAGGGTCCAGCTGCTACAGGCGCTGCTCACGACCTGCAGGGGGCTCCTCGAACACTGGGGCAGGAGTGCTGGAGGTATGGGCAGCCCGGACACTGCCGTGATTCGGGTGGCCGGCTCTCCGACACCCTCCCCCGGCCCAGGGACGACATACCGCGTTCCGGTAAGAATCCAAGGGGGTATACACCGGGCAATGGTGGATTCGGGTTGTATGCAGTCCATTATTCACCAGAAACTGGAGGCAGGTTGGGTGGATATAAAGTGTGTACATGGGGATGTTCACAGATACCCTGTAGTGCCAGTGGAAATTAGACATAGAAAATTTTGTGTTAAGGCGGTTAGTTCCAGCCTGACGCACCCCCTGATTTTGGGTACAGATTGGCTTGGGTTTGATAGGTTAGTGAGGCACTGTGTGGGGGTGCATGCACAACCATCAGGGACATGGGATGTGTGTGCTGTGCTCAGTTACAACCCAATGGCCGGGCATATGGGGTGTAATAAAACACTAGACCAGATAATGGCCCGATTCTATTGGCCTGGGATTTGGGGAGACGTTCGCTGTTGGTGTGCGTCTTGCCCCGAATTTCAGATGGTTAACCAACCAGCCATCCCAAGAGCGCCTTTGCGCCCATTACCATTAATGGAGGTCCCATTTCAACGCCTGGGTATGGACCTCATCAGGCCATTTTACCGGAGCACATGTGGACATCACTTTGTGCTAGTGTTAGTGGACTATGCAACCCAATATCCCGAAGCAGTGCCATTGCACACCATCTCTGCAAAGAGTGTGCCGCAGGCACTGTTTCAGGTCATCTCCCGAGTCGGGATCCCAAAAGAGATCCTGACTTACCAGGGCACCTCATTCATGTCATGCACACTGAGAGAACTTTACGGATTATCGGGCATCAAGTCGATCCGAACCAGTGTATACCACCCTGAGATCGATGGGCTCGTAGAGCGTCTGAACAAAACTTTGAAGTCCATGATCTGTAAATTTGTGCATGAGGATGAGCGCAATTGGGATAGGTGGCTAGATCCTCTGTTGTTTGCAGTGTGGGAGCCTAGGCCTCCACAGGGTTTTCTC
The DNA here is from genome assembly GCF_020085105.1 of Siniperca chuatsi. NCBI lineage: Eukaryota > Metazoa > Chordata > Actinopteri > Centrarchiformes > Sinipercidae > Siniperca > Siniperca chuatsi. Next base: position 24,499,985 of record NC_058061.1, read on the forward strand.
CCTTTGAGTTACTGTTTGGCAGAAACCCACGGGGGGACCTGGACCTAGTTTGAGAAAACTGGGCACACATTAGGGCAGTTGTCACGGGAGAATTTGCTCCAGGCTCAGGAGAGTCAACAATGCCTGTACAACAGAGGGGCTAGATTAAGACAATTCACGAGGAGATAAAGAGCTTGTATTACTCATTGTATTACTTCGTTCAGCCCCAAATTACTCGCCAGGTGGCAAGGACCCTTTGTGATCACACAGCGGGTAGGCGACGTGGACTATGAGGTTGTGTGGTCTGATGGGGGAGGGGCAATGCAGATCTACCACCTCAACCTCCTAAAAGCATGGAGAGAGGCAAAGCCTGTTGCTCTGGTGACAACGGTGAGTGAGAGAGATGAGTTTGGGCCTGAGGTTTCAAAATCGATCAGTGCCACCTCGCTCCCTTTTGACAACCATCTCACACTGTCCCAGAGAACAGACGTTGCCGAGTTGCAACAGCATCTTGCCATAGAGCATCGCATTGAGACTCACCCGGGAGTGACGGTGCTTTCACAGCCCTACCGGTTGCCTGAGCACAAATAGAAAACGGTTCAGGAAGAATTAAAGGCCATGCTGAAGATGGGGGTAATAGAAGAGTCCAACAGTCCCTGGTGTATCCCCATCATTCTTGTAGGCAAGAAGGATGGCTGTGGTGCTCAGGTCATTGAGTCAGGCCGGTCTCACCGCCAACCCGAAGAAGTGTGCGGTTGGATGGAGGGTGGTACGATATCTGGGGTACCACTTGGGTAGAGGGCAGGTGCGCCCCCAGGTAGACTGCGATTGCCGCCTGCCCAAAGCCAAAGACAAAAAAACAGGTGAGGCGGTTCCTGCGGCTGGCTGGCTTTTACTGGCGGTTCATTCCCAACTTCGCAGAGCTGACCAGTCCCTTGACCAATCTCACCCGGAAAGGTGTCTCAGATCCGGTCCAGTGGACGGAGCGGTGCCAACTGGCGTTCGAGAGGGTAAAACTCTGTGGGGAGCCTCTCCTCCACAAACCTAACTTTTCTTTCCCTTTTGTTCTGCAGACTGAGGCGTCAAAGAGAGGAATGGGGGCCATTTTGTCCCAACAGGTGCATTGTGTCAACCGCCCAGTCGTATACATCAGCCTGAAGCTGTCAGAGAGGGAGGCCAGGTACAGTACAATCGAAAAAGAGTGCCTGGCCATCTGGTGGGTGGTCGAGGTCCTGCGGTATTATCTGCTGGGGCACCCATTCACCCTCTGTTTGGACCATGCCCCCCTGAAGTTTTATTTATATAGTGCCAAATCATAACAGAAGTTATCTCATTACACTTTTCTTAATTAATTGGCATTAAAGGAGCCACACTAAGCTGGTTTAAATCCTATCTATCAGATCGATCTCAGTTTGTATTCAATTAAATTAAATTTTATTTATATACCGCCAATTCATAACAGAAGTTATCTCATTGCACTTTTCCTATAGAGCAGGTCTAGGCCGTACTCTTTATAATATTATTTACAGAGACCCAACATATCCCACCATGAGCAAGCATTTGGTGACAGTGGCAAGAAAAAACTTCCTTTAAGAGGCAGAAACCTTGGACAGAACCAGACTTAATGGTGGGCGGCCATCCGCCGCTGCCGTGTTAGGTTTTGAGAGAGAAAAAGAGGGAGAGGTTTAGAGCGAGAGAAGTTTTGGGGGGGGGGGGGGGGTACAGAAATGCCACCTAGAATACCACCTAGAATTACAAAAATTAGTAGATAATATAATAGTATAATAGTAGTAGAATTGTACTTGTAGTGTTAATATTAATAAGATAATAATAATAATAGAAATGATAGCTATAAGAAAAATAATGTCAGTATAAGTAACAGAGCCAATAACAACAACTGTAGTAGCAGTTGTCGAGCAGGAACACGGGGGCAGCAGGTGGCCCACAACCACAGATCCAGTTTCTGCAGCTCCAGAGGCAGAAATACCTGCTGAAAGCGACAGAAGGAGAGAGGAGATAAATGAGAAAGCACAGAACTATGGGAGAGAAAAGATGTTGAGTTAGTAACATGCAGTAATGGGATTAAAAATGCATACAGATGGAGAGGGAGAGAAGGAGAGAGGAAACAGGTGGATCATGGGAAGTCTCCCGGCATTCTAGGCCTATAGCAGCATAACTAAGGGATGGTTCAGGGCTCACCCAAGCCAACCCTATCTATAAGCTTTATCAAGGAGGAAAGTTGTCAGAGAGCCAACACAGACACCACCAGCTCCACCCACTGCAATCAGCAGATCGCACTCACCTGAGTATTGATTACACACCTGCCACTAATCATCTCCTCCACACTATATAGTCTCACTCCCCCGGTTCACTCACTGTCTGGTCTCTAACCCCTTACGAGAACTCAACCCGACCACAGCTTCTCTTGACAACCCCTTTTGGACTTTGGACTTCTCCGTTGTGTGTTTCGTCAGCTCCCAGCTTTCCTGCCACCCGTCTCCTCCAGTGGATCTTACTACCAGCGCTACATCAAGATAAGACCCATAGACTTTACTAGCTTAGCTCCCGTCATTGCTTTTCTCTGTCTGGCTGTTTCAATAAACTCCCTCGTCTCAGTACTAACCTCTGTGTCCCGTGTCTGTCTGCTGACAGAAGACCAGACCTTTAAACCATCTGGAGATGGAGCGCTCCGCTTCCCCCACGGAGAATCCATATGAAGGATTGGTCAGCGCCCTTCGTGCGGCTCTGTCTCCGGATCCTCAACCCCAATCTGCCTCTGCCAGTCCCATGGCCCTTCCTCCCAGCTATTCGGGTGAGGCGGTAGGATGTAGCGGTTTTTTGCTGCAAGTTTCTCTGTACATCGAGATGCATTCTCATAAATTCAACACCGAACGAGCTAAAGTGGCATTCCTCATTTCCCTCCTCTCTGGAAGAGCATTGCTATGGGCTCAGACTCTTTGGAGCTCACAATCTCCCATGATTAACTCCTTCTCCAACTTCTCGTCCCACTTCCAGGAAGTATTCGGTCTCGCCACCGGGGACCTGGCGGTCTCCGACCAGCTCTTCCGCTTACGTCAGGGAAATTCATCGGCGAGTGATTACACACTACAGTTCCATACGGTAGCGGCTGCTAGTGGATGGAATGAAGCTGCACTGATGACAGCCTATCGCCAGGGTTTGAATTCCCAACTCCGTAAGAAGATGGTAATCTACGAAAACAGTATTGGACTTGAGAACTTCATGCAGAAAACAGTGAAAATCGCTCAGCTACTTACCGCATGTCAGCCAGAAGACACCGCTCATTTGCCGCTCTCACCCGAAGCCTGTCCTCCAGTACCAGAGCCCAGGCAGGTTGATTCTCACCGACTCTCTCCCCAGGAACGTGCACTCCGTTTAAACCAGGGCCGGTGCCTGTATTGTGGGGCCTCTGGGCATCAGATCAGGACATGCCCAACCTGTCCTCCATGTCCTGCAGTGAGTACCATTCCCAGTTCTCCTGCAATTTCTAAATTAACTCTCCTAGAAATTCAATTACTCACCCCTCAGTCTGTCGTTGCAGTACGTGCCCTCCTCGACTCGGGCTCCTTTGGCAACTTCATCTCCCCGTCGTTATTAAAACGACTTGAATTACCTTTTTTGCCTCACACTGAACTCAGGGTGGAAACCATCCAGGGAAAACCTCTGGGACATGGTAGAGTGAAGTATCAAACACCACCCATCACCCTACGTGTCGGTTGCCTGCACAAAGAACAGATCTCCTTCCTGGTACTGGAGGACCCCACCGTCGACGTCATCCTGGGACGCCCGTGGCTCACTCAACACTCTCCGGAAGTCAAATGGGAGTCCAGTGAGATTCTGCGATGGAGTCCAGCCTGCCTTCAACATTGCATCTCCTCGGTTCCTAAACCTCCGGTCAGTCACTCTCCTGTCCAGGTACATGCCACTCGTGTGGAGAGTCCGGATCCACCGCCAGATCTCGACGTCCCATCTGACTACGTGGCGTTCCAGGATGTCTTCAGCAAACAAGCAGCCACCCTCTTACCACCACATCGGCCATGGGACTGTACCATTGACCTGCTGCCTGGGGCTACACCGCCTAAAGGACGCGTGTATCCTTTGTCCATCCCGGAGCGCACGGCTATGGAGGACTACATCGAGGAGGCTCTCCAACAGAATTTCATTCGACCTTCTACCTCACCCGCGGCCTTGAGCTTCTTCTTTGCGGGAAAGAAGGACGGTGGCTTGCGGCCTTGCACTGACTACCGGACCCTCAACAGCCAAACTGTCAAGCTCCCCTATCCGCTTCCTCTGGTCCCTGCCACCCTCGAGGAACTCCGTGGGGCTAGCATCTTCACCAAGCTGGATTTGCGGAGTGCCTACAACCTCGTTCGAATCCGGGAGGGAGACGAATGGAAGACGGCGTTCATCACCCCGTCAGGCCACTACGAATACCTGGTGATGCCGTACGGGCTGTCCAATGCTCCAGCGGTCTTCCAGGGCTTCATGAACGAGGTATTCCGGGAGTTTCTTCATCGTTTTGTGATCGTCTACATTGATGACATCCTCATCTACTGCCGGAACTTGGCTGAACATCGCCACCACGTCACGCAGGTTCTCCAACAGCTCCGGAAACATCGGCTTTACCTGAAACGTGAGAAGTGTGAGTTCCATTGCCCCACGGTCCAGTTCCTCGGGTACATCGTCAGTGCAGAGGGCATTCATATGGACCAGGGGAAGATCCAAGCCATCCAAAACTGGCCACTTCCTCAATCAGTTAAGGAACTCCAAGTTTCCTAGGGTTTGCAAACTTCTATCGCAGATTCATAAGGAGCTTCAGTTTCATGTCCACTCCTCTCACCTCCCTGCTCCGTCGCAAACCCAAGTCACTGTCCTGGAACCCCAAGGCTCGAGCCACGTTTGAAGAGCTAAAGAGAGCCTTCTGCACTGCTCCCGTGCTCACTGATCCTAACCCAGATCTCCCCTTCGTGGTAGAAGTGGACGCCTCCACTACCGGCGCGGGAGCGGTGCTATCCCAACGCCACGGAGAGCCTCCTCAACTCCATCCTTGTGCCTTCTTCTCTAAGAAGCTGTCCCCGGCGGAGCAGAATTATGACATCGGCAACCGGGAGCTGCTGGCTATAAAGTTGGCATTAGAAGAGTGGAGGCATTGGCTGGAGGGAGCAAATCACCCATTCACTGTCATCACCGACCATAAGAACCTAGAACCTAGAACCTCCATACTGCTAAAAGATTGAACCCTCGCCAAGCCCGCTGGTCCCTCTTTTTCACCCGTTTCCACTTCTCCATCACCTATAGACCCGGAGACAAGAACATAAAAGCGGATTCCCTCTCCAGAATCCATGCTCCCGAGGAATCCCTCACACCAGAACCCATCCTTCCTCCAGCCATACTTGTCAGCCCTATCCAGTGGGACCTGAACGACCAAATACAGGCCGCTGCAGTCTTGGAACCTGCTCCGCCGGGAGGCCCATAGGGTAAGATCTACGTTCCAACTAGCCTACGTAAAGACCTTCTGGGCTCAGCGCATGCTTCTCCGGGCTCTGGACACCCAGGCAGCCAGCGTACTCTCTTGCTCCTTCAGGCTCGTTACTGGTGGCCCAGTATGGTCCGGGATGTCTCCCAATTCGTGGAAGGATGCTCAGTCTGCGCCATCTCCCGCACGCCACGTCAACTTTCTGCTGGCAAACTGGTACCCCTTCCGATACCACGTAGACCTTGGTCCCACGTCAGAGTCGATTTCGTCACAGACTTACCCAAATCAGACGGTTTCACCTGCATACTCGTCGCGGTGGACCGTTTCTCCAAGGCCTGCAGGCTCATTCCCTTGAAGGGCTTGCCTACCACTCTTGAGACCGCAGAGGCCCTTTTCCAACAGGTATTCCGCAACTTTGGTATCCCGGAAGAAATCGTCTCTGACCGAGGACCACAGTTCACCTCACGTGTGTGGAAGGCTTTCTTCAAACTCCTCCAAGTAGCAGTCAAACTCTCCTCCGGTTATCACGCTCAGACCAACGGCAAGACTGAGCGGAAGATACAGGAGATAGGGAGATATCTTTGGACCTACTGTCACAACACCCAAACCAGCTGGAACCGCTTCCTTCCGTGGGCCGAGTACGCACAAAACTCGCTAAAGCAGAACACCACGGGTCTCACCCCGTTCCAGTGCGTACTCGACTACCAACCCCCGTTGTTCCCCTGGACAGAGGAACCCTCTGAAGTCCCAGCCATTGACCACTGGTTTCGAGTGAGCGAGAGAGTGTGGGACTCAGCCCATATCCACCTGCAGCATGCTGTACGGAGACACAAGCAGTTTGCTGATGCCCGCCGATCCCCTACCCCGGTCTATCATCCAGGGGATCGCGTCTGGCTTTCCACTCGGGATCTGTGTCTCCGTTAGCCTTGCCGTAAGCTGAGTCCCCACTACATAGGTCCATTCCCCATCGAGAGGCAGATTAATGACGTCACCTACCGGCTCCAGCTCCCCCCGAAGTACCGCATTCACCCTTCATTTCATGTCTCCCTCCTAAAACCTATGGATTCCAGGCGACGGGGCGGCGGCTAGAGTACTTGGTGGACTGGGAAGGATACGGGCCCGAAGAAAGATCTTGGGTTCCACGAGACGACATCCTCGACCCGGCGTTACTGACGGACTTTCACAGGGCTCATCCGGATCGTCCTGCACCCAGAGGCCGAGGCCGACCCCGTCGCCGTCAGCGGGCGTCAGGAGCCGCCATTGGAGGGGGGGGTACTGTCAGAGAGCCAACACAGACACCACCAGCTCCACCCACTGCAATCAGCAGATCGCACTCACCTGAGTATTGATTACACACCTGCCACTAATCATCTCCTCCACACTATATAGTCTCACTCCCCCGGTTCACTCACTGTCTGGTCTCTAACCTCTTACGAGAACTCAACCCGACCACAGCTTCTCTTGACAACCCCTTTTGGACTTTGGACTTCTCCGTTGTGTGTTTCGTCAGCTCCCAGCTTTCCTGCCACCCGTCTCCTCCAGTGGATCTTACTACCAGCGCTACATCAAGATAAGACCCATAGACTTTACTAGCTTAGCTCCCGTCATTGCTTTTCTCTGTCTGGCTGTTTCAATAAACTCCCTCATCTCAGTACTAACCTCTGTGTCCTGTGTCTGTCTGCTGACAAAAGTCTTAAGCCTACTTTTAAATGTGGAGATGGTGTCTGCCTCCTGAGCCCAAATTGGGATGTGAGTCCACAGGAGAGGCGCTTGATAACTGAAGGCTCTGGCTCCCATTCTACTTTTGGAGACTCAAGTAACCCTGGATTCTGGGAGCGCAGTGTTCTAGTTGAGTAATAAGGTATTATGAGATCTTTAAGATACGATGGTGCCTGACCAGCTTTGTAGGTGAGGAGAAGGATTTTAAATTCTATTTTACAGGGAGCCAGTTCAGAGAAGCTAATATTGGAGAAATATGATCTCTTTTTCCCAGTTCTTGTCAGTACACGTGCCGCAGCATTCTGGATCAACTGGAGAGTCTTAAGAGACTTATTTGGGCAGCCTGATAATAAGGAATTGCTGTAGTCCAACCTTTAAGTAACAAATGCATGCACACATTTTTCGGCATTATATTGAGACAGGAAGTGCCTGACTTTTTATGTAGGTGAAAAAAGGCAGTCCTTGAAGTTTGTTTCAAGTGGGAGTTAAAGGATAAATCCTGATCAAAGATAACTCCGAGGTTCCTTACGGTGGTGCTGGAGGCCAGGGTAATGCCATCTAGAGTAACTATATCTTTAGATAATGTGTCTCCAATGTGTCTCTGTGTTTGGATAATAGCTACAGTAGTACAATGACTTCAGTTTTGTCTGAGCTTAACATCAGAAAGTTGCAGGTCATCCAGGTCTTTATGTGCTTAAGGTATGCTTGAAGTTTAGCTAACTGGTTAGTTTCATCTGGCTTTATATCGATAGATATAATTGGGTATCATCTGCATAACAATGAACGTTTATGGAGTGTTTCCTAATAATATTGCCTAGGGGAAGCATATATAAGGTCAATAGAATTGGTCCAAGCACAGAACCTTGTGGAACTCCGTGACTAACTTTGGCGCGCACTGAGGACTCACTGTTAACATGTACTCCGGAGCTGCAGAGACTGGATCTGTGGTTGTGGGCCACCTGCTGCCCCGTGTTCCTGCTCGACAACTGCAACTACAGTTGTTGTTATTGGCTCTGTTACTGATGCTGACATTATTTCTCCTATAGCTGTCATCCCTATTATTACTAATTTATTAATATTAACACTACAATTACTATTCTACTATTTTAAAAAAAAATAAAAATTCTACGTGGTTTTTGCATTGTCTCCATATAGCCATAAAGATGACTGAAGCTCTTGGCAAGCAACCTTTATCATCATCCCAACCACCTGCTACCGGCAAGAAATCACGTTCCCCGGCAAAGAAAAGAAACAATATAAAAAGAAGCAAAACAAGAGTAAATATTGGCATGGCTTTCCACCGCTGGAGACAGATCTTGGCACATGAAGAGATGTGGTTTGATGCTGAACTTGCAGCATTTCTTTTAGACTGGTAAACATAACAATGTATCTTTAGTGCAACTAATGACAACACAAACTTTACTGATAAACATTCCAAATGGCGTCAGTGGTTTTGATGTAGCTGTTTTCTTGCTACTAAGGTCTTAGTAGTTGGCTTTTTTTTATAACTGATGACTGTAAATTGAGATTGTATGGACCCAGTACTAGACCAACTGAAAAAGTGTCAATCAGTTGACCATATCAGAATCAGCTTTATTTCCAAGAAGGTTTAGGAGCGGAGTGTCTGAAACAGTTTGGACCAGGGTGGTCCATATTGTAACCACTTGGCATTACTGTTATGAGATGAGGCAAGATTGGAAAGTTCGCTATATATGTTTGAGGACATTGCAAGGTTTATCACTGTGTCTAACACTCTAGAACAGTGTCATCGCTGCAATTAGTAAACCATGTTGTTCTTGTGCAAGGTGAAATGCCGCCACCTATTTGCTTGGAGCATGTGGCCAGGAATTACACATTGTACCATTAAACCCTACACAAACAAAAATGTTAAAATGACAATGTGTGGTTTTAGGGGGAGTTACATGCTGACAGTATTTTGTTGTTTATTTTTGGTCTAGTGGAGTGTAGGCCTGTAATGGTGAGTGGTAGCATGACATGAATGCTTTGCCTACAGTAGACCACAGCAGCAAGGTGTGTTTGAAAAAGGTTTTCATCAGCCTTTATCACATCTCCTGTTTTCCAATATACCAACTCTTCCATCTCAGTCCAAATGTCAGAAACGTTTTGCCATGTTTTGTCTTTAAGTAGATTGGTGGAACTTTACCCTACCATTAGGAAAAATTATCAATCCATCTATGACAATCTAAATTTGAGCACATGCTGTGGAAGTACTAATCAGAATCACTTAATATGATTAGGCTTCAAATCCCTTCCAACAGTCAAGACAGTGCAGCTCATCAACAAACAAAGCCATGCTGTGATGTACAGTGTATCCTGTGGGAGCAGCCTCTAAACATCCACTTGCCCACTGCATGATTTATTGAAATATTACCCCGACCAAATTAACAAACGGGGCTGCTCCCGTTCCCAGTTTGCAGCTGCCTGTGAATAACAAACACACTGGGGAAATCACTGCAGACCACCAACCTGACCCAACTTTTACGGATATTAATATTTTCTTTTCCTGTCATTGTCTATATATTTATTTACCAGTGTTCCATCCCACTCTCCCAGTGGTACTGAGACAATCCATCCTGTCAGATTTACCCTGTTAAGCAGGGATGGGGTTGGGGGAAGGGTGGAGGATACATTTTTGTGCGTGTGTCTGTAGCTGCTTGTATATATTTCTTGTGCTTGTGTATGAAAGTGTGTGTTAGCAGGGGAGTGTTTTGAGAAGATAATGAGAGCGTTGTGAGAATGTTATTAGGGGCTGTAAGAGGCCCACTGAGGCATTTGGGGAATGTTGCACTTTGATAACCACTTTGACTGGAAGCTACTGCAAACTAGCAACCTGGAATCTCATCCATCCGTTCGTTGACTCTCCTCTCTTCTACTGCCTGTCTTTCTCTTCCTCCCTCTGTTCTGCTTCATGTCCTGCCCTACCACTTTGCTTTCTTATTTTCTCCTTGACTCACTCTATTCTCTTTATTTAACTTATTTATTTTCAAATATTTCAAATCAAAACCTGTTACCCTAAAGTTGAATAATCTTATGATATATATATATACAAATATAAAAATACAAATATATATATATATCTTATTATTTAAATAATGTTGGGCTCTCCATATAAGTGGACAAGCTGTCTGCTGAATTGGACAGAAGATTCCTGGACCCTCATTTATCAACAGTACGTAAGCACAGATGTGTGCGTAATGGGTGCTTACGATCATTCCTATGCAAAGTGTGGAATTCATCAACTTAGGAATGTGTGTAAATATAAGCACGGCTCTGACCATGCATCACACACAACATCCAGTGGTAGAAAAAGGAAACTGCAAATAGAAAGCGTGAGTGTGAGTGTCACAGCATGCATTAAACAATCTCAATATCCACATATGTTCTGTATTTTCTTTGGTTAATAATTACTAATAGTTAGAAACAGACGTGTAGCCTAATTTGTGTCAAAACCTATAAAAAACATGTGAGACATGTATCTGAAAATGTAACATAGCTCATCTTGCATTACTCAAGATTTAGCAAGCCATGCCATCCACCCATCCTGAGAGCGCGTTTTCAGAGGGTGCCCTGATCTGTTTGGAGAGAGCGCGGAATGGCTTCTGAGTTTAGAACATTTGGGATTCATCAACACTGATTACATACTGGTGTGCGTACGACCAGTGTGCGCATGTTTGATAAATACTGATATTTTTGTACTTATGGACATTCCAAATTTTATTTGTAAGACATAATTTCAGCATTTCTACATAATGTTGCTAAATGAGGCCGCAGCAGCTGTATGAAATGAAGAGCACTCTCTCCTTCATTTTAAACCCCTTCTCGCCCATCAATGTGGAGCAAGTAGCTGAAAAACGAGGAAGTGTTGAGTTTGCCAGCCAGAGTTGACATGGAGATGCTGGACCCTCAGAATGACATCTGAAAGCAAGGTCAAAAGACTTCTGTGGCCTTGTAAACACTGACACATTTCCACTTGCACTGAAGGTGAGGGCCTACTTTGGGTCTACCTATCTTTGTGGAATGACTTTTTCGCAAATGAAGCTGATCAAATCCAAGCACACACCTCACTGACTGTATGAGGTTGGTCAAGTTATGAACCAAACATTAAAGCACTGGTGGAGAGCAATCAGTCACAGCCATCTCATTGATTGACCAAAGTACAGCTACTTTGACAACTGTTGTTGTCAGAATTATAAATATCGTCAAATATCGTTGAGTATAGCCACTATTTTGACTCACATGTGTTTGTGTGTGTGTGTGTGTGTGTGTGTGTGTGTGTGTGTGTGTGTGTGTGTGTGTGTGAGTGTGAGCGAGTGAGAGAGATTGTGCTGTCAACAATAAGAGAGAGAGAGCTACAATTGTAAGTATTGTAGATATTTGTGTGTGTGTGTGTTTTAATTTAGGATTATAGTGATATATAGGCCTGCATTTCAATGTGTAGCCTTCTCTGTTTATTTTTGTTTGGAACCCAACAGCTAAGTGTGCCTCAGCCTTCATTTTTGTGGTTTGTGTTCTGCCAATGGAAAAAACAACACCACTAAAAAAACACTTGTTCAGATCATCATCCTGTGTAAACTTTGAGTTAGTTATGTACATGTCTTTTATACTTGCATATGTTGTTCCAGTCATACTGGTCTCCTGGCTTACATATGGGTAAAATTCAATTATATCAATTAAAAAGTAAATATTAGTTTTTTTCTCAGTCAATATGAGTGGGTAGATCTAGCCTTTCTCTGTTGACAACATAGGTGATCTTGAGTTGGGAAAGGTTGGTGACCACTGCTCTAGTGGATGTCGAGTGATGTAAATGCCACATGAGCAGGTTTTAATTTTTAGAATTCCAAATGCACATTGCACACAACACGTGATTTTTCACCCCCTGCCCCAGGAAACATTACAGCCACACTTATGCTTAGCATTCCAAAAATGTATCTCTGAGTTTTTTTACATAGAGGTGTAACTGAGTTTCATCAGCTGAGCACACAGTTTGAACATTTTGAACACTTTACAAAATGGTAGACAACGAGTAAGGAACAAATCAGGAACTGATTGACTCAGTATGTTGAGAAGTATGTTCTCAATTAACTTATCATTGTCTACTATATAATCCTCCATTCAGAGTTATTTAGGAACTACTTATTAGCGATTTATCAATTATCAGGACATTCCTGATTTGTACTTTACTCATTCATCGGCAACTACACCGAATGTTGTGTACCATATTGTAAAGTGTTACTGATGTGTACAAACAAGTAGAAAATGATTATGCTACCCTGACAGGTGGCAACTCATTAACACCACAGTAAGTCAAGTCATACAATGAGAAAAAAAAAAGTTATTATAGGTGATTCTGTCCTGGGTTTTCTTTGTACAGTAGATCAGATTTTACTTAATGCTGTTACCTTGCAAATACCAGACCCTTTTTTACTATATAAGTAATTTAATAACTGATAAATATTTTGTAATAGTATTAAATAATAGAATTAGATCAAATCATTTTCTGATTAGAGACCACTATTGAAAGGATGACATTGCCGTTTAAAAATAAAACCACACAGCTATGGTTAAGGTTTGGTTAGATTTAGGAACAAAAGTACATTGGTTAGGGTTAGTCAAAGATCTTGGTTTCTTTGGGTTAAAATTACTAATTTGTTAAGGTTAGGGGACCTTGTTGATTGTGGTCATGGTTAAAAGAAAACAATGCTGACTGTCAGTAGTAAACAAGAAACGAACAGCAGTCCCCTAAGTTCAAGTCCCAAGTTTTGTTGACTATCCATCCACACCGACCTCCTCCGTCTCTTATAACGCCCACATTACTTCCTCATTTGCTCCCGACAGACAACAGTCAGAATTTCTACGGCCGCTAGAAGACTTTGTCACTTGAACATAAATACAGTATATGTGGTTTTCTTAGGATTTGCAGAAATGACTGATGCTGTCATTACTCCTGGAGGACAGTCTTGTCTGTGTGTGTGCTTAAGAGGGCTGTGTGTGTGTATGTGACAGCTCTACCTCAACTGGAAAACGTCCAGAGAGGGAAGGATGGAGAGCAGAGGAGAGTGAAACAGAGGCGGACAGAAAAAGACTTTTAATGGGGTCCTTCAAATTGAAAAGAACTTGCCCCTGGATGTTGGAATCCAATTCTCTCCAATCCAATGGGCAAAGTGACAGATCCTGCCCCCATCCACACACACTCTTCTCTTTTAAGTCAGCTCCTCTCTTTCACCTCCCTCTTTCACTTTCCACAGTTTCTGTGTTTATCACACAGTGAGCAACACACACACCCTGACTAAATCTTCTCTTCAGTGTGTGTCGACTTTGTTTCTCGATACAAAAAAAAGGGTTTGGTGAGAAATGGAGTAACTTGATGTAACTGAGTGTAACCTCCTGACCATCTCTCAGCACAGAGAAACTAGAGGGCTATTTCAACAATGATGATGATGACAAGGAGTGGGCAAAATAAAAAGAGACTGAACACAAGATGGGGAGGACGGCTGAGAGAAGAGGACGAGACACACAGTGTGTCATACACACATCAGCATCAGTCATTTCAGCAAATCCTAAAAAATTACATTTTTACTTTCAAGTGAAAAAGCCCACTAGCGTCAGGGGAAATTTGGACTGTTGTCTGTCAGGAGCACAGGAGGAAGTCAGGTGACTGTAATGAGAACAGTGGGCAATGACAGGATCGGATGTCAACACCATCTGGCCCAGACTGGAAAAGACTGTTCGATCAGTTGGGACAGCAAAATCATTTTCATAAAGGGCCCATCAATGGTAATGTATGTCCCTGTCTTTAGCAGAGCTACACCACAGCTAGTGCATCTGCAAGTGTGTATGATTCCAATCTGGGAAAGGAAATTAATGTAATACCTTTTTGATAAGCTTTATCACTTGCTTTCTACCAGTCTCAAAGTCTAAAATGACTCACTTCTTGTCCACACTGATCTATTTCAACTTTCTTTCACAGACAAGGTGACGGTGGCCACACCAACATGTAACATATTTAGTTGTTCATTAGAGGCATAAGATTGACTGACCAGCTAACAGTATGAGATGGGTGATGGCTGCCTGATGATCCATGATAGCATAAAGTGTATGAATAGAGCGAGAGTTAGAGAGCAACTCTGACAAAGAAACAAAAAGAGAGACCGAGAAAGAGAGAAACCACATCTCAGCAGCCACCATCGATTGGCCTATCCCATAAGATACAAAGATGTCAGGAGTTACTCTACCTTCATCTCCTTTTACCTTCCTCAAGATCACCCAGATGCCCTGCACTTATGTTGGGACTCCACAGATGAATTCATTCATTTGGGTGATTGTTAACTGAACTTTGTTAGGAAACTGCATTCTCTTTTGTCCCACAATACTGAGAGCCATTGAACACAGCATTGGCCAGTCTGACCTGTGACCCGGCTGTCACCAGGTCAATAAAAAGGTCAGTGTTCTGTCTCTCTTTCTCCTGGAACCCTTCACTGCGGTGGACGGCCATGGCTGCCCTCCTCTCAGTGCTGCCTGCTTACCAGCAGACACCCACCTGACCTCTCTCCTCCTGGCGTCGCCGTGTAATCTGCTCGGAGCAGAAACACACAGCCAAACCAAAATCTCCTGATCTACCAAAGTGCTGCGAAGGCCTCTTAGATCTCTGCAACAAAGTTTAGCACAAACAGCTGCCACACACAAAGCCTGCCAGCTAAATTCACATGCTAACAGGAGCACGAAGCAAGTTGACGCCAAGCTGTTAACTCTGTAAGGACAACCACAGGCGGAGCGACTGGCTTTCTCCGATCTCTACAAGCGGACACTGCACAGCAAAAGACGCTTCCACAGGAGAACCACAATTCTTCCCAGCTTGGCTTGTCTACAACAGACTGACCGCCAGCTAACCGCAGCACCAAAGCCACCTCTCTTTCCCTCCCACAGACGGGTAACATAACAACTGGGCATAGCATAGAGTAACAGTATATATAGCTAAGCACAGGACTGTTTAACTGTTGTATGTGTGCCATTATTGGTGTGTTTTCATTGAGATTTTATTGTTGTGATCTTCTGTTAGGTTAATGGTTGGTTAAAGGTTTATGTTAGTTGTGCAGAGTCTTTGCATGCTAACTAACTCCTTTTAACTTGGCACCGTTATCCTAAACAGATCATTTGACTCAAACACAGCCACATATGGCGGAGATAAACTTTAAAGCTCCCACTTCACATTTCTTTGTTTATGACCACGCAGGTTCATGCTTGTGCACGCGGGACATATGGAGGCAGAACAAAGAAACATACATACATTTTGGCGCACACACACACACACACACACACACACACACACACACACATCCTGTGTTCTGTAGTTTAGTATTTGAGTTAGTCTTCATGTTGTGTGTTTTTGCTTTGTTTATCTTTTTAAATAAATGTTAATTTAATGTTGCACAAGCGTGACTAATTTGCCAACCTCTTCTATGTTGAACTCCAAATCCTTCAACCTACTAGCTATCAATGGTAATTTGGTTATAGTTATTATTATTCCAAATAGATAGTTTAGTGTATTTTATGAGACTCAATTAATTGGCTATCATTTCTCTTCTTTAAGAAGAGTGGTGCCCCCGAGGACTTTATTCATTAAAGTTATTTAGAATTATCTTTGATAATTCTGATAGCCATAATTAATTGATCAAACCTACACAAGTGGATTCCCCACTCCCCCCTTAAACATTGTAAATCCCAACATCTACTTTCCTCTTAAGTAATGCAGCGTTCACAGCATACTGGAAGAAATTAAAGAGCAGGATAACCACAATTGGCTGCTTCTAAGCCCCATCCCTTTCCCTCAACATTCCAATCACATCTGAGCAAGAACTGAGACAGCTTTGCTGGAGCAATTCAGTTTATTAGTAATTCATTCTAAATGCCTCAACAGATTAGCGAGATATTCAAGACAGTTAAAAGATGTTTTGTCTACAAGATTGTCCTTGCGCATAAAATAACATCAGTTGTTTCTTCAAATGCCAAAAAAAAGAATGTTTACATTTCACTGACAAATAGCCGTGTGAATTATGACACTTGTCTGTCAGGAGGAAACACTGAAGTCAAATCATGTTTTATTATTACATACACAATCATACAAAGTACAACATATAGTGAAATTCTTAGGTGCTTAGCTCCAGAACGAGTCTAACAAATAGATAAATCAAATTAAGTTGAAAGATGAAATAGCCTGATGTAGTTTTTGAACCTTAAAATCTCTTAAGGAGGAGGTCTGGGTGGATGGATGGGTCAACAAAACGTGTGACCTTGACTAAGAGACTGCTGTTAGTTTATCATTTTCTACTTAAGAGTCAACTACAACTACAGTTGCTTTTATTGGCTAATGCTAACATTATTTTTCCTATAGCTGTCATTCCTATTATTACTAATTTATTAATATTAGCACTATAATTACTATTCTACTATATAAAAAAAACAAATAAATAAATTCTAGGTCGTCTTTGCATTGTGCCTCCCGACGAAGTGACAAAAGTTAGCCAAGCTCACCTTTGGCAGGTAAGGCCTGCATCATTTTCTTGAGTGGCAATAAAGGCATTATGCACAGGCTAACCATGGGTCTGCAGCATCATTAAATTCTGGGGAATAGAAAAAATGTCACCCTCTCCTACAGGTGGAGACATTATCAACTCACTGCTCTGCAGAGAGGCATATAGGATTCACACTCTTAACACAGTGGATCCCTTTGACCTAAATGAAGAACTGAATTTGTCATGTTTCCTCTAAAGTACTGTTGTACTTGATCGATGCAGCACCTGTACTTTCTATCTTACTATCTCTGTAACGTTAAGATGTGTCTGTGAATATTTTTCTCAGATGTGGTGTTAATGTATGGGGTGTGGTACTTGGACGATAACAATGGGAACTCCCACCCTAGGATTCATTATCCAGTAGATTTGAAATCCTGTTCAACCAGTTATCCAGTAACAATTGTAGACCTGTTCTAGATTGACTATATATGTTGTTTGCCTTATGTCTTTGTCCATTTTGACTCTGATGAAGACACAGTAGTGTTGAAATTTTAGTCTGTTTGCATAGTTAAAGGCCGCAAATCAATCAGTGTGCTCCAGTCTGTTTTTGTAGTTTGCTGTCCTCAAACTTAGTAGCAGCTGATTCAGCTGCATATTGCTTGGAGATGCATGGGGAACCCTGTTTCAACCTGGTGCTAAAGGCGTTCAGGTATGTTGTGGCCTGTTAGTACCTTGTACGGCCATAATGCTCAGTGATAATAAAATCCCTTAGACCTAAAAACAAATCATTTTACCAGTAATACGTGTTTAAAAAAAATTTAGAACCTATCTTTAAAGCAATCCAATACAATATGAGCATAGCATATGCATGTACCCCCATGTGCAGGCACGTTATACTCAAACTGTGTCTGTGTTGTGTCAGGCTTGTGGAAGGAACCAAGTCAGTCTGACACCAGGGGACTGCCACTCTAAAACCCTCAACAACTTGCCTCAAGACAACACAACCCCTTCTGCTTTCTGTTTCCTCCCGACAAGAATGATAATGTTTTGTCTGATCCTGCAGAGTTCAGGGCCCAGCAAAGGTTTCATAAAAAATAAAAAAAATTGCCACAATGTGAAGGCAACTCTTTTCCTTCTACAGCTCCACAGCTGTGAAGTGCTTGGGCACTACATTGATGTTTTGGTGTGTTTTTGTTTGTGCCATTCCAAACACTTTCAGAAGAATAAAGCAGAGACTAAGGAGAAGGATGGGACTAAAAGACTCTCAATTAACAGCATTAGTGTGTTAAAGGTACAGTTCACTAGCAAGGACCACACCATCAACAAATGCATTTAAATTATTTATTAATGAAAATGAAAGATTATGAGCGAAGCTTGAACTCTTGTACTTCTTCGGTCTGTTTCTGCATTGTGGGGACGCATCAATGGGGAATCTGTCATAGCACCCAGCCACAACGGACCTCTCATGAAAAATAGGAGAAAGAAAAGTGTGGGAGGGAGGGGCGCAGAATACGAGAGCGAAAGAGGAGGAGATGGGTTAGGTTGGTATTTATGGGAATGCCGGACGTGGCGTGATTGAGGTGCGGTGCTGCTCCTGAAACTCTAAATAGCTCCAATTCACTAGCAAAGATCATCAACAACATTTAAATGATTTATTAACGAAAACGATATGCCAGAGAGAGGACCAATGGCCCATGATTTGTATTAAGTGCTCGGGGGATGCCATTGTGGGAGCTGAGATGGCAGTTACGATTCCGAAGGAGTGACCAGAGTACTGGATGGGAGAAATGCCGGACAAGGAGAGGTAGAAGTGCTGGTGGAACCAGAATCAAGTAGTGACTTTTCCGGACTCAGAGATAAATAGAGAATCTGTCATGGTTATAATGGGATTTCCGGAATTGGTAAAAAGTTTGCAAGGGTCTCAAAATGATTCAGTGGTGATTGATCTTCAAAGTAAAAGTCGGGTGTAAGCTGACTGGATTGACTGGTTTTGGTTCGCTTTAAGTAAATACCATAGTTTTGTTTGAGAAGTCAGACAAGTCGGAAATGCAGGTGTGATGGCGTGGGTCAAAGCGAAGGGTAGAGGTGGTGAATCTGGTGCGTCTGAGGAAACCGAAAAAGCAAGCAAGAACATGGCTTCGACAGTTTGAGCAACATGGGGGATGCTGTATCTGGAGCAGATGGTGTCTATGCAGACTGACAGCAAGTCAGTAAGAGGAAAGCAGTGAGGACTTGAGCTGGCTCTTGATGAAGAAGTCCTCTGAGAAGTGAAGTTGTCTGAGGATGGCTGGAGGCCAGACCCAGGTAGCTGGTTCGGAAGTTTAGAGAAGCTAAAGCCGCTAGGGCAAACTTTTGAGAAGGTGATCCCGTTCCATCTGGCGAGAAGGTTGAACCAAACACGGAGTTCGGCATGGCTTGGACTGTCCAGGGAGATGGAACGGTTAGTTTATTCACTGAAGATGGAAAGCAATTGATAGTAAGTGAGAGATAAAGGCTCACCCATGGAGAACGATACGTAGGCAAGGTTGAGGTGACCTAGGAGGAAGAGAAGTTGAAGGAAATTGGCTTAGTGTGGGTGGGAATAGAGCAGGAAGAGTGGAGCATGGTAGTGCTGCATGGATGGCAAGGATGTGGCAGTAAATTTCATTGTCAAGTGTGCCCTGGTACATGTCCTCATTGGCCTGCTGAAGATGGGCTGTGGCTTCGGAGGCTCCAAAACGGAGGGCCAGATTAAGGATGATGGCAATGTAATTGTCTATTTCTTGCTGGGAAATGAGAGGGAAGTCCAGAGTTAAGTATGGAAGGAACTTGGTGCTGTGAGGGCTGTTAAGGAAAGCTGGGCACTGGCATCCTGGTGCGGGCTGGCTGCTGTGGTCACTAGATGTATGGCGGCAGGAGGCGCTGGCATCCCGGTGCCAGGTTCCCCTGCTGAGGCTGGCTGCTGTGGTTGCTGGATGTAGGCGGCGGGGTCGGTGGCATCCTGTTGCCAGGAGCCCCAGTTGGAGCAAGCTGCTGTGGTTGCTTAACCTTGATAGGCAGCTGGACTTGCGTGATCATGAAATCACAAGAATCCATCTTGCCTGGCTTTGAGCTATGCACTTGTTTCCGCACAATGGTTGTCCTATGAGGAAGTACTGGCAGCTATGTCATGACATATGGCCATGCCCTACCGCTAGGTGTGCATGATGACGTGTGTGAGAAGTGACTGTCGAAACAATGTTGGAATTCACAATGGTTAAAGGGGCACCAAACTGTGTAAGTGCAATCAATTAAATATGGCTATATAGATTATCAAAGATAGTCATAAATAATAACTTTAATGAATTCCTCAGGGGCACCACTCCACCACTTAAAGAAGAGAAATGATAGCTAATTAATTGATTTAGTCTCATAAAATACACTAAACCATCAATTTGGAACACGGATTAATAATTAAATTAATAACTATAAGCAAAATTACCATTTGGCTAGTGGGTTGAAGGATTTGGAGTTCAACATAGCAACATTGGCAAATTACTCATTCTTGTGCAACATTAAAGAAACCAGCTTAATTATATGTGCTGCTGGACTTAAGTGCTGCCTTTAACACAATTGAAGCATATCCTGATTTTACCTGAACCAGCTGTTTATTTTATTGTTTATTTTATTGCTTTTGTGTTTTTTTATGTATTTTATTTCTTAATATTTCGTCATTCACTGTGGTATTTTATTTCTCTTGTTGTGAAGCACTTTCTACTTTGTTTTGATAAGTGCTCTATAAATAAAGTTTTATTATTATTATTATATACATATACAAGTATTTGTTAAAAGATAAACAAAGCGAAAACACACAATGTGAAATCTACTCTAAATACACTAGACTACAGAACAAAGGGTGTGTGTGTGTGTACGCGCACGTCTGGGTGTGCGCCAAAAGGAATATGTGTATGTTTGTTTGTACTGCCTCCATATGTCTCGCATGCACAAGCATGAACCCACGTGGTCAGAAACAAAGGCACATGTGAAATGGGAACTCTCTGCTGTGTGGTTTGTGTTTAAGGCCAAATCGAAGTATATGTGCGTGATCTGTAAGCTAACAGTGCAAAGTTAGAAAATAGGATAGTTAGTCGCATGCAAAAACCTTTGTCTGTGTGAACATCACTAACATCAACTTAGCATGTGGCTACCTGCTGCTGTTAGCTGGTGGTCAATCTGTTGTACACAAGCCAAGCTGGGAAGAATTGTGTTTCCTTTGTGGAAGGGTCTTTTGCTGTGTAGTTGCTTGTAGAGATCGGAGGAAGCCAGTTGCTCTGCCTGTGAGAGACTATGATCGGGCTTGCTGGACTCACTCACTTCGTGGACGGCTTTTGGATTATAATGAGCAGGTCTCAGGCACTGAGGCGGCGGAGAAGTTTTTGGCTTCTGTTGCTGGGTCTGCTAGTGAGGGTTGATGGAAACTTTGAACATGGTCATCCTGATTTTGTCAGAATAATTCATTGTCTGTTGGGGATAGTGAGACGAAGTCCATATTCAAGATGAGGTGAGTGGATGGATGAAGTTGCTTGTAGGGTGAAGTAGTAACTAGCTCACTTTTCTGAGTGTGCTAGAGGCAATGATGCATGATTTCGGTTCTGGTGCAGAATATGAGAGTGAAAGTATATACATAACAAAATACATTGAATGGCTATTGCTGAAAAAATACTGAGCAAACAGATTGGCAAAAATGGGGTTTATAATTAAAATTTTAAAGGAAACCTTTGTTTTGTAACAACTTGGGTTTTATTTCCATTGTTACGCTCATAGGTTCTGTCAGTTATGATAACATTGTTTTCACTAAAGTAAATGAATTCTCTGAATGTGGCAACATCAATAAAAATAGGTCCAACGGAGCAAGAAACATATGATTGGACAGGTAGTAAACAAGTTGATAGTTTAACCAACTGAGCTACTACTTTATATGTCAAACTGAAAATGAGCACATCTGTAATGTCTGTAATTATCTGCTGCCAAAGGCAGATGGTTGATTTAATGTGTATGATGATAATAGAAATAAATGATAAAAGAAAATGTTGATGAAGCTGTTTATGACCGCATCAATACAACCCCATTTCAGTTGTAATTCTGCTGTAATTTATAAATGGTTACATCATATTGTAAAATGTGACACAGCAGCGTTTGCACCCAATAACCCAATGTCTCCCGCATAACAATAGGATACCGAGTTATAACCGACCTATCTGATGTGTGTAGAGGTGTGTGTGGTTATTTTGTAGCAGCCTGGTGTCATTTGCACATTATCTGATCAATGTAAACACAGCGTCTACTGTTTGGAGAGAGATTAATTTAAATGGTTTATTTATGTGTTATTCCTCCATTGCTGAGCATATGTTCCAAGTATTTAATTTGCGCTTACACCTTTATTTATTCAGGGTAGTTTCACTGAAAGGAAGCCTCTCTTTTGCTGGAATGCCCCGATCACATTCGCACAGTTACACACATTCACACCCAGTACAACCACAGTCTGATCTGATGGCTTGCTCAAGGGCATCAGTATGCCCAAAAAAAACATCTATGTTCAAATTTAAAGGTCACATATTATGCAAAATGCACATTTTCATGTTTTGTAGTTTTACACAAATATGTATCCTCAGTGTGTCTTGAGACCCCCAAAGTATGAAAAATGACTATCCTCTCTCTTTTTTTCTCACGCCACCTTTCAGAAAATGTGTGTTCCAAAAAGCCAGTCAGATTTGCCTCCCTGTGTGTTGTCCCACAGGGCTTTGTTGAACATAGCACTACATCCAGCTTAGTGACCATCCCTACCCACGGAAGTCAACAGTCAGTTTACCTTGGTGTCCGCCAGCGTTATTTACTCACCAACGCTGACTCCAGTAACATGAAGATGTCAAAGGAATGAGCAAAGCACACAAATTGTTCTGTTGTTGGCTGCAAGAATCAACACAAAAGTCTTCATCTACCCCTACCATCTGAGGATGTGAAGACCCAGTGGATTAACTTTATTTTCAGTATATATATAGTCAGAAAGCGAAATTGTGTGAATGTTAAGTCTCATATGAAGCCAATTAAATAATGAGAGTAGCAGGTTGGATGTTGGTAAGTGTTTTTGCTTTTTGTGGAACATTACACTGCAACGCAAGCTCAGCTTGGCTTTGTTGTTACACGGAAGTCACTTCTGCTCCGTGATTCTCTCTGTATATAAATGTACGTAGACGTAGACATGCCCTGAAGGTACACAGGGCATGTGAAAAACAAATGGTCAAACTGCAAGGAATTTTGGAAACCATAATTCCTTTGCTTTGCAACGTTGTGTAACTTTGATTAGCACCAAGTCGCTAACTTGCTCATACCCGAAAGCTGTAGTGGCCCACCAAGCAGTGTTTGTGTAAAATCACACCAAGGCCAATACAACCATTCTGATTCACAGATACACTTAGCATTACTCCAATACTAGTATTAGTGAGACTATTGCAGCTCCATTGTAGTTCCAGTATAAAATACATATAGGAATACTATCAACAGCTCTAGGTCTCTCCTGTACATCCAATATAGTCTCACATTGCATTACAAACAACACTGAGTCTCACTTGGAAAATGTCGCTTTTCGCATAGGGAACTTTTTACAAGGTTTTGGTATGTCACAACAGAAGTTACAGTCAAAGTCAAATGTTCTGTGTAACCCATTTCTACTTTAATAATTGATCATTTAACATTTTTGCATGTGTTGCCATAACTACATGTTTGAGATTAAGTTGGTGTAACCTCTTACTGTTTCCTGCATACAGGCCAGCATGGCACTACAGTTACCTTCAACAAGGGATGTTGCCTGCCAGACTAACCCACCACAGAGACATACCATAGACACACAATTGTCTGAGGACACTTCAGCCTCACATCAGAAGTACAGGTTTGTAGCCTGATATATTACG
Source organism: Siniperca chuatsi (assembly GCF_020085105.1). Taxonomy (NCBI): domain Eukaryota; kingdom Metazoa; phylum Chordata; class Actinopteri; order Centrarchiformes; family Sinipercidae; genus Siniperca; species Siniperca chuatsi. The sequence continues at coordinate 24,523,633 of NC_058061.1, forward strand.
CCTACTTCTGATAAAGTTTATGAGCTGTTGCAACCTTTAGTAGCTGTACTTATAATGCTATGTATTTGTCTTATGCCATATTGCTTGGTATTAAAAAAAACACACTTCTGTTACAGGTGTCTGTCCAGGCTACTATGTGATGCAAAGACTTTGGTGACCCAGAGTCTTGGGACATTCCAATCAGTGGAACCGCTGTGCCCCCATTGTCAGTTTTCCCGACATTGGAATAGCCAGCCTGTTCTGGGAAGTACTCCAGCTGGGAACCTCCAGCTTTCCGCGGCAGTGTACGTGAGTGAAGCAACTTTCTTTAAACTTGAAAAGGTAAATGGAGAACAACTATATGTGCTCAGAGTTGTTGAATATGGCATGTAATGTTGAATCTGTACTTGCTGGTTCAGATCAAATTACAGGAGATGTTCCCACAGAAACTGTTTTTGTAATTTTTATCTAAAGCTCTGCAAATGCAGCTTTTCCAGTATGATACTTTTCGTCGGCATGCCAGAATGTTCATCGAGCCAGCAGTTGTGAACAAGTGGAAAACATCACAGGATGTGATGCTACAGCGTCTAAATGAAGAGGACAAAGTGATAGTTGGTTCAGATGAGTGGGCTGAAATTAAATATTAACAAGTTTTTACATTAAGGTTTTTACAATGTTTGTCCACATAACACTTTTAATAATAATATATTTATTTAATAATATCTACATTTTAACTATATATATATATATATTATGCAAGCCCTGAAAGGCAAGCGAGAAATTCCTGGGGGAAAGCAACATCACCCATTTCTATGACATCTGGCACATGGAGAAATATTTATTTCCTTATGTTCATTTGCAAACAAGAGGGAAAACACACAAAAACATGTGGTTACTGTGATCAGTGTTTACTTACAGAAAGTGCATTGTAGCAAAGGCCAATCCACACAGCAGTTGTTACTACAAATGCATTAGGCACATAGTAATATTCAGTATGATTGTACATATTGTCTGAGTAACATATGAGACAACTAGACTCCATCTTTGTAGGCTTTCCACAGCGTCATTCCCCGTTTTGCTCCTAAAAAACGTTTCTTGGAATATTGTGCAGGTAAATTAAACTTTACTTATAATTTGTGAAAGTGTACAGTCTCTGCTATTATTTACATTTTTGATTTTCTCTTTACTATACTTCAAGACTCTACCTGGCTGCCCTATATTACAACGAAAATGCTGACCGACCAAAACGTCTGCTGTAGACCTTCTCTTCAAAGGCCAGGAAGGGAGAATGCAGAGCAAAACCAGAAGACCAAGCCGACATTTAAATAAAGTAAAAATAAAGAAATAAACCTGAGAAAAACTGTAAATTATATAAAGTGTAACATGTCATTATTAGAAAATTTTAAACAGATGTTGCACAGGGTATGTTGATGACTTGATGGACCTTCGAGAAAGTTTTTGTGGACCTGGCACCATGCACAGATGAGGTTTCAAAGGTCCCCATCCAAGAGGACCTGTGTACACAGTATGAGTGGCCGGACAAGAAGGAGGTCATTGCCAACTATCTATCCTGGTTCAATCATGGGGCAGTTTTGTATCCTCCGTCCAACAAACCCCCAGCACCAGCTCACAAAGCTTCGACAGGCTAGATATGTGTAACGACTGAAAAAATTGGACAAGATATTTAGGACGTGTAGTCCCTCATTCGTCCAGGAGTGTTCTATCGTAGAAAAGGTTTCAGTCGTAGTCATCTGGACACTGTTTTCAGAATCAAGACGTTTCGGCTCCCATCCGGAAGTCATTCTCAATTGTGAAAAAATTGGACGGGAACTGGAAATTTAAGCTACTCTGAGTTACATAAGCCCTGCCCTCAGGAGGGAATCTGCCTGAGTATCTGTTAATAGCTAGTTTCACCTGAAACTGACCTAATAGTTTCAAGATGGCCCAGTAATCAGTAATCAGGCCTATTGTTCTCTGGCTGCATCTACTTCATCACTGTTAAGTGCCTGATTAGCATGTGATAGGCGTGACCAAGGTGATAATACACTCTCATAGACTTTGGGCAGATTAAATCTCAGACCACCATTTCTGTTCAAAGAGGGGTTCTCTTTCTCCACAAAAATGGCTTCCTTGACGCCCCGTTCAAACCAACTCTTCTCTCTACTAAGAATCTTCACCTCGCTGTCTTCAAATGTGTGGTTTGTAGCTTTTAAATGCAAATGCACGGCGCTCTGTAATCCTGAGTTAGCGTGTTGTCTGTGCTGATAAAGTCTTTTGTGAAGTGGCTGTTTGGTTTCGCCTATGTTCTTTGCAGTTTTCCTCACTGCACTGAATGGAGTAGACAACATTGCTCTGTTTCTGTGTGGGTAACTTGTCCTTAGGATGAACGAGATTCTGTCTTAAAGTGTTGCCTGGTTTAATAAAGACAGGAACATCGTGCTGTCTAAAGATCCTTTGTAGTTTTTCAGACAGTCCGGATACATAAGGAATGGAGACACCGTTCCTTCTTGGTTCAGTTACACTTTTGTCCTGTTTTTTGGCTCTTTTAACTTTGTTGATAGCCCAAGTAGGATAACCACAGGCTGAGAGTGCATTCTGGACATGCCTTTCCTCTTTCTTCTTACCCTCTGAGCCTGTGGGCACTTCTTTGGCTCTGTGTTGTAATGTCCGGATTACACCCAGCTTGTGCTGTAGTGGATGGTGTGAGTCAAAGAGCAGGTATTGATCCGTATGTGTTGGTTTCCTGTACACTTCTATCTGGAGCTTTCCGTCCTCTCCTCTGAGAGTAGAACAATCAAGAAAGGCCAAGCGGTTCTCTTTTGCATCCTGACGCGTGAACTTGATGTTGGGGTCCACCGTATTAATATGCTCTGAGAACGCTTCCAAGTCTTGTTTCTTGATTTTCACAAAGGTGTCATCCACGTAACGGTACCAATGACTTGGTGGTGTGCCCGGGAAAGAGGATAATGCCTTCTTCTCAAACTGTTCCATGTACAGGTTGGCCACAATGGGAGAGCCCATAGCATAGCCGTGAATCTGTCTGTAGAAGTGTCCCCGGAATTGGAAGTAGGTTGTGTTGAGACAGATGTCTAATAGTTTACATATGTGTTCAGGTGTAAGCTTGGTCCTTTGCTGCAAGGTGGAGTCCTCCTGCAGTCTTCTCATCACCGCTGTCACTGCTTCTGAGGTTGGGATGCAAGTGAACAAGGACACTACATCATAAGAAACCATAACGTCATCTGGGTCCAACTGGAGATGTTTCACTTTGTCCACAAATTTCTGTGTGTTTTCCACATGATGTACTGTGTTCCCCACCAACGGAGCCAAGATTGTAGTCAAATGTTTGGCTATGTTGTATGTGATGGAATCTGTGCTGCAAACGATGGGTCTGAGTGGAACATTCTCTTTGTGAATTTTGGGAAGGCCATAGATGCAGGGAATGGCTTCCCCAGGGTATAGTCTGTAGTACAGAGGCCTGTCTATCACCTCCTCCTTCTCAAGCTTCTGTAGACAGTCTATAACCTTCTTCTTGTAGCCATTGGTTGGATCTCTTTTAAGTTTTTGATATGTGGTTGTGTCTTCAAGAAGGTTGTAGACCTTGGTTTCATAATCGGCTGTGTTCAGAATCACAGTGCAGCGACCCTTGTCTGCTGGTAGAATGTTTATGCTGTGATCCTTCTGCAGTGCTGAGAGTGCCCTCCTCTCTTCAGATGTAATGTTGGAAGGAGGTGGTTTGGCACTCTTTAATGTTGCAGTGACACGTAGCCTCAGGTCTGCAGCCTCTGCTTCAGTCATGTTGTTCTTCCTAATGGCTGTTTCTGTGGCTGTGATGTAGTCCACTGTAGGGATGTGGTTGGATGTAACTGAAAAGTTGAGCCCTTTGGAGAGCACATCTTTTTCTGCCTGTGTCAGGATGCGGTCTGATAAGTTTTTGATCTAATTGTTTCTGTTAATACATGTCTCCCTTTGTTCAGTCCCTGATCTCCTGTTGTGCTGGTCCTTTCCTAGATTCCTCTTATTCAAAAGGATGCTAAATTTCTTAATTTTTTCACAATTGAGAATGACTTCCGGATGGATTCTGAAAACAGTGTCCAGATGACTACGACTGAAACCTTTTCTACAAGATATTTAGTTAACAACTTATGTTATATAAACATCTATCTATGGTGTGTCTCCAGCTCTTTTTTTGTATGGGTTCAATGAATCAGTTATTCATGAGTTATTTTTTCAAATTGTTTTATTTTCATGGATGATTGATGCATGAGTTATCGTGTTATTATCATATGTTGTGACAAAACAGTACAACACTGCACAGGGCAATGTTTGCTTTATAGTATCTGTAAAATGTCTTATGTGAATCCTGTTTAATATGCACAGTATCTGCTGATGAAAAACTTAGTTATATATTTAAATTTGGGGCATTATTCAATTGTATTTTGGAGTGGGTTATGCCATTAATGTGTTGTGACCAATGTAATGTCATGGCCACTGAAGTACTGTAAAGCAAGACTGCATACAATACAACAGCATTACCTGTAATCATACAGCTTGATTGCAATTATAATAATAAAAAAAACACTTACTGGTATATTCCCCTTAGCCGTAAAAACCCGTAGTCAGCTCAGTATATGTTGAATGCGTTCTGTAGGGCGAACACATTCAGACAAACAGGGTACAACTCAGGATGGTCTACCGTACATGATAAATTGGCCTCGAGTTGCTGCAGCCTTCTTGTAACCTAGTGTGAACTATATATGGTAAGTGAATGTCATGTTAGGTGATGAATGTAATCTACAATCAGGCAATTATTTAAGCTAATTAGTTAGCTAAAAATGTTACCTGTGGTATCTCCATGCAGCATATATTCTCAGTTTCTGTAGCGTCCTTGCACAATTTCCACATGTGCACCTATGCCAAAAAATTTAAAAATGTGGGCATTTCACCAAAATATAAAGCATATGAAAATAGAAACCTGGCAGACATGGTCAAGCTGAGGTGGATGAGCAGTGAGCTTTTTTCAAAACTAAATGATTGCCAACATCAATCAAAATATCTGTTACCAATTGAAAAACTTAACTACATTCCACTAATTACTGTCATGGTTTTGGGTTTTTGTCCTGTTATTTCCTGTTTTATTTTGAAGTGTTCTCCTCTCCTAGTGCGTCTTTTCCCTCCAATTTTGATTGTTTGCCCCACCCTAATTAATTGCACCTGTGTCTCAGTGTCTCCCCTACCTAATTGTCTTTAGTCAGCGTTTTTCCTTTGTTCGGTGTCAGTTTGTCATTGTACCCATGTTAAGGGTCCTGGTTTGTCGTGTGTGTGGATTCATTGTGTCCCTGTACCTTGCCTGTCTGTGGATATTTGGATTTTGCTTGTTCACTGTTTTGTTTCTTTTGTTCGAGCCTGCTTGCCTGCTCCCGGTCTGAATTGTTTTACTTCTGTTGGACTGCCTGAAATCCGTGTCAGCTTTTTTTTGTCCATCCATCCATCCATCTTCTTCCGCTTATCCGGGGCCGGGTCGCGGGGGCAGCAGTCTAAGCAGGGACTCCCAGACTTCCTTCGCCCCAGACACTTCCTCCAGCTCCTCCGGGGGGATCCCGAGGCGTTCCCAGGCCAGCCGAGAGACATAGTCCCTCCAGCGTGTCCTGGGTCTTCCCGGGCCGCCTCCCGGTGGGACATGCCCAGAACACCTCCCGAGGAGGCGTCCAGGAGGCATCCGGATCAGATGCCCTAGCCACCTCAGCTGGCTCCTCTCGGCGTGGAGGAGCAGCGGCTCTACTCGAGCTCCCCGTGTGACTGAGCTCCTCACCCTATCTCTAAGGGAGCGCCCAGCCACTCGGCGGAGGAAGCCCATTTCGGCCGCTTGTATCCGCGATCTTGTCCTTTCGGTCACTACCCAAAGCTCATGACCATAGGTGAGGGCAGGAGCGTGGATTGACCGTAAATCGAGAGCTTTGTCTTTCGACTCAGCTCCTTCTTTACCACAACGGTCCGATACAGCGCCCGCATCACTGCAGGCGCTGCACCGATCCGCCTGTCAATCTCACGCTCCATCCGTCCCTCACTCGTGAACAAGACCCCGAGATACTTAAACTCCTCCACTTGGGGCAAGGACTCCCCACCCACGCGAAGAGAGCAAACCACCTTTTTCCGGTCAAGAACCATGGCCTCAGATTTGGAAGAGCTGATTCTCATCCCAGCTGCTTCACACTCGGCTGCAAACCGTCCCAGTGCATGCTGCAGGTCCTGGTTTGAAGAAGCCATCAGAACGACATCATCTGCAAACAGCAGAGATGAGATCCTGTGGTTCCCAAACCGGACACCCTCCGGCCCCTGACTGCGCCTAGAAATTCTGTCCATATAAATTATGAACAGAACCGGTGACAAAGGGCAGCCCTGGCGGAGTCCAACATGCACCGGGAACAGGTCTGACTTACTGCCGGCAATGCGAACACAGCTCCTGCTCCGGTTATACAGGGACCGGACAGCCCTTAGCAAAGGGCCCCGGACCCCATACTCCCAGAGCACTCCCCACAAAGCGCCCGGGGCACACGGTCGAATGCCTTCTCCAGATCCACAAAGCACATGTGGACTGGTTGGGCAAACTCCCATGAACCCTCGAGCACCCGATGGAGAGTATAGAGCTGGTCCAGTGTTCCACGACCGGGACGAAAACCACTCTGCTCCTCCTGAATCCGAGGTTCGACTATCGGACGAATTCTCCTCTCCAGTACCCTGGAATAGACCTTACCGGGAGGCTGAGAAGTGTGATCCCTCTGTGATTGGAACACACCCTCCGGTCCCCTTCTTATACAGAGGACCACCACCCCGGTCTGCCAGTCCAGAGGCACTGTCCCAGACCGCCACGCGATGTTGCAGAGACGTGTCAGCCAAGACAGTCCCACAACATCCAGAGACTTAAGATACTCAGGACGGATCTCATCCACCCCGAAGCCTTGCCACCAAGGAGCTTGCCAACAACCTCAGTGACTTCGGCCAGGGTGATGGATGAGTCCGCCTCCGAGTCCCCAGCCTCCGCTTCCTCTTCGGAAGACGTGACAGCGGGATTGAGGAGATCCTCAAAGTATTCCTTCCACCGTCCGACAACATCCCCAGTCGAGGTCAACAGCTCTCCACCCGCACCGTACAAGGTGTTGGTGAAGCACTGCTTCCCCCTCCTGAGCCGTCGGACGGTTTGCCAGAATTTCTTTGAGGCCGACCGATAGTCCTCTTCCATGGCCTCTCCGAACCTCTCCCAGTCCTGAGTTTTTGCCTCTGTGACCGCACGGGCTGCAGCACGCTTAGCCTGCCGGTACCTGTCAGCTGCCTCGGGAGTCCCACGAGCCACTAAGGCCCGATAGGACTCCTTCTTCAGCCTGACGGCATCCCTTACTTCCGGCGTCCACCACCGTGTTCGGGGATTGCCGCGCGACAGGCACCAGAAACCTTGCGACCACAGCTACGAGCCGCGCATCGACAATGGAGGTGGAAAACATGGTCCACTCGGACTCAATGTCCCCAACCTCCCGGGATCTGGGAGAAGCTCTCCGGAGGTGTGAGTTGTAGACCCTGCTGACAGAGGGCTCCGCCAGACGTTCCCAGCAGACCCTCACGATACGCTTGGGCCTGCCAAGTCTGTCCGGCTTCCTCCCCGCCAGCGGATCCAACTCACCACCAGGTGGTGATCGGTTGACAGCTCCGCCCCTCTCTTCACCCGAGTGTCCAAGACACGCGGCGGAGGTCAGATGATACGACAACAAAGTCGATCATCGACCTCCGGCCTAGGGTGTCCTGGTGCCACGTGCACTGATGGACACCCTTGTGCTTGAACATGGTGTTAGTTATGGACAAACTGTAACCAGCACAGAAGTCCAACAACTGAACACCGCTCGGGTTCAGATCAGGGGGGCCGCCGGCAACGCCAGAGAAATGGAGCGTCCAGCCCCTCTCGAGGAGACGGGTTCCAGAGCCCAGGCTGTGCGTGGAGGCGAGGCCGACTATATCTAGCCGGTAACGCTCAACCTCCCGCACAAGCTCAGGCTCCTTCCCCCCAGCGAGTGACATTCCATGTCCCTAGAGCCAGTTTCTGTGTCCGGAGATCTGGTGCGCCGAAGCCCCTGCCTTCGACTGCCGCCCAGATCTCTCTGCACCGGCCCTTACGGATCCTCCTGCGGGTGGTGGGTCCACGGGAGGACGGCCCCACGTCGCTCCTTCCGGCTGTGCCCGGCCGGGCCCGTGGGAAAGGCCCGCCACCAGGCGCTCGCCGTCGGGCACCCACCCCAGGCCTGGCTCCAGGGTGGGGCCCGGTAGCGCCAATCCGGGCGACGTAACTGGCCTTGATTTTAAATAATCCATAAGGGTCTTCTGAACCGCTCTTGGTCTGACCCGTCACCCTGGACCTGTTTGCCATGGGTGACCCTACCAGGGGCATACAGCCCCAGGCAACATAGCTCCCAGGGTCATTCGGGTACTCAAACCCCTCCACCACGTTAAGGTGGCGGTTCAAGGAGGGGAGGGAGGGAGCTTTTTTTTGTGTTTGTCAATAAATGGTTGATCTGCACCTTGCCTGCCTACCTATCTGTATTTGGGTCCCTTCCCTGCTACCCTGCTTGACAAACTACAACAATTACAATATTGCTTATTGACAAAAATTGCTCACAATAATGACAATGGCAGAGAAAGTAACAGTTAGCATTACCTACCTAGCTGCATGTTACCAACACACATTGACTAACTGTAAAAAAATAAGTTATACAAAATTGTTAACTAACCATTCAGAAATGTCTTGTTGCATTCTTTAATGTCTAAACGTCTGCAGGAGCCTCTCCTTGTTCTTGATCACATTCTGGATCAAATATGAATGTTTGAACCCCTGTGCTTCTGTTACCAGCCATATCAGTTCTTGTGCTTCTTTTCATGGGGGTAAACACTCACCGTAACCATGGTATCAGGAGCCACAGCCAGAAAGCAACAATCAGTTCTGGAGAGGGGCATGGGGAGCAGCAACTCACTTGCAATTAAAGGTACAGAAACAGCTTGTCTAGAACAGGACTGAAACAGAGGGGTATATACTGTAGGCATGCTGGAATGCATGATCTGTGTGGTATTTTCAGCAAAAATCCTCAGATACCTATTTTGTTATAAAAACAGGAGTATAATATGTCACCTTTAACTGACAAAGACCTCTAGTTGCCATGTGAATTATGACTGTTGGCTGGCAGACGCAAAGGTGTAACTGTGATGTTGATATAGAGCCTCAAAACTTACAGACAGGAGGTCGGGGCGTTTGGATGTTTAAATAAGTCATGTGACTTTGATACAGGAGACCACTGTTCATTTCCTGTTCCTTACCGACAGTCAACATTGGTTCTTTTGACAGTGACCATAATTCTCCCTCAGCTTAACAAATTAGTTCCTCTTGTAATCATGTTGGTGGAAGTGACAAACTTTAAATAAGTGAACGTGAAGTTCATTCTTGACCTAGGAAACAGTTTCAAAATAATCTTAACTCAAGGTCCACTTACTAGGCTTTAACAACTGCATTTCACTGATGATGAAGGCATCTCACTGATGTTGGCCCTGTGAGTTGAAAGCTCTGGGGAAAAAGCTAGTAAAATTATTTGGCCAAGCTAAACCAAGTAGTTTTTTAAACTCAAACCAGAATCTTTCCAAGCCCTAAGCAAATGAAGCTCAGCATAAGTTAAATCAGGAAGACTATTTTTATGCCTCATTTATTCACTTCTTTCTGTCTCTTTCCGCTTCTAATTAGCTGATATTGGCGTATACTCTTTCAGTAACCAACAAGATTTTGCCACAATCTTCAATCCAATCATATTGATGCTGTCAAACTTAAATCTGTCTCATCTCTGCTCACTGTCATTTCAGTGGGGAATCATTGTGAATATCAACAAGCTGATGTCCGATTCCCCAGCCTGAGAGGATAAATGTCTCTTACCACTTGTTCTCCTGCTCACAGCCTCATCTGTTAAGCCATGACTCTCCACTGTAGGCCTACAAAGGAACATTGTGTTTCAGTATCTCAAATCACTCCCCTTTTTGTATTCCGAAACACTCCAAACTGGTCTCTTCGGACACTGGAATATTGGTCATGCTTGTCTGAGGTTCCCAAGCATTTCCTGCACTATCTGCAGGAATACTGCTGTGCAGTTTCAGCCAACATCCTCCAGGACCTCATCATTGCAGCTCTCCAGTCTGCCTCCAGCGCACAAGTCATCTGGGATCCCTTCACGGCAGGAGAACTGACGCGGTTCAAAATCAATCCACCTCTCCGATGAGGAATTAATTACTGTAAATCCTATAATAGTGGGCTGGCCTCTTTGCCTCAACTACAATGATGAGGAACAATTACCATAATTCTGTAATTGTGGTAGTCTATTTAGGCCTACCTCAACTGCAAGGTGGGTAGTGACAAGGTACTTTTGCTCAAGAACATTGTATTTTACTCACTACATTTATTTGTTAGAAACCAGTAGGCTACTAGTTACTTTGCAGATTCAGATTAATAATACAAATACTAACAAATAAAACATGAGGTATAATTATAAATTGATCTGCCGGGAGTATATGGGGTGGGTAGATGGGCTACACCTGCAACAACATCAAAGTGATAAGCACATTAATGCATCAATAGTTCCAATCTATAATATCTTCCTGAAATGGGCATTTTGAGTGCTTTTGGTACTTTGGGTGTGTATTGATGCGGTACTTTTGCTTGGGTGAAGTTTTGGATTTATAACTGAAGATTTATACGTAGTTCTGTTGGTACCTTTTCTTGGGTGAAGTATCTGAGTAGTCTTCCACCTCTGACTACAAGGGTAACAGGCATAATTTGTAGGCATATATTAGAGACAGGACTGCATTTCAAGGTTAGGATAGGTTTCATGTTGGATATAAGCAAATACCATAGCGTTTTACATCTTCTCCTGGTTGCCTTGGTTAGTTCTTGTGCAGTACCACCTTATGCTGTTGTACAAATTCTACACTCCTGTATCAATTTCACTTTAACTGAAATAGGGTTTAGAATTTAGATGAGTAATCCAGACCTACAAAGTGTTGAGCAGCATTTATTGTTGAAGTTAAGCAATAGCAGTACTTATGACAGATTGGCATGTACATTTATACTGCAACAGGAGTTTATTATCCTTGTTTTCCCCCAGCCGCTTTGAGGCTGGCCTTCATTTGAAACCCAGCTTCTATTTTACACCAGGTTTATTTGAGAAATGGGTAGTCAAAACACACGCCAAGAGCCCTAGTTATCTCACTCGAGTCATCCCATGGAAGGGTTCCTCCCAGTTATCGGTGTCCTAACAAAGTCCTCTCCCTGCAGGAAACTTCAGAAAACCAGTTATCAACCAGTCAAGGACCTCTGACCTCATCACTAAACATCACAAACAACAGTTGGCATAACTTTCTCTATGATGAGCAGGTGTATTTTTCTGATACAAGTTGTCAGGGATGCGTCCATCCGTGGGTTTTGGGTGGGAACTATGGCCATTTCTCCCTAGTCACTACAGTCCATCTTCAAGCGTCTAAATATTGAGGCACTTGCTCTGTAACATGGCTTGCACAGATTCTTATACATAATGCATATAACTGGTGGTGGCATCTTGGTTGCATGGCTATCTGCTGCTCACTGTCCCATTCTGATTTTTATTTTTCTAGTTATTTTCAGTCATAGCTGACTTGGCTTTTCATTCACGGTATCTGGTCATATTAATTCAGATCATTGCCGGCAATATTACATGCTTATGGTCATTGCAGGGCTATAGGTAGCCCATTTTAAGTATCCAGTCATTGCTAACAGTGGGCGTATTCGATTGCTGATAATTCTACATATTCATTGCATTCCACTCATACTCATTGCATTCTGCTAACTGCTCTATTCATTGTTTTCTGCTAATTACTACATTCATTGCTTCGCCTAATTGCTCATATTCATCGTATTCTGGTAAGTGGTGTGTCATATTCTTTGTATACTGGCAGTCATCTATTTATTGTAATTTGAAATAGCTCCATATTCATGGTTTTCTGCCAATTACTACATATTCATTGCATTCTGTCAATTGCTACTTCATCATTGCATTCTGCTATAGCTACATTGTCAATGCATTCCTCCAATTGCTACTTATCATTGCATTCTGCTATAGCAACATTGTCTTTATATTCTGATAATTGCTACATCATCATAGCTTCTGCTCCTGGCTTCATGCTCATACTTTTTGCAAGTGCTGTCATATTAATTACTTTCTGAAAGGAGTTGTCATGTTCATTGCTTCTGGTAAGTGGTACATATTCCTGCTGATCTCACTGAGTTGTCCCTGGTCAAAAGTCATGCATATAACTGGTGGTGTTCTGGTTATGGTTGCCACAGCTGCTATTGTGTTTTTTCACATTGCTGGTCATGGCTGACCTTAGCAATTTATGCATCATCATACAGTTATGCAAGACATATAGGTTCCAACTCCCTATTGGTCATTCTGGACACATTCAGGTTTAGGGTCAACATTGAAGCAGTTGCTGGTAAGCCGAAGTGCCAGTTGGAGTCACAGTCTGACAAAATAACATTTACAAATTTACAACCAGCAACCCTACAAAGGAGCTGGCACAGCCACCAACCCCTTCAACTACAGCACACACAAAACACAGAGTCACTTTCTCAGTCTTGGTAGTCAGACGTTATGTACAAAAGTTATTCTCTTCCTCCTTGGTTTTCCCAAGTTCTCACAACAGAAGCTGAGTGAGATCTCTCCTCACAGTTGCAGCTTTGTATCTCAGAGCCGGAACTCCGGCGCTCCTTCATACTCCACAGCGTAAACAGCAGGCTGCTGGCAGTAGACAGCCAGGGCAATGAACGGACAGTTTGCTGGGCAGATGGCGTGATGGGAGGATGAGTGGGATCTGGACTTTCCAAGACAGACTAACAAATGGTGGCCCTTTTACGCGCTGCTAGGGGCAGTGACCTTGTTCATTGCAACACCCCTGGTCAACATGACCTCATGCATCACTCATGGCGTGACCTCATCACAGCATGGTCAACATTTATGGCATTGTTTAATATAATAACTTCAAACATCTTGATCATTTTCTTTTCCGTGATGCATTTCTCTGTCTAATTTTCTATTTCATATTTTGTTAGAAATCCGCCACGGCCTTTGTAAGGTAAGGATCGAGTCACACGGGTTTGTTGTTCCTTTCCTGTCGTTTCTTTCTCTTCAGTTGGGTGGTATCCTATACTTTTCATCGGTTCACTACCCCCTTAAAATATGAGGATGTCACGATGGAGTCTAATTGCCAAATAATCTTCACATTTTTCATCTTTATTGTGCACATGTCAATACATGTTTGGCATTCATAATGAAGTCTCTCCTGATTTAAGTCATTTTGTGCCTGTACCTTACAAAACCTAAACCATAGTCATAGAGTGTTGGTCGTGATGGCAGATGAGGAAATGTGAATATTTATCTAACAGTGATTTGTAACAGTTTTGGACAAACAATGTCATTCTGCTGATAGGGGCATCAGATCAAAAAAGGCTTGGATGGGTTGTTTTTAAAATCTGTGTCAAACAATGTATTTTGTATAGCGTTCAAATGATAATTTTCTATTCATCAGCTAAACATTCAATAATTTCAATAATCAATTAATTGTTCAAGTTAAATTAATTTATCAAGAAAAAGAATGTCCAAAATATGCTGGTTCCAGTTTCTCTGACAATAGTATTTGCTTGTTTTGGGTCATTGTAAAATACATAAGGATTTAATTTATTTGGGTTTTGGACTCTTGCTTGGATGTTACCTTATCCTCTGGAAAATTATGATGTACATTATTCACAGTTTTATTGTTGCCTATGTTATTAATTGAAATGGACAGATTAATTGATAATGAAAAAAATCACAGCTGCAGTTGAAGGACTCTATTGCTTCTGAAGAACAAATCAGAATTAATGTTGTGTTTTTTAAGATAATTTAAAAATACCATCTTCGTGGTTATTTTTTTTAAAGGTTTAAGATGGCAGAAACATTTTGTTACTTTCAATTAATTGTAGCAAGTCACATTTAAATTACTCAAAAAACCCTTTTGTTATTATAGCTTGAGATTGTATTGATGTTTTTAATAATACAGCTGTTATAAGATGTACAACTACAAAAGCCATAAAAGAGATAAAACTCTAAGCAGAACAGAACAGGAACTGAGGAGAAATGGAAAGAGATGTAGAGGAGAGGGAAGAGTGGAGAAGAGCAAATCTAAGGTCAGTTATTCCACTGTAATGCCTGGAGGTTCTCTGAACTCTGACATTAAGGCATCTTCAATCTTACCCACACACAAGCGGACATCACTTCTCCAATATTCATTTCTCACTTTCTGGTTTACCAGAAAGTTATTGGATAAGCAACAAAATCTGCAGTGAGGAGCACACAAGGAAAAACAGACCATTGATTTGTTCATTCTTTCAGTTGTGCTGGAAAATGAATTATTTAGAGGGATAGCTATCTCCTGGAGAGAGGGGGTGGTGGTGGGGGTGGTTGGTAGGAAGAAAAAGTACAGTGCACATATAGAAAGGAGAGGAAGAGTTATGTCAGTGCAGAGCTTGTATTCACGCTGCTGCTGTGGATGATTTTATCCTCGGTGCCGCCAACAGTCATCCCTGACAGCTGCAAGTCAGCACAGGCTGGAATAATGACTGTGTCTATAAGAATTACGAATTATGACTCTGACAACAAAATGTAACAGAGACGGGGGTTCAAATGCAGAGTTTCAAATTTAATTTGAGGTTGTTAGCCTCCACATCTGGAAAAAAAAACATGTAGAAATGATTGCCAACACTAATGATTCTTTTCATCTTTCAATTTTATTGTAGAATTGAATTATTAATAATTGAATCATTAATCTATTAAACCTCACGAAATATTGAAAATGACCCATTATGATATCCCAGAGTACATAATTGATTCCTCAAGAGTTTTGCTTTGTCCGACGAACAGTCCAAAACCAAAGATACTCAATGCACAACAATGGATGTGTGGATGCTTCTGCGGCTGCTGCCCCATTTACTGCTGCATCTGCTAGGCCTCCTGCTGCTAAAAATGCTGCTATGCCTCCACCATCACTGTCTACACTAATCATTGGATTTAGCACTTAGAGCTAAAAGTTGGAGAAGTGACTATTTTAAATAAGCATGCCCCTCAGGGTGAAAAACAGATAAAACCCCTGGTTATCCAACGAATTGTACAATAGAGACAAGGCATGGCAATGAGTCGGAGAAACAGACTCAGTCAGTGATTGGCAGCATTTTAGACAATTGAGAAATAAATGATCTTAATAAAGAAACTAAAATCAAATTATTTTATTACCTCATTAACTGATACTGAATACAATCCCACAAAATTTGGAAAACGATGAACTCACTGAAATCCACTGCTACTCCATCTTTCCCCCAGCGCATCTCGTCCTATGAAGGCCCTGTTTTTGATAGACAAGAAATGGCCAATATCTTTTATCACCATTTCATAGCATCAGAAAACATCTTTGTGAGCTCTCTTCTCCTTCAGGGAATTTACACAAGAGGAGGTACTTAACTCCCTACTCACCATAAACACAAAGAAAAACATGGGGGAGGAAAAATTAGGGATTGTTACCGCTACTTAAAGGGGGTGGATACAGTTAAGTAAATAATTATCGACCACTTTCCTGTTTGGCAAAGGTGCTAGAATCACTGGTAAATTGGCAACTATGCACTCTCCTATTCAGTAATAACATTCTTACCCCCCACCAATCTGGGCTCAGATCTGGCCACGGTACAATCTCCGCAGCATCTCTAGTCAGAAATGAGCTTGTAAATACTATTTACAAAGGGCAGAAAAGTACAGCTCTCTCTTCATTGACCTATCCAAGGCCTTTGATATGGTCGACCACTCAATTTTACTATGCAAATTGTCGTCAATTGGTCTAGATGAGATTGCTTGCAATTGGTTCCAAAATTATTTAACATATACAACTCAAGCAATAGTTTACGATGAGGGGAAGTCACCCTTCCTGGCGGTCAACAAAGGAGTATCCCAGGGATCTATTCTTGGTCATCTACTGTTTACCTTGTATATAAATGATATTGCCATGAAATTAGAAAACTGTCAATTTTTTTCTTTATGCTGATGATACAATACTACATTCCTCAGTGCCTTCAAACAGAAAAAAGCTTTCTCATATTTACAGACTGCTTTTAATTCATTCCAACGAGCTCTGGCTGGTCTTAAACTGGTACTGAATGCCAGTAAGACAAAATATATGGTATTCTCAAGACAGAACATTGATCCCATTGATGTACACTTGTTCAACTTAAACAATGTAGACAATGAACATGTCCAACACTACAATTACTTAGGTATCTGTCTAGATCATGATCTATCATTTAGGTCACACATCTCAAATTTATCTAGCAAACTTAATCGTAGAATTGGTTTTCTTGTATATGAATACATCCTGCCTTACTCTGTAAAAAAGATTGTGCAGGCTACAATATTGCCTGTCTTGGACTCTGGCAACACACAATATGATTTTATGTATGTATGTAGGCCTATGTAGAGACATCAGTCTCAGTGGACACTCCCTGCTAAAATAAAGGATCAATAAAAGTTACATTTATTTGTCATTCTACAACACAGGGCTGCACAATGAAATTCAAGTTGCTGCCCCCTTCATTCTACACACAGAACATATATGTATGTATGTATATATATGTATATATATATAGTGTTACTTATATACATATTATACATGGCAGTGTTATGGTAATGTGCAAAACCAGCATTACAGAAAGTTACATATAATTTATTTATAATAAAATAATAATACATTTTATTTATATGGCATATTTTCAAAGTTTACAAAGTGCTTCACAGACATAAAAAATGAAAATACACAGTGCAATTACAAATTAAAATAAGTTTGATGCAGTCTAGAAATAAAAATATAGTTAAAATACACTGAATATAAATCAATAAATGAAAAGAGCATAGAACAAATGAAGAAGTCTAATTAAAACCCATTTTATAAAAATAACTTTTTAAAAGAGGACACTGAGGTAGCTTGTATGATTCCCAGTGGGAGGTTATTCCACAATTGTGGAGCCCTTACGGCAAATGCCCTACTACCCTCTGTCTCAAGCCTTGCCCTAGGGACCGAGAGTAACATCTGGTCTGCAGATCTGACAGTAGGAGCAGGGGTGTAAGGTGTGAGAAGGTCAATAATATAAGAAGGGGCAAGGCCGCTCGGTGATTTCAAAACAAGTAATACAATTTTGAAATCAATTCTGAACACCACGGGTAACCAGTGCAATGAGGCGAGAGTAGGGGAAATGTGCTCATATTTTCGAGTTCTTGTATGTTAATTGATTTCTGGGGCAGTCCGGCAAATTATAATTTACAGTAATCCAAATGGCTAAAGACAAAAGCATGAATGAGAGTTTGTGCATTGCTGAATGAAATGAATGATCTAATCTTGGCAATAATCCGGATTTGATGGATAAAAAGTTTATAGAAATTTAGATCTGAATCACTGTTTCTCTCAGATTTCTGGTGTACCGCAAACCCTCAGATTCTAATGTCTGATTTACACAATTCCTATGTGCTTTGTGTCCAAACACCATCATCACCATCACCATCAGTTTTATCATTGTTCAGCATTAGGACATTATGTGACATCCAGGACCATTTGGCTGTAAGACTGGTTGTGAATGAGGCGAGGTCTGATGGATTTATGGACAAATAGATTCCTGTATCGTTAGCATAAAAATAGAAAGCAATATTGGAGTTGCGGATAACTTGGCCCAGGGGTAACATGTAGATTCAAAACAGTAAAGGACCAAGAATAAACTCTTGAGGAACACTGCAGGTGATATTTGCATAGCTAGAGGAGACAGACAGAGATGCTGTGGCATGACCTTAAAAAGACAGTTCATGCTCGAAAACCCTCCAATATGGCTGAATTACAACAATTTTGCAAAGATGAGTGGGCCAAAATTCCTCCACAGTGCTGTAATAGACTCATTGCAAGTTATCGCAAACGCTTGATTGCAGTTGTTGCTGCTAAGGGTGGCCCAACCAGTTATTAGGTTTAGAGGGCAATCACTATTTCATACAGGGCTATGTAGGTTTGGATTTTGTTTTCCCTTAATAATAACAAACTTCATTTAAAAACATTTTGTGTTTGTGCAACTTGTGTCATCTTTGACTAATATTTAAATTTGTTTGATGATCTGAAACATTTAAGTGTGACAAACATGTGTGTATATATATATGTGTGTGTGTATATGTGTATATATATGTATATATGTGTGTATATATATATGTATATATGTGTGTATATATGTATATATGTGTGTATATATGTATATATATGTATATATGTATATGTATATATATATGTGTATATGTGTATATGTATATATATGTGTATATATACACAAAATATATATATATATATATATAATGTGTGTGTGTGTGTGTGTGTTTGGGCTGTTATTTGGGCTAAATGGGTCTAACTGGGTCACTAGTTGGGCGTGATTACAGTCGTCAGTGGCAGGAGGCCTCCCTCCTTTCACACTTCCTCTCTCTCTCTCTCTCTGTGATGATGAGGCGTATCTAAGGAATCCTGTTAGTAGAAATGTCTCAGAGCTCTCCACACACTCCTGCAGTATTCATTCTCATTGCTTCATTTGTATAGCCCTGTATGCTAGGCCACATTGATCAGTGTTATCCCTTATGACTACAGTGTAAAAATACTAAGTACAAAAGATGTGTTTAAAGTTTTACTGAAATCACAAAATTTCATGCCAAAAGTGATTTTTAAATTTAAAAATGAAATGGAGACATATCAGAAATGCTCCGCTAGCCTCTGTGCCTCTGAGTGGGCTGACCAGTGTAGATGTTAGATTGACAGCTAATCTGCCAGGGACAGCAAGCCACAATGCAACAGACTTGCGCTGGTAATTGTACATTACAAGCTCAGGACAGACAGCAGTTGTTAGCAGTGGTATTGAAGAATAAGAACCACCCAATTTAGCATCTAAACCGACTTATGTTGACATTTGCAGGTATGTTTTCAAGTTTTTTACTGTGCTACAGTTAATTGGCTATCTAGCCTGCAAAGTTAGCAGAGCAGTTTTCCCAAGGGAGATGTTTGCTTGGTAGCTAGTTCTAGGGCTGGACATTATAAATCTCTAACAAAGTCATGTTGCTATATGTGACAATTTAATTCTTTCAGATGGGCTGTCATTTGTAGCTTAACCCTTTAATGCCCCTCAAAGTATAACAATGAATTGCATGTAACCTTACGTACAAACAACCGATCACCATCAGTGTGTGCATGTGTTTTTTGTGGGGGTTAAAACAAAGGATGTTGTGTCGGCATTGTTCCAGCTGGCAGTTGTAAGTGACATATACAGACCCTAAAACGTCCTGCAGATAGAATGACTTAATGGGAATTTTAGTCAGTATCACCATCAGCCAATGGCAGAGCAGTTACATTACTGCTTTATCGTAGAAAAGGTTTCAGTCGTAGTCATCTGGACACTGTTTTCAGAATCAAGACGTTCCGGCTCCCATCTGGAAGTCATTCTCAATTGTGAAAAATTGAAAATTCTCACTGCCACTTCACAAAAGACTTTATCAGCACAGACAACACGCTAACTCAGGATTGCAGAGCGCCGTGCATTTGCATCTAAAAGCTACAAACCACACATTTGAAGACAGTGAGGGGAAGAAGTAGAGAGAAGAGTTGGTTTGAAAGGGGTGTCAAAGCCATTTTTGTGAAAAAAGAAAACCCCTCTTTGAACAGAAATGGTGGTCTGAGATTCAATCTGCCCAAAGTCTACCACAGTGTATTAGCACCTTGGTCACGCCAATCATATGCTAATCAGGTACTTAACAGTGATGAGGGAGGTGCAGCCAGAAAACAATAGGCGTGATTACTGGTTACTGGGCCATCGTGGAAACAATTAGGTCAGTTTCAGGTGAAACTAGCTAATCAACAGATAGGTAGACTCCTTCCTGAGGGCAGGGCTTATGTAACACAGAGTAGCTTAAATTTCTGAGTTCCCGTTCCATTTTTTCACAATTGAGATTGACTTCCGTATGGGAGCCGAAACGTCTTGATTCTGAAAACAGTGTCCAGATGACTACGACTGAAACCTTTTCTACGATAGAACACTCCTGGACGAATGAGGGACTACACCGTATTACTGCTTTATGCACATAACCTTAAAATAAGACTATTCACGTGGCTATTTGCAAAGAATTTATCTGCTTACATAGAGAGAAACAATGGCATTCTGATGCACAAACAGGGTGTGCCTTTGTGAAAACACAGAATATTAAAAATACATTTCTCGCTCTGTGTGCTAATTTTTTAGGAGACCTGTATGCCGTAGCAGTAAAACAACATGCAATTTGACTTCAGCTGGACTTCAAATCATCTATTGTAGATTTTTTCTTAAGATTTTCTCCATGTCAGCATGCAGTTAAATGCAGAGCATGCTGAACTCACCATAGTAAATTAAACCGCACCATATTTAACAGGTAGCACCAGGCAGAACGGAGCAGCAAAAACAAACAACCAATTGAGCAGACGCTGCAGTTAGAGCAGGGTTTAGGCGGTCAGAGGTTGGAAGTCCTGTCTACTGAATGATTGGAGCGATTATTGGAGTGGGCGAGGTGGGCTGGCTGCGTTTTGAAGAATGACCATCCAGCTCCGCTATTGAGGTGTCATAGTGATTGATTGGCTGTGAGACCAACCCCTAATGGATTCATCAGCCCCAGGCCGTAGTTCTGAAAAGTGCACACACATACGAAAACACCTACACACACGTACATGTACAGATACACAACATTGACCTGTATACCTCAATCTCATTCCACACCCAGCCCAAAACATTCACCTCAACCCTGACATCCAGTACTCCCAATCAGTCTCTCCAAAACACACTAATTAAAGTCTCAACTTGCTTCTTCCCCCTCTTTAAGTGACTGCTCTCTCTTTTTCTCCCCATAAACACTCTTTCCTCTCATTCCTCCTCTAGTTAAACTTCTAACTCAAGGCCACCCATCTCCCAGCTCAACAAGCCAATTAAAAGCCTCAATTTCCTCCTTCCTCATTCTCTCTTACCTTCACTCAATCTCCGTCCCTTTGCTTTCTATAGTTGCCGTAGGGGATGCAAGGGCCTGAGACCACTGCTTCCCTCTCTTTTTGAACTTATTGAACTTTGAACTTAATATCATTGTGTGGGCATTTTCTGCATGAAAATTGTTCTGCCTTTAGTGGCCGTGCTGAACTAACTGTCAAGGGGGTGTGCAGGGCAACCAGAAACACAGGGAAATAGGACCCAAACACAGAAACAGAGGCAGAGCTAGATGCAGTTAAATGATTTAGTAAACAAAACTAAAGGTACAAAGACTTACAAGAACATGAGGCAGGCAAGCGTCAAAACCAGAGAGCAGTCCAACACAACAAAATAAATCCAGTAAGGAGCAGGCAGGAATCCAAAGTCCAAAAACAGGTAATGCAGACAGAAGCAGGGAACCAAGACATGAGCACACAGCAACATACCATAACAAACTGGCCCACACGGTCACACAGGAAGTGAATTGGTATGTATAGTAAGTGGCTGTTGAGGGGATAAGATGCAGTACGGGAGATTGGGAAGCTCAGGTGACTGCATACAAACTAAACAACATGTTTCTCACTACCTGTAAAAATGACCCATATAAGCATTTTGTGATCTGGCGCTCTGTATCAGCAGGATGACATTGTCAGTGCCTTCCCAAACCATTCTGAAAATAATTCATACCATTGCTGGATATTCCACCACTATGGCTAAGGTTGTGGTAGGTTTGGTTACAAAAAACACTTAGTTAGGGTTAGTGTGCATTCATAGTCATGGCTAAAAGAAACAGGAAACAAACTGGGGTCCCCTGTGTTGATGTCATACACTTTGTCGACCCATCTATTCATCCCAATCTCGTACTTCTCTGTATAAGGTTTTATGGCTCTGTATCACACTACTTCCACCTTTGCTCCTGACAGACAAGAGTCATAATTCACATGTCTAATAGAGGTCCTAGTCAGGGAAACGTAAACATAGATTGTATTTGGGCATTTGAATAAACAACAGAATCTTCTTCTGTCTTGGAGGACAATCCCTATATTATGTTACAAAGTATTCAAAAAGACTACAAAAATTGTTTACAGGAAAAATTTACAGGATTAACCCAAAGGAATATCCATTGGGAGATGAGAATGCAAAACAATGCAAAACATATTTGTTAGGCTTAGTATGCTGCTAGAGTATACAGCATAAACAGGTCCTCATACCCGAACAACAAACAAGGCTGTTTTAACAAAAAAATCTTCTGTACACAAGGTCCATTTTTCTAATTTTGTTCAAAGCTTATTTGTTTTTCTGAAGCTTTCAACCACATCTCATGGCCTTCTAAGGATGTATCCTATGGTCTCTAATGGTAACAAAGTCATATGTTTTGTAGAGGTCTTCACATGTCCTCTCATTTCCTAGTAACTTTCCTAGTCGGGCTAGGTCCAAATTATATTCAGTCTAATCAGGTCTGATAGGGTTCTGTCATATTGTCTTGAGCTCTGGGGCTGTGTAATTATGTCTAATACCCAGATGTGTTCAGACTTACAATTAATTATCACTCAAGACGCTATAGTCATTTAGATATGGAGAAAGGGGCACACACTTTCGGACAGTTTCTCCTAAAAGACATTCATAGTGTTGCGCTTGTTTGTACACATGAAAAGTAACAGATGTAGTTGTGTGAAGAATGGAAAAAGAGAACTTGACAGATAAGTTCCAACCCAGTTTACTCTCTCACCTCTAAACACCTAGTCAGTCTTAGCTTAAGGTGGGTGTGAATATCTGATGTTGTTTTTGAAAGTTACAGAAATTGTCAGATGCAGCCTCCCTTTACGGTGTCAGAAATGTGTGGGGGGTGGGGTTTCAAATACTGTTATACCATCCACCAAAAAAAAATCCCCAACACACTGGTTGTTTGAACAAATTATGAAACATCAAATAATATACAAATGACAGATGCTGTTTCATCAGTTGCTTAAACGACCTGTGCTTGCGACCTCTTGTGGTCATGTGAATGATGATAATGATGAAAAGGACAGTCTCGTAGCACCAAATTATTCTCATTAAGCAAATTCAGTAACTCAAAGTTGTTTAAAGGGATTTCTTGGGTCTCTGTATTTAATATTATAAAGAGTACGGTCTAGACCTGCTCTATAGGAAAAGTGCAATGAGATAACTTCTGTTATGAATTGGCGCTATATAAACAAAATTGAATTAAAGCTATGAAAGAGACTTCTGTATTTTGCATGTGCTGAGCCAAACCACTAGCTGTGAAACAGGATCATTGTGGAGCCAAAATGGAGCCTGGGCTGAACCGTTAAGTTATTCATTTATTTTTACAAGCTATGTTTATATTTGATCGACCTTCCACAATGAGCCTCCAGAAACAGCAGTGGTATTCTGTCACTGAAGTTTATCAATGTCTCTCTCCCCCTCCCTCTCCCTCTCTCTCTCTACCCCATTATCGAGCACAGTAACAGTAACAAACCATTACCATGATTTACCTTCCTGTTTCCAAGCAGGAATTCAGGTTTTCTGGAGCAGTTATGGATCCAACCTTTTGTATTTTTGCCTTCCTTCCCCCCTTCTGTTTTCTAATTTGGAGGCTTCACCTTGTGCCACTCAGCCATACATATGGTTTTAAATAATTCTTATCAATATTTATTAGCAATCAGTCTGGGGGTATAATTATCTAAATAATGGTCTAGAAGTCAATCAGAAACCTACAAGCTGCGGTTAGATGGACAACTGTGTGAGACAGAAGCTCTGGTGAGAAGGAGAACAGGCTTTGTAATGAGGAGAATTAAGGGACTTGATCTTCAAACAACAAGAGGCAGGGAGAAAAAGAAAATCAGGACAGGAGATAAACAATGACGTAATGAGAAAACAAAGGCAAAATAAAGGAGATACAAAAATGTAAAGGTAAGCTCCTCAAGAAGGGGGAGGCAAGGTGAAACAGTGGAAAAAGAGACAAGAGGACAAAGAGGACCAAAGTTCATTAACAATTCAATTCTGTCTCCCTCTCATCAATGTGACTTGGCCTCTGTAAATCTAAGCTGACCTCAAAGTGTAGTGTAGGGTTCAAAAATACCCTTCTCTGAAAAATTAGTTGGCAAGACAGAGGAGATAATTGGCTCAACTCTAAACTTGTTATCAGGGAACACACAATTAGAGAAATGAAGCTCTGTTAATTAATCTATCTTTAAAGTGCAAGCCTTGGAGGGTCTGGTGCCTCGCCTCAGTCTGTGTGACAGATTTCTTTCCAATTATATGACATTATCGGCACACAGAGAATCCCAGACTCCACATACTGTGATCCCCAATTAGAAGCAGCTCAGCGTTGCCACATGCAGTCGGACAGACGGCTTAGCTAACCTCTACTTAACATCCCATTAATTAAAGACGATTTTACTCCTCATATTAAACTGTAATCACAGTGTACCCTGCTCGCTCCAGTGTGTTCTAGTTGAAACCACTGTGGTTTGATTGATTGTGCATTTTTGCCCTTTCCTGTTTTTTGACAGGTTCTCTCTTATTTTGCCTGCAGGGCTTCTCTTTTCTGGGCCTACCTGATGGTTATATCACAACAACGCCCCAGGGTTGTTCTTCTTCTGCCTAGGCAATTAGGTTGAAAAAATTGTATTAGGCTTCAAAAACAGACTCTAAACACTTGCTTTAAATTAGGCTTTCATGTGCACTTAATGACCACCCTGTGTATCTTGTGTTCTTTCAGGCCGTTCGCTGTTTGTGTCCTCAGAAATGAACGCTATGAATGTGTAAAATGCAATTGAGTCTATGAACTGTGGGGGGCAGTAAGTCAGAATGTAAATTAATGTTAGAAGCAGACTTTGAGTGTGGCCATGTTTAGTTATGTTTATCGGAAGATATGCCAGTGTTGGCCAAGGATGATTCAACCTCAACTGCCTTGTGGAGATTCTTTTTTAATCCAGGTAGACACAGAGTATACAGGCAAGTGGGTGAACAGTGCCTCTTGCATCACAACTGCTCGCATACTGCCTGTGCATGGTGATAAACATTTTGCAAACTGGTGGTTCATTGGCTGCTGAGAGTGCCTTTGAGACTAATTTGGTTCAGCCATTTTTATCTATGTTTGATAGACATCGGCAGAGGAAACCAACCGGTTGTGTGGTCTCAAGACTCGATATTTACACACCTCACAGTACAAGACATTCAGTGAAGATGGTTGTGATCTGAGAACACCCCTGCAGATGCTGGGAGGGGCCACACAATTCCCTTTTACTAATTGGTCAGCCTTGGCCTCTTAAAGGCCAATATTGAAACAGATGGAATACTGAGTGATTCCAAGTCACACTGACTTTATGAAATCTTGATACTTGAAACTTGGAAATGTAACAGTTGTCTTACTGTATGTTTTGACCTCATTCTCTATTTCTCCCATTACATCATCTTCACAATGTGTTCTCCCTACATGACATAGGGAGGCACTCTTGTTTATGAGGATGAAAAGACATTAATTGTACAAAAATGTACAGACAGCCTATTTACACACGCACCCCTGCCCGAAGATCTCAAACTACGTGAAGGTTCATAAGGGATTACAAGGTCTAAAATATAGTCTGGGGCCAGGCCACGAAGAGCCTTAAAAGTAATCAATAAGATCTTAAAATCAATCCTAAAACAGGGACAGGGAGCCAATGTAAAGAGGCTAAAACAGGTGTTATGTGGTTGTACTTCTTGGTCCTGGTTAACAGCCTAGCAGCTGAGTTCTGTACAGTCTGCAGTCGTGTCAAAGTTTTTTGATTAAGACAAGTGAACAGGCTGTTACAATAATCAAGGCGTGAGGAGATAAAAGCATGTACAACAGTTTCTGCATCACTAAGATTTAAAATAGATCGGATTTTTGCAATGATTCTGAGGTGATAAAAACATGATTGGACAAGCTTAGTGATATGTTGCTC
This sequence comes from Siniperca chuatsi, assembly GCF_020085105.1. Classification (NCBI taxonomy): domain Eukaryota; kingdom Metazoa; phylum Chordata; class Actinopteri; order Centrarchiformes; family Sinipercidae; genus Siniperca; species Siniperca chuatsi. The sequence goes on from NC_058061.1 coordinate 24,549,715, forward strand.
AAAACATAAATTGCTATCAAACAGGACACCAAGATTTCTTGCAACAGGCTTGATATGTTGTGACAGGTTACTAGTAGATGGCATTATTTGTTTAGTGATATGTTGGGGCTCAATAACAAGGATTTCAGTTTTGTTTGAGTTGAGCTCAAGAAAATTTATCGACATCCAACTTTTTATGTCAGACAGGCAGTCCTGCAGAGAACTCAGCGTACTAAGGTCAGTGGGCTTGAGAGGGAAGTACAACTGTGTGTCATCCGCATAACAATGAAAAGAAATACCATGTCTGCGGATTACATCACCCAAAGGAAGCATATATAAGGAGAACAGTATTGGTCCTAGAATTGAACCTTGAGGCACACCATACTTGATATGGGAAAAGAATGACATGAAGTTATTAATGCTGACACAGAATTTCCTATTGGACGATAAGATGAGAACCAGTCTAATGCAGTGCCAGATATGCCCACCCAGTGCCTCAGTCTATCTAAAAGAATGCCATGATCAATTGTGTCAAAGGCAGCACTTAAGTCCAGCAGCACAAGAATTGAACACATGCCTGCATCTGCATTCATTAAAAGGTCTTTGGTGACTTTGAGAAGGGCTGTCTCAGTGCTATGGTGCTGACGAAAGCCAGATTGGAACTTTTCAAAGGTATTATTGTTTTCCACAGCAGCAAGAAGCTGCTTGGATACAAGTTTTTCGAGAATCTTCGAAATAAAAGGCAATTTGGAGATTTGGCGATAGTTATCCAGGAGGGTGGGATTGACCCCAGGTTTTTTTAGGACTAGCTAGACACAAGCAGTTTTAAAGAAATCTGGGACGCAGCCAGTAGACAGCGAGCTGTTAAAAATAATTTGTAAAAGGGGCGCAATACAATCCATAACTTCCAATAAAAACCTAGTTGGGATTTTGTCCAGAGGGCTGGAGGACACTCTCACAAGCGATATGATGTCTACGAGTTCAGGCAGTGTAACAGCAGAAAATTTACTCAAAGAATCCCTGAGCGGGTGATCCACATCTAAAAAGGCAGGATTTGGGGTGATATCAGATCTTATTAACTCCACCTTTCCAGCAAAGTGCAAAAGAAACTTTTCACAATCAGCAGGGTCACAAGGAGAGGCAGGGTTAACTAACTGATCCACAGTCTTAAACAGGAATCTGGAGTTGTGCTGATGGGCAGAAATAAGTGCAGAGAAATGGCATGTTCTTGCATCCTTCACCATCCTATTATAAAGGCGTAATAACTCTTTTATGGCCAAAAAGTAGACCTGGAGACCTGATTTCTTCCATCTGTGTTCTGCTCTTCTGCATTTCTTTTTACAGCTTCGAATACTGTTATTTAACCATGGCTGTTTTATAGTCTTTGGGTTTGGTCTATTTTTCAGAGGAGCATTGAGATCTAAGGTTGAAGAACACAGGTAGTTAAAATAATCAACCAAATCGTTGGTGTTGGAGGAATCGGGAAACACACTGCCAGGAGAATTGAACAGTGTACAGAATTTTGAGGCACTATGCTCATTAAGGAAAAAGCATAGTTGATCAGATACAAACATGTCCCTGATTTCCTCAGATGGAGTTTTCAGGCCCAGACTAAAGACTAGGTCTAAGGTGTGGCCACGGCAATGAGTTTGGCCAGACACATGTTGTTGAAAGTTAAGAGTTAGTGATATTTAAAAAATCAGCAGCAAGAGCATTAGAGGAGTTATCAACATGAATATTAAAATCACCACAAAGAATAATTCTATCATAATTTAAAACAAGACTGGGTAAAAAGGGAGTTCCAACAAGAAGGAGCCAGCTGGTTTAGGGGGGTGATAAATAATAGCAAATACGGTTGGGAGGGGGCCACCAAGTTTAAACATGAGCACTTCAAAGGAGGAAAAATCATTGCAAGCTATGACGTTACACTTTAAATGCTTCCTATAGACAGTAACAAGGCTCCCACCTCAACCACAATCCCTAGGGCGGCTAAAGCAGTCATAATCTGGAGGGCACAGTTCAGCCAGCTGACTGTGATCACCAGGACTTAACCAGGATTCAGTTAAAAACATAAAATCTAAATGAGTAGAAGAGATAAAATCATTTAAAATAAACGTTTTGTTAGAGAGTGATCTTACATTGAGAAGAGCCATCTTAAAAAGTCTGTGTTGCTTCAGATTTGAGGTTGAGACTGGAGGTAAGGTTCTGGCCTGGATCTTTATTAAGTTATTATTATTGCTGTTTCGGCTGTGGCTGTTTTAAATTAAGGACCTATCCGAAATTACCACAGGAATGTTAAAAATGGCACTAGAGGGATCCAGGCTCCAGATAGCAGCACTATGATCAGTCCACAAGGGGGAGGTAGTGACAGCAGAGGGTGCGCGGCAGTTTTTGGTGGGCAGAGAAGAGGAAGAAAAAGAACGAGGGGAAATAGGTGATGTAAATAGTTAACTACGTGAGGAGGACAGCACAGCGTGCTGCAGGTTAGCCGCCAGCATGCGACTACCTGACTTGTTTGGGTGAAGACCATCTCGTGCAAACAAGGAAGAACGATCCCAGAATAAGTTAAAGTTGTGAAAAAAACCAACGTCATGGATGGATGAGGATGTTGGGGGTCGTAGCTACAGGAAAGCAGCATGTGACCGCATTAACGAAGCAGATATTCCTCACTATGGAATCTCCAACAATCAGCCTAGTTGGGGGGATGAGTGGAGGCAGAGTCGGTGATCGTGGAGACCGCTGAGTTCCATCAGCTGTCCCTGGGATAGTTGTGGCCGGGGACTGCTGCGGAGAGGGGGCGGCGTCCTCCTTAGCAGAGATGTTCTCTGCTGTCTCTGGACGAATGAGACCCCCAGAGCTTCTCCTGATCATGGCCTCTTTCAGTAACTTGCAGCGAGAGGAGGAGGAAGACTTGATCGCTGGAAGAAGGGAGCGTCCCTCCAGTGGAGGAAAGTCCTGCGTATCCAGAATGTCAAACCTGTTGGCCAGCGGGATGTCCCGATGTGAAGATGGAGGAGGCAGGTGCTTACCATGTATGTCCTTACAGGCTACAGTCCAGTGCTCCGGTTGATGTGGAGTCGAACTCACCGGAGGCTTCTCACCATCCCCGCCGCTGAGTGACTGTGCATCCACTGGGGCTTGGCACAGAGTTGAAATGTCCATTGCTTTGGGCTTCGCACCCATGAGGAGCCAAGGATCTTCAGGCTTAGCTGAAATGGCTTCATGCTCCGGGACGCCAGTGATGATGGAGCCGAGCCACGGAAGAGTGGGATCATTGTTCAGGCTGCATGAAAATCAGGGTCAACCCTCCACCAGTCCAGAGGGTGGTGCTAATGTACTTGAGGCTGTTTGCTAACTGACAAAATGTCAAAAGAATAACTTGTATATTTCAGCACTTTAGTTAACAATGACAGTTTAGCCAGTGAGCTAACAACTATCCATAAACTAACACAAATATATGATGATGGACTACAGGTGAGACTTCATGGGCTCTGACTAACATGACTCTCTCACCCACACAGAGGCATTTATATGATCAGACATCAGATAAATGCTACACCAACACGTTGCATGTGTTAAAATCGCTGGCGCTTCTAATGCTAATGCTTCCCATCACTTTAAGCCAGTTTAATCTAGAATTTCAGTCAGTCACTAAAGCGTTGTATTTACACTTGTGACTGTTTTGACATCCGACAGCTACCTGATCTACCCAAAACACATGAAGCTTAGGGTAAACAAGGTACAGTATTAGTTAAACATGTAAGCAATTCAAGTCTGACTATAATTAACATTCACAGATCTTTTAACTCTTGGACTAGCAGGCCAACTTAGGTCAACAACTCCAAATACAACATGGTAGCTATTAAAAAGTATATATGTGAAAAGGAAATTATACATTGTAATTCAAATAAAAACAATAAGAAGAGAGGGAAAAGCTGGTAAAAACAGCAGAAGGAATACATCACAAGTAACACCAAATAAAAAAAAAATCAGGCCAAGCCAGGTGTAGACAGGTTTGTACATTCAGACATATTCTCCTGTTTGATTTGATTTGCCTTCTTCTGTGTGTCTGTGTGTGTGTGTGCAGCCATGCATGTATAGATTAGAACAAGGTTTGTGTTTTTTTAATTCAGCCCAGGTCAGAAGAGGTTTGGTAAATAGGGTCTACAGAGCTGTTCCACGCTACTTTATGAGTTCTCTCAAGTTGGAGACATAATTCCGTTCAAGGTACTTTAAAAGTCAGGGAGACGCTGGAGGGAAATGACAAGAGAGACAACCCACACACACATGCGCGTGGGCACACACAGGAGAAAGAGGGGAGATGGAGAAAAGTACTACAGAGAGGGGATGTGTGGGAATAATGAGAGTTAAGTCCAGCCACAGTATCCAGCCCTCGCCTCTCTTCTCTTTTGTTCTCTAAGCATGGACTTTGCTGTGGTAAGCTTTACAATGTATGAACTTCCTCCATATGAAAAGACCTCTCTTGGCATTTTGTCCCTGTCCTCCCACAAACATTCCTCACAGTATCATACTCCTCTCAGTCTCTTTTTGCTCAGACCTGGCACTTAAAAGAGCAGATCCAAATGATCCTGCAGAGAAAATAATGTAGCCTGAAATATCTTTGTCATCAAATATATTCTGTAAAATGAAGAATACATGAGCACTCAAAAGAATTTCACTGTGTTCTTTCAAACCTTCATCCTCTGCTGATCAAACTCTTGATGTGCTGCTTCCCTGCTGGACACCAGTGTTCACACACTCAACAGAATGACGCATTGTGTCTTGTGGGCAACTGTGTTTGATCTCAGGATATGAGAACATACAGGAGTAACAAGTGAGAAGTTGCTGCACCCTGCATGTATCTTGCATTAGCACCACTTTGGGATTTCACAAATGACACTTTTCAGAGTTTAATGAGCAGAACTAAAGGAGCAGAAGATGGAAATATTATGTGACTTCCTGTCTGTTTATAGGAGGATACAAATTGTCAACATGTTGAGGTTTTCAGTCTCCTTGCTGGATTACTGTGTTTTAAACAATGATGTAGTGGAGAGGTGTAATTTCAGGTGGGTTGATTGATACATACTCTCCTTCACTGACACATCACCATAAACCATTCTTAAAATGTTGATAATTAAAATTATCAGTTGAGGAGCCCGCAACTGAGATCTCAGGTTGAGTCGAAGCAGTGCACTTCGCAGAGGATATAACCCCCAGAGCAGCGCAGAACTGAGCCTGTGTTCTCCCCACAGTCCTCAGCACATGTTGTGAAGGCTGGCGTTTAACTACAAGTACACAAGATGGAAATGTTGGCTCTGAAACCACCGCCCAGCGAGCATCGTAACTGGTAATAAATCAGACCACTGGGCACCATTTCACACTAATTAGAGCCCAATTATGTCCTATCATAAAACATAACTGCACCTGTCATTAATTAGGCCTTGATAGCCCTCTGTGGAGCTCTAGAGGGCTTTCTGGGGCCATATGAAGTGTGTGTGTGTGTGTGTGTGTGTGTGTGTGTGTGTGTGTGTGTGTGTGTGTGTGTGTGAGTGTGTGAGTTGAGAAGGTGGGAAGGGGGGCATAGTACCTATGAGAGCAAGGTTAAAATCTTTAGCCTGATTGCCACACCTCACACCTGAGGCATATTCTCTCATACACTGCTGAGAGATAAGCTGAAGCCCTCCAACCCAGCATCTGGCTCTCTGAGGTAAGACATATCCAGCCACAGAGTGGAGCAGCTTTAATGTCATCCACTGCATATGCCCGTGTTTGTTTGGACTTTCAATAAGCAACACTGACCTTCTCTATTGCATAGACACTGTAAAATATACAAAGAGAGTTCATAATCTTGTAAATCCTCAACTCAAACATACACACGCATCAAAGAAATAGTGGATGTATCACTACCTTTCCAAACATGCCAAACTGTTAAAAGAAGAGAAAGCTATGGTTAATTTTATTATAAGCACATGATTTCTGCAACTAAAACTTCAAACGTCTACTGTGGTACAGTACTGTGTGAGATGAGATGAGAACAGTGGTTTTCCTTGAAACTTGAATTTTAGAGGTGGCGGGATTGCACATAAAGTCAATGCAAAGACTTGAAAAAGTGGTAGCAAATAGAGACAAGTCAGTCAGTCATTATTTTCAGAGGACAGTTGGAAATACATGTTTAAGTTGTCTTGAAACAAGACGGAATAAGGCAATCCATGCACTAGTACCAATAAAAGAGGATTTTAGACAAACTCTGTGAAACTCTGACAAACTCAAATTTGTTAATTATCATAAAAAAGCTCAATAACACTTTAAAGTACTTGTTCAGACTGAGATTGTTTTGCTGTGTGCCTTCAACATATTGATGTCTGCATTTAAACCCGCATACAGGTATATTACATGCATGTACCTCTCCCTCACACTCTCTCAATCTCTCTGTAGCAGAGCTCAGTATATCTCCCCTGTGCGTCTCCCCTGCAGCTACATTCTTAATTAATCATTAAGCTAATTATCAGCAGAGCAGCATCCCATCCCTCATCCCCTCCTCCATCTCTGCACCAACACTTGGTGCATACAACACGAGAAATGGAGAGAGGCGGAGAGAGGAGAGAGGAAATGGAATTAGAGAAATGGAGAGAGGCGACAAGGGGGGGAGATGGGTTGAGGCGGCAGATGCTGCCTCTAAATTTGTATCACAACTGCCACACACACACACAGAGTGCTTCATGAGATTTTATGGTCCAACCACAGGATGTGGAAAACCAATACCTTGAGTATGCATGTCTTCAACGTTAATGTAAGGATGCAGAATGAGGAATGGGGCTCTTTGCTATCAGAAGAGCTTCAGTCCAGCTTGGATGGCTGTCATCACGTCCTGGACTTCATTGTTTCCATTGAGACCCAATCAGAGAGGTGTTGATTCAACCTGTTCTCATTCCCAGGTCGTCAAATACCAACGTTTTGTCACACCCCTTTGGGGTCTCATACAGATGCACAAGGTACTAAACATCTGTATGATTAACTCCAAAGTAAACCCATCCGCAGCAATATTAGATGCTCAGAGCAACTGCTCCACTCACTTCAATATTAACCTGACCACAGCGCTATAAGATGCTGTGAGCATCAGTCCCATTGGAGAACTGAGGACCTGCCGCCCAGAAGTATTTTCCCCACTGTTAATTCTCATGTTTAAGGTTTTCCTTCAATGATATCCTCAACATTTCTCAAAACTAAAACATCAAAGTGTCAATGATATCAGTTTTATTGATTTTTCCTTCAGTTCTGAGAAATAAAGTTTTTTTGTCCTATTCTTTTCTATTGGCCTGCATCCACATCATGTGACTGCCAAGTTTGTTTGTGAAAACCTACATTTTTTGTTTTATTCTCAATGGAAATTGCAGTATTTTAAGATAGTTTTTTCCATTAAAATGCATTTCTAGCGAGAAATGTGTATTTTATTTTCATTTTCTTCGTTCAGTGAATGTATATGATCCTTAGTTTTGTTAATTATTATGAAGATTCTCTCAGGTCTCAGATCGTTGCTATGGACACTACTACGCATAGGCCAAAACAAACGGCACTATCTATGTTAAAAAAGGGCGTTTTATAGCCTGTGACTGTAAAATGTGAAGTTGCTCATTCAATTATATATTTCCAAGAATATGTGGCTGAGGCTGATATTTAATTATGAAATCACCTTTTTTAAGAAGGGGTTATCAAACTGGACTTTACCTTTCACATCCCTCATTTAATCCCTGCACTTGTCACGTTCATATATATCATCAGATTGGACTTTATATTGTGCATTGCATTCAACCTCCACATAATTTAATTATTTATGCACATGTCACATTTAATTTTTGCTCTTGTCACCTTCATATATTTCATACACTTAATTTCTTTGTCTTCACAGTCCATATTTCCTTTGTAAAGTCAATATTTCATTGGGTTTTACATCCCATTTCAAAACTATTTGTTGAGGTTTTGGGGTTTTCTGTTTTATTTTGTAAGTGTTCTTCCTCATGTGTCTTGTGAAGTTTTACTTCCTGTCTTTGTTTTCCCACCAGTTTTGATTGTTTGCTCTGCCCCGATTAGTCTCACCTGTGTCTAGTTACCCTGCACTCACCTTTGTATATAGTCTGTGTGCTTCCCTTGTTTCTTTGTCAGTTTGTTTTTGTCAGTTGTTGTCAAGTGTCCTTACCAGTTCTCCAGTGTTTCTTGTATTTTTGGATTTTTCTGTGTTTCCGGGACTTTTACTCTTTTCATGTACCTTGGATTTTGTATTTTGCCTGCTCCCCGTTGGATTTGTTTTCCTGTGTTGGACTGTGTTCCTGGTTGTAACTTCTGCCTGCATCACCACCCTGTAAGCCAAGACACATCCTTTGTATCCTTGTATTGGCTAATAAAACAGATTATGATTGAATGGGCTGTGTCATGCTGACAAAATACCAAAACCAAGAATCATAAAGATACCAAAATTCTTCATGGCTCCTGCTTTGAGATACTGACCTTTTGAACCTTGACCTTGGTGCATGTTTGAAGGCTTATAATCCAGCAACAAAAGAGGCTGCAGACATGGGACCAACTGTTATAGAGAGCTCTTGACTTAAATTATCATGTGAGCATAGTCAACAACTGGGGGTGCTGTCAAATAAGAAATTTCAGTGATCCCACACCAGGGAAATTTGCTTGTTAGAGCAGCTCAAGATTCAACATGTACAGGAAAAAGGTTGATAGATTAAAAAAAAAAAATACATAGAAAAGAAAAGCTATATACACCTCATTTATACAGATATATGTGATGGATAACTGCACAGAATATTTACAAACATTTTAATACACACACAGTGGCTCGGACCTTGTTCTACCCATTTAGCTGATTTATTTTATTTTTTTTTTTTTTTCAGAATCTGCCTTTGTGTAGGTATTTGGCTGTGGCTGACTTCTTTGCTGCCTCCTTATGGTTTTCGTTTGCTTGCGGGACACCAAGGTATTTGTAGCTGTCCCGAACATCTGCAATGTTGCCTTCTGGTAGTTCAACCCCCTTGGTTCTGATCATTTTCCCTCTTTTTGATACCATTCGACCACACTTGTCCAGTCTGAGCGACATTCCGATGTCGTTGCTGTAGATCCTGGTAGTGTGGATCAGTGAGTCGATGTCTCGCTCATTCCTGGCATACAGCTTGATGTCATCCATGTAGAGGAGGTGACTGATGGTTGCTCCATTTCGGAACTGGTATCCGTAGCCACTCTTTGTAATGATCTGGCTGAGGCTGAGGAGTTAAGGCCTATGCAGAACAACAGCGGGAATAGTGCACTGAAATTTAAAAGCAGTAGGACAGTAGTTCCTATCACTTTGGTGTGACATCCCCCCAAGTATACATCCATTGCCACACACCGCCCATCATAAACCGGATGTCAGTTAACACTTCTAATTTTTTATTTTTTTTCACAAGACAGTGTTCAGGCTTGATCTGTTATCTATTTTTCAGTTGGTTTAGTTTAAGTTTGTTATTGTATGATTACCACTTGGAGTGGCCGCAGTTGGACATTTCAACTAGGTATTACAGGTAACTAAGGTTAGTGGGGTTGTGTCCTGCTCAGTCCCCTTATCAGAGGTGGTAATTCTTAGGTTATTATGACAGTGGATATGCTAAAGTTCAGCCTCACAACAATCCTCCTCATCTTCTTTTTTGGCCCAGTACAATGATGTGTGCACTCTCATTTCTTCCAGAGTTTAGAGGGCTATAAATATAAGTTTTTACTGTGGCTCAGATTCTTAATAGAGGGTGAAAAGTCTCTACACGGCCATAGGAGTGTGTGTGTGTGTGTGTGTCTTGGATGGGGACAAATGTGAGTGTGTCTAGGAAGTTCCCATCTACTGAGCAGTCCTCTTAAAATGTCATAAAGACATGCTGGTATTGAAAAGGGAGCAATTACAGTTTTAAAATCACTTCAGTGACAGCAGTGTGTAGTCACTGACTTATCGATGTGCTTATCATTTATGCTATGCATGCTTATCATTTAAAGCACATCACTTGGTCTTCTATAGAATGAAATAGCAGCATTAAGGAGTGTTCCTCTCTGCATTCAGGCCTGACAGACTGCCAGCAAAGAAACACATTTCTGTGGAACACTGATCATATCTTGATACAGTATGATAATATGACTCCGTCATCTGACAGCATACAGGGATGCATTTAAAAAAAAATTTAAATAATGGAAAAGCCAACATGAAGAGAAACTTTGAAGCTCACAGTTGCATTTTAAACTGAGTGTTTCTGTCATTTTTTTATATTATCATCATCAATCCCGTGGTGGGAGATGCAAATGGCAGGTGTCTGGAGGTGAAGGATGTGGGTTTAGATTTAATTATTATTTATTATTACTGTTTATTTTCTTTTTCACGGGCCAAAAAAGTTCTACCTCATCAAATGTTTCACCTTTTTAAGAAACTGATGACCTACTCACTTTCTATTTTTGGGCAGGTTTTCTTTAACATCTAAATACTTTGCACACATGTTCAAACTGCAAAGGAGATGTGATGTGATGTGACTTTGTCATGGTCAAAGGTTGTCGTTTATTATTTTTGATTGGTTGGCAACTGTCAGGAAGGCGGATCTTACCAGTGTTGTGCAAGTTACTGAAATATAGTTACCAGTTACTTCTCTATAACTATAATTGAATTACTGCATGTAAAAGTAATTAGTTACTAGAAAGTAACATTTGAGTTACTTTTAAATCTGCTTCAATTTTCTTATTAATGAACACATAGCTATATTTTAGTGACAACTGTCACTTTTTTTTGTTTGTTTTGTTTTTATCTATCAGTTTTATCTCATTGTACCCATTATCACTGGATAGGAGATAGGAGTTACTAATAATCCTGACCACCAGAGAGCAGCAACGACTAGCGTCCCTACCTGTAACATACATTTAGACAGTAGGATTTAGTAGAAGAGCACTCACACAAAGCTTGATGTATATTAACTGAGCATAGCTAAAGTAGTTGATGAACCCAGGTTACTTCAGTTTATATTAGAAACATTACAATCACTATAATGAAAAGCAAGCTCACATTCCCTGCACTGTCTTGCGCCACCATAAGGTCGGGTGATGTTAGATCACAAACCGGGGAATAGGCTACGTTTTATCTGCTATCTTCTGCAGTTGTCACTATTTTCAGGTAAGGTACAAAAGTAACAAGCCCATTGAAATTTCAGTAATTGTTATTTAATTTGAAAAATTTAATTAGTTACATGTCTAAAGTAACTAATACTGCCAAAAGTAGTGGAATTATAGTAACTCCCAACACTGATGCAGATGCCAGAGGAGTAAGAGTAAAGGCAGAAGAGAGGAGAGCGGCGGGTTGCTGATGCTGAAGTCTACAATGAGACTGTTAAGGACAATAAATGATAACCCTCATCCCTGAAGCTTTGTTGGTTTAGTTTTTGTCTGTGTTGCAATTGGAGATAAAATAATCTGATGACTGATCTGTACATCTCAGATGACAAAAATATTGGATCTTGGAAGGAAAGCAATACTGCTGTAACTTTGTCTAAGCAGAAACTGTGCAGTTCAGTACTTAAGCAGTGAATGACTGTAGCAGTTCTCAAGGCAAAGGGTGTTCCTACTCCTTCATAGAGAGCCAAGATGAAACCTGGTTCTGTTCCAGAAATAAGAAAATCTAATTTCACAGACATTTGTAAAAATGCAAATTACCAAAAGTCCAGCCCTATAACAAAACATTCCTCAAAAGTTGTGTGGATTGTCACTTTTTAAAAGACAATATACATTGACATTGTTTATTTAATTTCTCAGTTTTTAGTCGTCTTTCCCGCAAGCCAAAGATGGCAGCAGCTCGACAGACTGAGGACAGTCCAGTGGTGAGTCGATGATACTGGACAAAGAGAGATGAATGTTGTTTTCACCGTGGGTATTATAGCTAAAATGCTGACACGACATTTGTCAAGATTGTCTGTCAAGAAAATGACATGCAATAGATTTCGTGTGCACAGAATATCCCAACATATTAAAATTCCAGTATGGATGGCAAAATTATAAATAGATTGTGGACACTCTTTTCTTTAGAAAATAGTCTCATAGTCAAATTAGAAGCAGTTACAATGTAATACAATAGAGAATCTGCCATGCTGGAAAAAATGGGAGCTTTGAATGCCAACAACGGTCTGTAGAAGACTAATTTATCTAAAACAAAGAAAAATGTTTCACTTCTCAGGTCTGCAACTCTCTAACATACTAGTACATTAAAAGCATATTTATTGAAGATGCATTCACCTGCCTTTTCCTCATTAAACATTATAGAATTACATTATATAAAATTGAAAAATGTGGTGAGAAGTGGTCAGCAGCCAATCTGCAAATGAAGTGTTTTTCATTTCTGCTCACTGAGGTCAGACACAATAGCATAAAAAAAGCAGAAACTTCACAAGGTGGCACCTCCCAGACAAGTATCACTCCATTAATATTTCAACACAGGCATTTTGATCAAGTTCTCCCTCCACTGCCAGACAACGGCCTAATTGACCCTACATTTGACAGCCTGCGCAAAGCACTAGAAACACAAAATAGCCTTCAAATACCTCCCCTAGTCTGACCCCTCACTGTCTCTTCTTCTTGAATCCAAGTTTATGGGTTCAAAAATCCCAAAGACTTTACTAATATGACCCACATTAACATTTCCCCTAGGGTGTCGTCCTCAGTGAGCAAGGGGTTGATTGGGTTTAATCATCTGCTGCGTGAGGAGCGCTCCCAGGCTTCAGTGTTCGTCTTAGCAGATGACAGACTGCGGTGTGAGACTAGGTGTGAATTGAAGTATCAATGTGAAGACGGGAGCTAATGGGATTCATGTCGATCTGACATGACAGGGACAATGTGGCAGAGCAGAGGTACACACACACATAGCATCAGTCATTCAAATCTACCACAATGAGCTCAATCCAAACTGAAGACTTCACGGCACAGTGCGTGTATGTGACTGGCTTGACGAACACTGTTACTTTTTGAGTCTCCTACAGACTGAACGGAAACTGAAGAGTGTTTACAACAAACCTCCATATGCATCCACCTGTTCTTGAACAAAGCTGAGCTCTTAATTCATCCCTAATATGTTTTGGATAAATGTCCAATAAATCACCCCAAAATACATGACCTCGATTGACACCAGCTGTTAGGACAATGACAAAGTTTCTCCCCACAGTAATGTTGGTGCCTGGAACCATGTTTCTACCTGCAGTCAGTGTTTCTCTCTCATGTTTCTGCCCATGATGACAACATATCAAGCAACACTGACAACACCTACACATGTGGTGATAATTTGTCAACCCACGGTGAAGCCCTCTGAGCAACAGTGTTACAACTGTCACATTCCTTGTATATGTACACATACTTGGCCAATAAAGCTGATTCTGATAATGTGATAATGTGGATGTCAAAGAACCACAACATTGTTTAAACAAGCAAACTGGCAAATCCCAAGTATCAAACCAAAAAGTGGCTCATTAACATTAGATTGTCAATGGTCTGTCAACTGTCACTGTTTATTTTGCTCTGAAAAATACGACACAGTGGTATATGTGGTGACTTTTATCAGCCAAAGTTGGTCAGTATTTCTGAAACAATGTCCAAGCATTACAGCTGTATAAAACACAGTGTCGAGGGGACAAAAATGAATGTGATGACCTAACAATATTGACATGCAGTATTTGTAGGCACATGCAATACTAAAACACAGCTGTTAGGCTGCTGCTAACCATCTGGGTGTTTCTCCTTAACTGAACAAAGTAGACACAACAACCTGTAACTGCAGTTCCTGCCGTTAAACTAAATTGAAGTTGAGTGTTAATTTTAAAGTGATACATAATGAAGTCACAGGTTGTTGTCAAGCCATGGACAATCTAATGTAATCTTAATGAGCCATTTGGATTTAATGCAGTTTTGTTTTGTTTTTTGGAAGGAGGCATATGGCATAGGCATTTGGTATTTGGTTGTTGAACAACATTACCTTTGACAAACCTAAAAAATGTTAATATTGTTAATGTTCAGTGAATGTCAGTCAATGTTCAACCATCATACTTGTATATTGAGCTTTATGAAAAGTGGGTTGGACATTAAAACATGTTATTTTATATACACATGGAAGCAGTTTTCTCTACATTAAGCTGTGTAAGCTGCAAAGGATATCAATAATGCCTCAGCAACCTGAAATTATGTGACACCAAATAAAATGACTGAAAACTTCATGCACTGTGACATCCGCTGAGAGCTGCTGTGACACCAGCTATCATACACATGATTTATGTCTGGGACAAAGTTCACTTAGGGAGACATAAACAGCAAATAAATGCCACAAGGCAATGGCGTTGTCAAAACAATAGGACAAACTAAACGATCATGCCAATCACCAATTAAGATCAATGTCCTTTCAGAAAGATTGGGACTGATCAGGTCAGGACTGTCTCCACAGGCTCCACAACACCACACACACACCGCACTCCCTCACCTGAGTACTAATCCAAGTCACCTGTCACCTATCACACACCTGCACTTAATCATCACTCCACTCCCCTATAAAACACCATCCCTCACCTCAGTCAGTGTCCAGTCTCGTTTGGAATAGGACAGATAACCGTATCCAACCTCCACAACGCCACGGACTCTACATCGCATCTGCTAAACGACTCCTCGTCTCCAGAGCCCCAATCCTGGTCCCGTGCATCTCCATTCTCCAGTGTGTGTCTCCTCTACCCCAGAGCTCCTCTCTGACCAGTCAAAGGACGGTAGCATTATCATCTTCACAATTTCAGTTTACCTTGTCTGCAATAAATAATATCAGTCTCATTTTGGTGTCTCCGGCCTGCTCTGTCCGTAACAGTTAAGCAGCAATTAGCAGTTATTTAGCAACAAGTAAAGCTATCTGTCCATCAGGAAACTCCATAAATCACAGAGAGTTGAGGCAGAGCAGCTGTAGGACATCAGAGGGAAAACCAGAAAATAGTTTCTCCATAAAATATGATCTCTGTGATGTTGCAAATGAAGCTGCTGTGATGTAAGAAACATTTCAGACTCGCTCTGACAATAAAGTCATCATCAGCAGCATTATCATCCAGTTTAACCAAAATCAGTGAATAAAGTTATAAAAGTTGTGTGTTTTTGTACAGTAATCTGTGAGGCTTGGCCCCCAGATGTTCAAGCAAATAACATCCTAACTGAAGACACACTGCGGTGTCTATCATTTTTCAAACCCAATTATTGTCTCATTTGTAGTCTGATAAACAGTAAATTCATCACATTCAGTGCCCCATATCACTAGTTTTGCCAAAATCAGTGAATACAGTTATAAAGTTGTGTTTTTGTACAGTAATCCAGTAGTCAGTGAGGCCTGGCTGCTTTCTCGCCTTTCTTCCACAAGCAGACTACACACATGAGCAAAGCAGCAGATGTTCAAGCAAGTGAAGTCCCAACTGAAGACCCGCCTTGATGAGAGCACTGACAGTTTTCATTTTCATGTTGACTCCAAAAGATTGTGGTGACATGTAAATGTAAATGCAAAGACTGGGGGCTCTGTTTTGCTTATTGCATTTGAATATCGTCCACTCTATACCAAGTCTTTGAAAATTGAATTAACATTTGAATTTTGCACAGTGGATTACAACTTTGAAAATTAAATGTCAAACAGATTTTCCATTTTCATTTTAATATAGTCTTAGAGCGCCCATTTTAATGCTAATTTATTTTAAATTATAATGCTATTATAGAATTACATTTCATGGATAAATAAATAAATCTCTGACCCAGCTGTCCTGACCTGTCGCAACTCCAGCCTCACTCCTCTCCATTGTTGTCTTGCTCCTCTCTCTTGCCTTGTCAGGTCTCAATGTATATTCCTGTTAATCACTTACCTTGCAATATTAATAAACACTACAAAAAAATATGATGTGTAATATTTATTCTCATAATGGAAGATCCTCTTGAGGTACCCTCCATTTGAGCTGGTGGGTGACTCACTGAAAGACATTGGAACGAGGAAGAGGCTTCAGCATGGATTGAATGATGGTCTTCGCTCACTAAACCACCCTGCTGCCCCGAGATAGGTCTATTGTCAGTTGACAGCTGTTGTCATATTCCAATATTCCTTACCCACAATCACAATCATCCCCTCATCTAAACCAATACACTATAGCTGTCTCAAGTTCTACTTTTGGAGTGTCTTCATCATACCGAAGGCTAAATGCTCATATGGTAATGAACTAAGAAAACAACATACTTTATTTCAGTTTAAAGGATCATTCTTGACTTTGGCAAAAGTAGTTTGACAACATAATCTTTACTCAAGGTCCAGCTTTTTATGGAACATTCAACTGGTTCACGGTCTCAATCAGTAAATAGGGTTCACTCAGTCGTCACGTGACCAGTATGGAACCTCATTTGTCAGTGAGGAGGAAGATGAGAAAGGGAGGTGCAGGATGTATGGGGGACACTGGAGTGGATGATGAGAATCCCACCTAACCCTAAGTAGGACTCCCTTACATGCCTGGACTGTCAAAACATCTAACCAGCATCTTCAAGTCACTATGAGTCAGCACTTACCACAAACCATTCAACCCCTTAAGATCTCTTGTTACAAAGGCAATGGCGGCGGCCAGAAGCTCCCTCAAACTTCGCTACATTTTTGGTTTTATTTGTTATTGTCTCGCCCTTTATTACTGAAGCACATATTACTTATGACAGTAATACACTCATCAACATCAGAAAAGGAAGTGCAGTGATTGAATTAAATGCAGCGTACCTTGAGACGATCACTGCTCACGGCATCTCCCGTCGAGACAAGCCGGGCCAGCCGGGCCAAATGTCACCACAATCGGTGTGAGCAGTGTGATCAAAACAGGAAGAGTGTAAAGAGAGCCAGGTTAAGAGCTAAACTAACCCAGGTCAGACCTAAGGCTATTTCACTACACAGTCTACTCTTGGCTAATGTCAGGTTGCAGGAAAATAAAATGGATGAGATAAGACTCAGGTTAGGAGAGGACACTGGACCTGCTGTATGCTAACATTAAGGACGCATACAGCTCTTCCCCCCTCACCCCTCTGGGTAGGTCAGACCACAACCTGGTTTACCTTAAACCCTGCTATGTGCCTCTGGTTAAAAGGCAGCCCGTGACCACAAGGACAGTGAGGAGATGGTCAGGGGAGGCCTACGAGACACTGCAGGAATGTTTTGAGGTGACAAACTGGGATGCACTCTGTGAGCCTCATGGAGAGGACATTGACGGGCTCACTGAGTGCATTACTGGCTACATTAACTTCTGTGTGGACTGCAATGTCCCAACTAAGACGGTCCATTGTTATCCAAATAACAAACCCTGGGTAACAAAGGACATCAAGGACATCCTGAATGCCAAGAGGAGGCCCTTTACTGATGGTAATAGGGAGGAGGTGAGGGCAATCCAGGCCGAAGGTGAAAATCAGGGAGGCCAAGGAGAAGTACAGGAGGAAGCTGGAGCGGAAACTCCAGCAGAACAACATGAGAGAGATCTGGAGCGGCATGAAGACCATCACTGGCTTCAGACTGACTGGCAACAGAGGAGTTGAAGGCAGCTTTGACAGGGCCAATGAACTTAATCTGTTCTTTAACAGATTCGACACACCGGCTCCTGCTCATCCCCCCTGTAACTCAGCTGCTGTCGGCCCTCAAGCTCCTCTGAGTACTCTGCTCCCCCCTCCCCATCAGGCTAAGAGCTCTCTTCAGACTAATGACTCTCCACCTCCCCCACCTGTAACTTCTGCTATGTGCCTGACTGCTGACCAGGTGAGAGGACAGCTGATTAAACTCCACTCAAACAAGGCTGCAGTGTTGCTTGTGTCCTGGATTGTGGACTACCTGACTGGCAGACCACAGCACATGCGCCTGCAGCACTGTGTGTCGGACAGCGTGGTCAGCAACACTGGGGCCCCTCAGGGGACTGTCCTCTCTCCTTCCTCTTCACTATCTACACCACAGACTTCAGCTACCACACAGAGTCCTGCCACCTTCAGAAGTTTTCTGATGACTCTGCTGTGGTGGGATGTATCAGCGGTGGTGAGGAGTCTGAGTACAGGACTGTGGTGGGGAACTTTGTCTCATGGTGTGAGCAGAACCATCTGCAGCTCAATGCGACAAAGTCTAAAGAGCTGGTTGTGGATCTACGGAGGGCCAAGGCACCAGTGACCCCGGTTTCCATCCAGGGGGTCAGTGTGGACATTGTGGAGGAGTACAAGTACCTGGGAGTACACTTGGATAATAAACTGGACTGGACCAAGAACACGCAAGCTGTTTACAGGAAGGGCCAGAGCCGCCTCTATTTTCTGAGGAGGCTGAGGTCCTTGGTTTGAGGTTCTGTCAGCGCATGTTCCCCGCTGACAGAACACAAGACGGTAAGACGAGAGGAGGTGGACTCTGTGTTTACATCAATGATGCTTGGTACTCAAACACAGTTAAAGTGGATGGACATTGTTCCCCAGATGTGGAATTTTTGTTAAGATGTCGACCATATTATCTGCCCAGAGAATTCACCAGTGTTTTTGTTGCTGCTGTTTACATTCCTCCAGATGCAAATTCAAAAAAGGCACTACAGGAACTGCATGAGGTCATCAGCAGTCACATGACTAAACAACGGATGGTGTTTTATTTTAGGTGGTGATTTTAATCAAACAGACCTCAGAACTATTTTACCTAAATTCCACCAGGGAACAAGTACGCTGGACCATGTTTACACGAACATTTTTGGCACCTGCAAAGCTCTTCCTGCCTCCATTTTGTCAATCACACCATATTTCCCTGCTTCTCCTGCCTACTTACACCCAGCTCATAAAAAGGGTCAGTTCATCAGTAAAAACAAGTGTGGACAGTTGAAGTGGATAGATGAAGCTTCAGCAGCTAGGACTGTTTTGAGTGCATAGACTGGCTCATGTTCTTGAGGAATATACAACATCAGTGACATCATACATCAGCAAATGTGTTGATGATGTGGTGATCACAAAGACAATAAAATCATTCCCCAACCAGAAAGCTGAATAAATGGAGAGATGAGGGCTCTACTCAGAGCCAAGAAAGTTGCTTTTCGGTCAGGAGACAAGGAAGCTTACAACACCACCAGAGCAAGACTGGAAGCTGGCATCAAGAAGGCAAAGCTAAGATATCAGGAGAGACTGGAGAGAGACCTCAACACTAACAACACCACAGATATGTGGTAGGCAATCAAAAACATCACAGGCTACAAAAGCAGATCTCCTCAACAAAGAGTCTGCTGTAAAGTCTACTCCGCCTCCAGAAGACCGGCCACTGTCAGTATCCACAGCGGATGTGAGAAGAATCCTGCTGAGCGTGAAAATGATTAAAGCTGCTGGGCCTGATAACATCTCTGGCCGTGTACTATGAACATGTGCCAATCAGCTAGTTGATGTCATTACTGACATTTTTAACATATCACTGTCACAGGAGATTGTTCCCACCTGCTTTAAGACAGCCACCATTGTCCCTGTACCTAAAAGTCTGCAGTGTCAAGTCAAAATGACTACCGCCCTGTGGTTCTCACCCACATTCTGATGAAGTGATTTGAGAAACTGGTTCTACAGCACAAGAACAACATCCCAGCCAGCCTGGACCCTCACCAGTTTGCTTTCAGAACCAACAGATCCACAGAGGATGCCATCTAAACTGCCCTCTTCTCAGTCTCTACACACCTTGAGAACAACAACACCTACATCAAAATGTTGTTTATTGATTTCAGCTCAGCATTCAGCGCAATCTCCCCCATGAAACTGTGGTAGAGTGTGGTAGTCAAGCCCAAACAGACCCCAGACAGTTCGGATTGGCGGTCACACCACCTCCACTCCAGTGCTCCTCTCATGGTTTGGGGTTTTGTCCTGTTTCCTGTTTTATTTTGTAGTGTTCTCCTCTCCTTGTGTGTTTTGTGGTTTTACTTCCTGTCTTTGTTTGCTTTCCCTTCAGTTTAGAGTGTTGGCCCCGCCTTGATTGATTGCACCTGTGTCTCATTGTCTCCCCTAACCCCAATGTATTTAGTCCGGGGATTTTCCTTTGTTCGTTATCAGGTCGTTGTTCCTTGTCATGTGCATTTTGGTTGTACTTTGTTCCCATGTCAAGCATCCCGGCATTTCTTACCTGTGAGTTCTGTTAAATTGATTCTTTGTTCTCTTGGACCTTGCCTGGATTATGGACAATTGAACTTTGCCTGCTCCCTGTTGGATTTGTTTGCCTAGTTGGACTGATTCCCTGGTTTTGACCACTGCCTGCTTGAAACCTGTGTAAGCCTTTATTCTCCATTAAATTATAACACTTACCAGCCTGCCTCCATTGCCTGCATTTGGGTCCTATTCCCTGCTCCCTTACGGGACTACCACATGACAGCTCAACACCGGAGCCCCTCAGGGCTGTGTGGTCAGCCCCCTCCTGTTTATGCTGCACACCCATGACTACAACCCCCGACATGGAAACAACTCTGTTGTGACGTTTGCGGATGACACCACCATCATCGGCCAGATTTCAAACAATGATGAGACTTCATATCAGAAGGAACAATTTTGCCGAGTGATGCACAACCTACTGTTCAATGTCAGCAAAACCAAGGAGCTGATCATTGATCTTAGGAAAAAGGAGGCAAAGACACACACCCCTGTCTACATCAGTGGAGCTGAGGTGGAGCAGGTGAATAGTTTTAGGTTCCTGGGAATCAGCATCACAGACAACGTGACATGGTCCTGTCACATCACCACCCTGGTCAAGAAAGTTCAGAAATGGTTGTATTAAGGAAGCTTAAGAAGGCAAAATTCCTTTGCCAAGTTCTTACTGCATAGAAAACATTCTGACTGGAAACATCACAAACTGGCATGGGATGTGCATGGCCTAGGACAGTAGTGCTCTGCAGCAGGTGATTAAAACCGCTCAGAAGATCAATGGTGCCAACCTACCAAGTATCAGTGATATCAGTTAGGTGAGGTGCCTGCGCAGAGCCCAAAAGATACTAAAAGTCAGTACCCACCCAGCCACAACCTGTTCACCCTGCTGCCATCTGAAAAGAGATACAGAAGTATCCGCCGTCGTACCACCAGACTACAGTGCAGCTTCTTCCCTCAGGCTGTGAGACTACTTAAATCATCCTCAGCACTCCTCCATGTAAAATAGTTTTTATTTCTATGACTTACTATATATTCACTAATCTACTGTATATAATTTTGTACATAACATTTTTTTAAGTAGCATAAAGAGAACTACAATCAAAATCGTGTTATACAACCCTGTGCTGTAAAATAAACAAATCTATCTTGTATCTTATAAAGCCAGGATGCCCCAGAGGGGAAGACTGTAGTGGTGTATGACATCATCATGACATTACATGTGACAGCTGTGGGGAACACTACATCAGTGAAACAGCAAGGACCCTGAACAAGAGACTGAATGAACACCAGAAACAAACAAGAACACCAAACCAAAACCACTCATAGCATCGACTAGGAAGAGGTCAAAGGCCATCAACCAGGAATCAGAGTATGCACACTACCATGCTCAAAACAGATATAACCCTACTCTGCTACTCAAGACTGCAGTATGTTCACAATGTTTGAGAATCGTGGACTAAAATGAATGGTATGGAAGAATCATTTTAAAAGCCTAAAATAGTGATCCCCAATTTTCATTTTGATCAATTCACAAAATGTGGAGAAATATAGGACACCATCCACTCATTCAAAGAAATGTGTTCACACATACCAAACCTAAAGAGGCACTAATTTTACTTCTGCTACTACCATAACAGGACTTTGTTTGCTCAAGATTCATTATTACAGCAACATCGTATTTCACAGTATATGTGAAATAATATAAAATGGAGCAAGACGTTGAATTAAGTCACACTCCTCTCTGGCTGGAACGATGGAGGCAGATTGACATCTGTAGGAGAAAGTACCACACACACACACAGCACAAGAAAGGCTTCTACAAGATTTTACCGCCTCGGAGAATCGTGTGTGCATGTGTGTTTCTCCACAAAATGGTTCATTGAAACACTCAAAGCATCAGTGATTCAGAAGACATGAATGTGTTTTTGTGTATGGGGCTCAAATAGTGTTGCTCAGTTTCTCTCTCATATCCAAATGTGCTTTATTTACATGAAATGCAATTCAAAGTAAAAAAAATATAGCATACATAACACACCCTATTTCCTTCAATAAAGAAAAGGGCTGCTGTATTGTGTGACACCAGTTTCAAAATTGCTGTCTTATCACACCAACACACTCACTCTTGTAAAGCAGAAAAACAATGCATATCCTTCTCTTCTTCACTGCTTTTTCCCTCTCTGTCTCCTTCTCTCTCTCCCTCTACAGAGAGTCTTTGATGCTGATCCAATATATATTTCCCCCACAATGCCTCAGCATATTCTGACGTCTGATGGTTGCATAACCATCAAAAATAGGCAAGTGGTATGTCCTCACTTTTCTTGCTCTCTCTTTGTGGCTCTGTACACACACTTACATGCACACCCGTACACACACAGATCTTGAGTGTATGACAGAGGGTGGGGAAGAGTGCAGCACCCACAGAGGTCTATTTCAATCTATCCGGGCTCTCCCCAACACACATTTACAGGAGAGATAGAGCATGTCACAAAAACTGAACTAACAAACTCAGGAGAGAAAAACAGAGCAGGAAGCTTCAAGAAAAGAAAAGGCAGTAGGAAGAAAAATGAGTTGTAATATTTACTGCAGGGTTTAGTGGAACTGTGGTTTGGGTTTCCTGTCAGTACAGCCTGGATTAGCCTGTTCTTCCTGTTCTTAAAAAAAGCCTCCTAGTAGCTGCAAGACTAATCTTTTCTGTCTCTCTGATCTTCATTTCATGTTGCTTTCACTCTCTCTCTCTATGAAGTAAAGCCAGGAGATGCCATCACCAGCTCAAATACACTGATCATTAAATGTGTTTGTGTTTGAGTATGGAAGTTAATTCTTGACATTTGCGAACAGTATGTTAACTTAAAAGCCTTCAGACCTTTTAACCAAATATCTTGGTCTTCCTCAGCAGATAGAGTTGGCTCAGTTGTCATCATGTGACCTAAGTATGGAACTCCAGTCATGTTGTTATAACAAGTGGTTGTATATGTGGGGTGATGGTAACCCCCGTCTTTGTTCAAAGATGGTCAAATGTTTTATTCATTACATGTCTTCCTAGGGGATGCTGAGAGCAGTTTTGGTATGGTGTTCAGACAGCTGATGCTGTCTGTTTCCTGATGACTTCTGGATGCTTCCGGACCAAAGTTCCGCACATAGGTCATGTGATGTCCTTAGGTCATGTGTGATAGCCAGTTTCATTCACTAATGAAAACTGAGTTTTCAACTGCAGTTGAAAGCTCCAAAAAAGCTGGTAAGTGGATTTAAGAGTTTAGATTATTTTGTATGGCAGAGGGAACATGTCTGTGTGACTTGGAATAGAATGATTGAGAATTGCTAAACTCCACCCCACTTTTTCTGTTTTCACACGGCACATAGCCATTTACAATGATAAGAGTGGCAGATTTACTATTGAAATTGTTGGTAATTTTTGAAACTTTAGGTCCTTGATTTCAGAGGTTGAGATAGCAGGAAATATTGAAATGTCAGCTCTAAATGGAGAGAGTAACATTAACTCAGAGTTAATGTTACTTTTCTAGCTAGCAACAGCTGACGAAATCTGCCAGTTTTATTTCAGCTGATATACCGGTAATAGATAGTGGCACCGTTTTTTTCGCTTCTTTTTTAAATGAATACTTAAATTTTTCAACACCAAAATACAGAGCCTTAAAAATCAATAATAATTCTAAAACCGTATTATGCATTATCGTAGTTGGAGCTGTGTCTGTATTCTCGGCACAAAGCCAAACACGTTTTCAGTGGGTGTTGGCCTCCGCCAGGATTATCCCTTGTCACCAATTCTTGTTGTTTTTTCAAAACTTTTTATTGGTGGTAGCTGAGAGCTCAATGTCCTTTACTGTAGTGTAGCCACCAATTATTTTAGCTCATCTTTTATCAAAGTAATTTCTGAGTGGAGCGTTCCGAAAAATGTGTCAATTTTGGAGTCCAGTTTATCATATGTGTCCCGCTTCAGTCCTTCAAGTGCTTTGGTGAACTACCCAGGTTAGGTGGTGCGCTGTGGTTGTTTTGCGGGGGTTGGTTGCTTAAGCAAGGTCTAAACAAGGCTTTATCTGCGGCCTGCTTCGGTAGTCACTCAGAAGTGGTTTACAGCCATTAGTTATTGTTCGAAAGACCAATGGGGAACAACAGTTACAATTAAAATAAAATAATTAATATAAAAATAGTATTTCCATGGAATAAAGTAAAACCGTGCTTTAAATTAAATAACTTTTGCCACTACTTGGCGGAGCTTCAGGAAACGTGACCTCACTCCATTGTGTCCAACAGTGCCCCCCTTCCTTGTCACCAATTCTGTGATCTTCATGGACAGGATCTCAAGGAGCAGCCCTGGGAAGGGGAGCGTCCAGTTTGGGGACCTCAGATTTGCGTCTCTGCTCTTTGCAGATGATGTGGCTCTGTTGGCTTAATCAGACCAAGCAAAGGAGTTTTAGTATCTTTGGGTCTTGTTCACTAGTGAGGGTAAAATTGAACATGAGATGGACAGGCAGAGATGGTGCAGCGTCAGAAGTAATGCAGGCGTTGTACCGGACCATGTTGAAGAGGGAGCTGAGCTTGAAGGCAAAGCTTTCAATTTACAATTCGATCTATGTCTCACCTATGTTCATTACCTTGCTTAGCATACTGCCACAGCAACCTGGCCCCAGATAAGCAGAAGAAAATGGATTGATGGAAGTTAAATTTATTATTATTATCTTTAATATTCCATTTTTAGGTAGGTTTTTTCTGATTTAGGGTCATCTTGTAACACATGTTGGCCTGCAAGAGTACAAGCGGTTGAGTGTTCATGGGTTGGAGGTTAAGAAAAGGAGACAAACTAATAACTAATCAACTAACACTAACTGGTGTGCTATCAGCATGCATTATGTTTTAGATGTGTAAAGTGCTGTTTGGGTTGTGTGTAATACTGCTGTAGAGGCAGTACAACGCGCCCACAGTGTGTGTTTGCAAGCTTGAAATTTTTTTTTCATGTTGTTCATATCCCTTTCATGTTTTATTAATGTGTACATAACAATTCAAAGTACATTTGAATGATATTGTGGGCCTCGCACATCAAGTTTACACAAGACTGTGCACACACCCTGACAGCTCTGGTCATAGTTGACAAACAGTAGTCTCTCTCTCTGTCTGCTCAATTCAAATGATGAATGTGTAGCTCTATAGATGTTACACATATGATGTCACATTTGTCCAGTTTCAGTTTAATTACTCGATGACAGACACTGTAAAAAGTAGACTGACTTATTTAAAAATACTCATAAAGTACAAGTTGCCTGGATAAAAAAGCTGCAGTTGCAGCAGCTGTATAGTAAATGGAATTCCTCCCTTCTACATTTGTCTGAGTAAAACTGTAATTCAGTTTTCCATTTACCCTCTGAGCAGCAGAAACCTAATCTATGTCTAGTGTACAGGTTTGACAGTTGACAACAATAAAGATCAGAAGTAGAGAGAACTCTCACACTCAAAAAAAATCTCTCCAACTGGGATCCCTCACTGTAAACTTTAGTCTGATTCTAAGCAATAAAGCATCACATATCTACTTGCCTACAAACTTTCTGTATGTTTTGTGGCCTTTCTATAATAAATATATTTACATCCTCTATAAATGCTGGTATAGTATATGGCATGTTAGGCCTTCACAACAGTGCTTACTACATCATCATCCAAACATCCATTCAAAGGCTAATGCCTCTCTATATAGACAACAGTACTGTTCATGTGTATATGTATTTATAGATGTATACTGGTCTACTTTTCTGATATCAACCACATTAGCTTTAACATTCATCTCAGTCTTTGTTGTTGTTTTCCTTCCGTCTCTCTCTCTTTCTTCCTCCCTTTGATCCTTCATGTGCACTTTCTTCTTCCAAAATTGAATTTCTAATAAACTTAATGGCAGCACGTTGGCCAGCCGAGACCTGCCCACTTACGGGAACCACAGGGGAGGGATGTATTTGTTTCGAGGGTTGTGTGTCATTCTTTGTTTGTGTACTCATGCATGCTACATATTCATTAGGCGTGTGTCTGTGTGCGTTTGCATGTGCTTTATTGGATACTTCTACCTGCATCTTTGGTGCTACTGTAAGCATTCCAGTCAGGTGTCCAAACATTCTTGCATTGCTCAGTGTTTATGCTCTTTTTTATGTGAACATAAATAAAATATGTGTATGTTTGTGAGTTAGTGAGTGAGAGAGAGAGAGAGAGAGAGAGAGAGAGAGAGAGAGAGAGAGAGAGAGAGAGAGTGAGTAAGAAAGAGAAAGTCCAGCACTGTGTTTGAATTGGTTTTCTCTTGTCAATGGTTCAGAAAAAGCGGATAAATCAGCAGCAGCGATTGGGCTGGAGCCCTGAATTGCATCCAGATTAACCTGCTTTCTCTCTCTCATGCACACACACTATCTCTCTTTTACACATGTGTCATACATACCTATATTTATATGTAGCAAACTGACTATGTACACACTAGATAGACAAAACATATACAGTGTACAAGTTCTATAAATATAATATTTATGTATACCAAATTGACTGACATTTTCCCACCTTTCTGAAACACACACACTCACAAACACAATTATCTCAGTCAGATACATGTGAATTGTTAAGACGGTGCGGCCCACTCCTGGCCTGATGCTTTCCCATCACTCCCTGCTCTCTTTTTAATCTCTCTCTTGCTTTATTTATCACTAAACTTGACTTCTCAGAGGCTGCCCTCATTTCTAAATTTAGCGTTCACACATGCACTTATGGAGGTTTCAAATGCATACATGTGCAATCACCATCACTCTATGCATGTAAATGAATCAGGGGCTTGCTGTTTGGAGTAGATCCACTATAGCTACCAACAAAAGGGTTCAAACCGCGAAGCGGTAGAACCCTATCAAGTTTGTGCCGGTTAGTTATTATTATTATAATTATTATTATTATTATTAGGGTTCAAACCGTGAAGTGGTAGAACCCTATTGAGTTTGTGCCGGTTTATTATTATTATTTGTCTTATGCCGCGGCTCAAATTGCCATGAGCTGGAATGAGCTAGAAACACAAAACTTGACCCAATAACTGGAAATGATGTACAAGTGCTTCCATGGAAATATGAGCCCGGTCGGCCACATGGTGGCGCTGTAATTAAGGCCCAAAAATGCAATTTTGGAAAGGCCACACCTCTCACACCATAAGTCCAACTGACTTGAATTGTCTCACACAAGTCCAGCTCAATGTGCTCTACAAAAAAGGACCACTTGGACCATTTAAGTCCACCATGATGGACTTTATGCTAATTAATTAGCATAATGTGAAAAACAGTAAAATGAATAGAACTTTTTGAAATTTGACTCTATTGACACCAAATTTTTTGATATAGTATCTCATGACTGAGATACACTTTAAACTAGCAAGATTGGTCAAAAAACATGGTTGCATAGCACATTAACGATTCATCCAATCATCACAAATCTTGGGAGATATCTTGTTGGGAGTGACCTTGCTTGTTGCTGCCTGCAGCTTTAATTTTGGCCCATCGTGCTGCTCCTTCCTTTGAGCGAAAAAAGGTTTGAACCCGCCTATTGACCTACAGTCATCAGTGTGAGTCTGTCTGTAGCCCCACCACCACTTAACTGAATTCTGTTTTTCAGTTAAAATAATAATAATAATAATAATAAACTTTATTTATACAGCACTTTTCAAAATCAAAGTTACAAAGTGCTTTACATGGTTGAATCAGGATTAAAACATTTCAGGACTGAGGCAATTACAATCAGGCATTTAAAAATACAGCAATACAATGAAATAAAATAAAACAAATAAAGATAATTACTAATAATAAAATGGATACAATATGTTGGCAATAAAACAGAGTACTAGAATTAATAAAAAGATCTTAAAAAGATACGTTCTGATTCAGACCAGACGGTAAGCGTTCCTGAGGTCCAGCTTAGTGAAGACTGTGGCTCCCTGGAGGGGTTCAAAAGCAGATTTGATTAGAGGCAGGGGATATTTGTTTTTTACAGTGATATGGTTGAGACCCTGAAAGTCAAGGCAGTGGCGTAGTGTCTTGTCCGTTTTGGTCACGAAGAAAAACCCTGCCCCTATTGGGGAAGACGAAGAATGGATTAAACTGGTGTGCAAAGAGTCATTGATATATTACTGTAGTGCGCATGCTACCTGGCAACATGCATGCTGCCTGTTGCCGTAGTTCCGTCTCAATATCCACCGTCTCATAATAATCTTAATAAGCTACACTTGACAGTTCACGCACTATTACTTACTATTTGTATTATTACATTGTATTATTATACTGTACATACTTATCATCAACTGGTAAATCCACTTTGCACTTTACACTTATTTTAATTATATACTTATAGCCACTTGTACTTAATTTATCTTACCTGTATTATAGTGTATTATATTCTGATTTGCTTAGAACTTCTATCCCTTTGTGCACTGACATGATAGTGAGCTGCTGTAACAAAAGAGTTTACCCTTGGGATCAATAAAGTATTTCTGATTCTGATCTGATTTCTCCATGGCCTCCCGTTCCAGCCGAGACAGATTGTACAGCCGAGTGGATGGGAGAGGGGCCCCAGGGAGAAGGTCAATAGTATAGTCATAAGGGCGGTGAGGAGGAAGTGATAAAGCTAGATCTTTACTGAAAACATCTCTTAAATCACGATACTCAACAGGTATCTTAGCTAGATCAGGCGGTTCAGGGCTGAGAGGTGGAGCAGTGACCTCTTCTGGGGACAAGGCAGATTGCATACAGGTAGACAGACAGAGATAGCACTAGGGACACAGGGGCTGTGCAGTGGGTAACTTGTGCCAGAAGTCTGCCATCTAGGGTCTTAGCTTTGCGTGGAACCTCAAGAGACTCAGTAAGGATGCCTGCTTGACAAGCCAACTCTGTGTCCAAAAAGTTACCCTCCGGCCCTGAGTCGATGAGTGCCAATAAAGGGAGAGAGGTTTGTTGGTAGCAGAGAGTGGCCTGGATCTGAAACCTCGGGGAGCCCTGAATTGGGCGGTTGTTTTGGCTCACCAGAATCCCCTGTGACTGGTGAGCCTATTCTTTTGATCTCACCAGACAAGCTGCCAAAAAGTGGCCCCATTGGCCACTGTACAAACACCCGCTGTTTTTCTTTGGCTTGGCCAAGCTGCATGGGTTCCATTTCAGAGGTGGCTTGAGCAGCTGATCGCGCTGAAGCCGAGCGGCACAGCGCCCAGGACTACCGATGTCCCCACTGAGATCTGGAGGAGGACACAAGCGGCAAGGGACGAGAGAGGGGTGCAGACAAAAGAGACTTAAGAATAAGAGATTTAAGCCGTGTCTGCCTTCTCTCGTCATGGGCAACGTGAGATTGCTGGCGAATAAAATGGACGAGCTAATGCCATTAGCCAGAGTCAGACGGAGTTCTGTGAGTGTAGTTTGATGTGCTTCTCAGAGACATGGCTACACCAGGATATCCCGGACCATAACGATTCCATCGACGGCTTTCAGACTGTTCAGGCCGACAGGGATCACACCGAGAGCGGTAAGCAGAAAGGCGGTGGGCTTGCTGTTCTGGTTAAAAACAGATGGTGTAACCCTGGTCACGTTACCATGAAGGAGAGTATCTGTAGCCCGGACATTGAACTGTTAGCTGTGGGACTCCGGCCATATTATCTGCCAAGTGAATTTTCACATGCCATTGTTGTGGCTGTTTACATCCCCCCCTCTGCTAACCTGGCATCGGCATGCAACGCCATTCACACCGCCATAGCACAACTCCAGACTCAACACCCGAGTGCACTCATATTAATCTCGGGTGACTTCAACCATGTCAGTGTTTCAACAAAACTGACTAATTTCACCCAGTATGTGAGTTGTCCTATTAGAGAGGAGAGGACACTGGACCTGCTGTATGCTAACGTTAAGGACGCATACAGCTCTTCCCCCCTCCCCCCCGGGTAGGTCAGACCACAACCTGGTTTACCCTGCTATGTGCCTCTGTTTAAAAGGCAGCCCGCGACCACAAGGACAGTGAGGAGATGGTCAGAGGACGCCTATGAGACACTGCAGGAATGTTTTGAGGTGACAAACGGGGATGCACTCTGTGAGCCTCATGGAGAGGACATTGATGGGCTCACTGAGTGCATTACTGGCTACATTAACTTCTGTGTGGACTGCAATGTCCCAACTAAGATGGTCCATTGTTATCCAAATAACAAACCCTGGGTAACAAAGGACATCAAGGACATCCTGAATGCCAAGAGGAGGGCCTTTACTGATGGTAATAGGGAGGAGGTGAGGGCAATCCAGGCTGACCTGAAGGTGAAAATCAGGGAGGACAAGGAGAAGTACAGGAGGAAGCTGGAGCGGAAACTCCAGCAGAACAACAAGAGAGAGGTCTGGAGCGGCATGAAGACCATCACTGGCTTCAGACCGACTGGCAGCAGAAGAGTTGAAGGCAGCTCCAGCTCATCCCCCCTCTAAATCAGCTGCTGTCGGCTCTCAAGCTCCTCTGAGTACTCTGCTCCCCCATCCCCATCAGGCAAACGGCCCTCTTCAGACTAATGACTCCCCACCTCCCCCACCTGTAACTTCTGCTGTGTGCCTAAATGCTGACCAGGTGAGAGGACAGCTGATGAAACTCCACTCAAACAAGGCTGCAGGCCCTGATGGTGTTAGCCCCGGGGTGCTAAAAGCCTGTGCCCCCCCAGCTATGTGGAGTCCTTCAACATGTCTTCGCCATCATCTTCCTGCTTAACCGCATCCACACCCACCTGGACAAGCCGGCAAGCACGGTGAGGATCATGTTTTTTGACTTCTCCAGTGCTTTCAAACCTGCTGGGTGAGAAGCTGGCAGCAATGCAGGTGGATGTCCCCCTTGTGTCCTGGATTGTTGACTACCAGACCACAGCACGTGCGCCTGCAGCACTGTGCGTCGGACAGCGTGGTCAGCAACACTGGGGCCCCTCAGGGGACTGTCCTCTCTCCCTTCCTCTTCACCATCTACACCACAGACTTCAGCTACCACACAGAGTCCTGCCACCTTCAATGCTGAAGATGTTTTATGAATCTGTGGTGGCCAGTGCTATCCTGTATGCTGTTGCATGCTGGGGCAGCAGGTTGAAGGTAGCGGACGCCAACAGACTCAACAAGCTGATCCGTAAGGGCAGTGACATTGTGGGGGTGGAGCTGGACTCTCTGGCGGTGGTGTCAGAGAGGAGGATGCTGGCCAAACTACACGCCATCTTGGACAGTGTCTCCCACCCACTCCATGACGTGCTGGTCAAGCAAAGGAGCACCTTCAGTGGAAGACTCATCCCACCAAAAAGCACCACAGAGCGCCACAGGAAGTCATTCCTGCCTGTGGCCATCAAACTCTTTAACTCCTCCCTCTAAGGGTTAGTCTATATGACCCTAGGTCACTAAACTGAACATTGATCATTACATCTCTGCCATACCTCCATTACTGCTGTGCAATATCTTAATAATCACAATAAGCTACACTTAACTCGACAGTACTTGCACCACTACCTATTACTTGTATTATTACATTGTATTATTGGTACCCACTTGGTACCTCACACTTATTTTATCTTATACTTATACCCACCTGGTACTTAATTTATTTTCTGACCTGTTTTTATAGTGTATTGTATTATATTTTTTGTTAGTATTCCTGTGTGCACTGACTTAAATACAAGCTGCTGTAACAAAGAGTTTCCCTTCGGGGATCAATAAAATATTTCTGATTCTGATTCTGAGGCTATTGACATGTGTCAGTGACTGGAACTTGAGGGGTGAGAAAGGGGACGGCTGGCATGCTCCTGGCGGCATTCGCGTAGGTGGTTGTCCATCCTAATACACAAGGAAATCAGAGAGTCTAGGTTAGTGGGCTCATCCCAGGGGCAACTGTGGTTTAGACTTTGGTTTAGTGGTAGAGTGGGTTGTCCACCAATCGGAAGGTCGGTGGTTCGATCCCGGCCAAAGGCTGTGCCTTCAGTGCATGAATGATTAGTTACTTTGATGAGCAGTTCTGCCATCTGTGTGTGAATTGGGTGAATGCACAGTCCATTTACCATCTTGAGACGCCAGCTCATCCTTTATCTGTTCGCATAATCCATTCAAAAATACACTGATAAGTGCCTCCTCATTCCATTCTGCATCAGCAGCCAGTGTCCGGAACTCAATCGAATAATCTGCTACACTACGGTTCCCTTGACAGATCTGCAACAGTCGTCTCCCAGCGTACCCGCAGGCATCAGGATGATCAAAAACATTCAAGAATTCTACTAAAGACAGTGATGACAAAGGTTGATTAGTATGGATAGTTTCAGCCCAAGCTAACGCTCTTCCTCTCAGTAACCCCACAATATGACATACCTTTGACTGGTCCAAAGAAAATGTTACTGGTTGCTGGCAAAATACGTGAGAGCATTGTAGTAGAAACCCCCGGCACTTTGTCACATCTCCAGCGAAGAGATTCGGGTCGGAGGCGTAGAAATCCCGGAGTGGTGACGATGACGGTGGAGGATTCAACAGAGTAGCCAGGGGAGATTGCGCCATTGGAACTGGAGAGGAGAGTTGAGTAGTTAATCTCGAAACTTGATTTGTGAGTTGCGTGACCTGGGTTACCATGGCTTGATTGCTGTCAGAGAAGGCCCAGAGGATTTGTTCGTGTTGCCCCAGAAGAATCCCCTGGCTGATTAGGGCTTGATGAAAGGGAGTGACTTCCAGGTTGGTGTCCGCTGGGTCCATGTTGACCAGATCATTCTGTTGTAGTGCACAATCTAAGGACCCAGAAGCAGAACACAGAGAGGTGGAGAGCTGGATAGTAGTTTTAACAGTCTTTATTGTAACACGGTAAACAGTCACTGGTCGATGAATGCTCTTCCAGAGCGGGCAAGTCAGGCGTAGTCTGCTGGAGCCGGTAGTGAGGTTTGCCGACACGGTCCGTGGAGAACCGACTTGGTTCAGGGGTGGAGACAGTGGGTTCTGGAGATGGCTCGTGCAGTGTGGCAAGCAGAACAGGAAAGACAGTTTGCAGAGATCGGAGAGGACAAGGTGGCTGCGATCACCAGCAGGGAGTAACTCTGCGGCAGAGACAGACAAGGTTACACGGAAGACAACAACAGTGAGCAACAAGAACTTAACTTGGTCGGGATTGGAGCCGTAGCGAAGGTACCGTACTGGTGCGCTGAGACGATCTGGTGCCGATTGCATGGTAGTGCCAGGTAGATATACTGTGGGAGTTGATTGGGTGATGCAGCAGGAGGGAATACCAGAGCTCCCGCCCAGGCCCATACACACACACACACACCAAGAGACGAACAGAGGACTGACAAGGAACACAGGGAGGGGAGAACAACACTAGAGTACACAAGGATAGGAGGAGAGATGTGGCTAACTATGACAGTTGGAAAATAATAGGAGGAATAAAAGCAATCTCCACCTAACAAGTTCTTTTATTTTTAGAAAATTAGGCCCTCTATACATTATCAGTAGCATGCGGTATGTTCACTACAAGGTGGGGCAAAGAGTGTAATGCAGAGGCTAGAGTGTCAGAAGAGGAGCATAGGTTTATGTCAACAGAGACCAGCAAAGACTTCATGTGTATTACGTATTTCAGTTTAGCATCAAAGGAGGCACTGGCAATTATTTAACTGTTGCAGTAAGGCATAAAATCCGAGCAGTGTGCAATGACAGAGGTAGCTCTGCTGTGACGTTCAGCATCCCTGCTCTTTCCATAGGAAAGCAATGGCTCACACTGGGTAAAGAGCAATTGTGCTTGTGATCAAATGTTAAGGGCCTTTCTATTAGGGCCATGGTTGGGTCTAAACTACCAATCCAAGCAGACAAAATAACAAAGCTCTATGTTTGTGCAGTCAGAGAGAGAGCCACACTCTGCACAAACCCATACACTCCTTTTATGATTGCTTCCAGCTGCTGCCATAACATCTTTATCAGAAACCCTTTATCCCCTCAACAATAAGTATTAATGTGTGTGTGTGTTCATTTCAATGAGGAGTGTAGAATGTGGCCATTCCAAGCCTTCAGCAGTAGTACTTTTCAAAGGTAGGGGTCCTGCCACAATACAATGTGGGTCAAAGATGAATGTTAATGTTGGGCCTCACCACGTGTGGAGAACAAAGAACAGAGGCCTTTGGGAAACCAAAAGAACTGGACTCATAGAAATAGTGCAAATATCCTCCAGTCGTTAATTCACGCGATTTCAGTTGAATTCAAACCCTGGATTCCTACTGTCAAGCTGCACAGGAAATTCTGGCACTCCGGCCATGACGCCATCACCTCTATAAAAGCAGAGTGCACAGGTCGCTCACTAACCACTAAGCCCCACTTTCCATTTTGAATTTAGGATTCATTTGAATGGTTCGATCCCGGCTTCCCCCAGCCCACATGTTGAAGTGTGAACTGAACCCCAAATTGCTCCCGAGGGCTGTGCCATCGGTGTGTGAGTGGGTGTGACTGAGTTAGTTTCTTTGTTCTGATGAGCAGTTGGCACCTGCCATCAGTGTGTGAATGGGGTGAATGTGATATGTAGAGTGAAGCGCTTTGTGTGGTCAGAAGACTAAAAAGGCGCTATACAAATACAGGTCATTACCATTTCTACATTGTGGGCCCAGGTGAGGTACCGGGGTTAAAGAAGTCAGCGTTGACTGTTGGTAGGATGCTTTGTATGTCCATCCATCCACCCCGAAGAAGTTTTGCAGCACTATAACTTAACACTACTTTCACCTTAGCTTCTGAAAAGAGGACAATTATTGTTTGTACAACCATAAATTGATGCTTGTCAGGAAAACGTGAACATAGGTGGAACAGCGGTGGAACAAAAAAAACATGCTGTAATGTTTCTGGTGAGGAACTGATACTACTGCAACTTTTATTATAACAGCTGGCACTACATATAATGCCACTACTACTCCTCTTACTACTTTTTTTTCCTTTTTTTTTTAAATTCAATAGGCTTTATTGGCATAACATGTTGACAAAGCACAATTACGATTATGATAGACAATGAATGAAAGAACGAATAAATCTGATTACACAAATGTCTCCCCAGTTTACTCTCAATTCTGTATTTACAATTTCCAATGCTTTGAAAAAAACTACAATTCCCTAGAGGCCCGCCAAGCAGCTTGATACAAATCAGCACCACAGTTGTAGTTCTTCCAATTTTCAAAGCAGTTTTGTAAATATGGTTGTAAAAAGATATATCTACTAAATATATCAAATATCTACTACAGCCAAACTAGTAATTACACTGCATCTAAATAATCTATGTTAAGAAAAAGTAAAAATGTTGGTTTGTTTAAGATATTTCAGCCAAAACAGGAGTCGAACACCCCGTGGTTTACAGCTTTCATATGATGTCACCGACTGACACCGAAAACAGCCAATAGGAAGAGAAAAAACGTTGTCCCTGGATCAGGGAGCATATCATGTCAAAAAAGCTTATGGTGAGCTGGATTCCTCTTGCAGCGGTGACTAAGGATCATGGGTAATGTAGCCTACCCTTCTGCTATCCAAAACTGACAAAAAATACTTTATTTCTCAGAATCGAAGGAGAAATAATCTAAACTGATGGCCCTAACATTAACCTATTTTACTGTTGAATTATCAAGGACACTTTAGTGTTTTAGTTTTAAGAAATGTTGAGGTTATCATTGAAAAAAAACCTTAACATGGGAATTAACCGTGAGGAAAATACTTCTGGGCGGCAGGTCCTCGGTTCTCCAATGGGACTGATGCTCACAGCGTCTTATAGCGGCGCAGTCAGGTTAATACTGGAGTGAATGGACGGCCGGAGCAGTTGCTCTGAGCGTCTAATATTGCTGCGGATGGTTTTACATTGGAGTTAATTGAAAGCCTCTCATGAGACGCCAAGGGCCCATTTATTACCATTGTCATCACCATTACCACCATCACCATTGTTGCATTAGTTAAGTTTGTTTTTTTTGTCCGATGTAATGATTAGCATTGTCACACCACTCTCAATGAATCAATTAATTTTAGCTAGTGATATAATATAATTAATATAAGAGAACCCCCGCATCTTTTTGGTACCTATGTTCTCCTATTCTTTTTTTTTTTGTATGTTATGTGTAGTGTCTAAGGTGCATTAAAAGAAGGGGGACATTGTGCAAGTGTGCCAACCTGGGACAGAACTGCTGTCCCAGTGAACCACTTCTCGCCTGTCTCCCGTGCCTGAGTGTTTGTGAGGTTTTTTAATGTATGTATATATATTTTTTTCTCTTCTATGTTGTGGTGCATTAAAAACACAAGAGAAGATTAGGGGGGGATTGGAAATAATCCAATGGTTTAAATATAGTGGTATTGACAACCAGGTTAGTTATTCCAAAATAGCAATAATAATAATAATAATAATAATAATAATGATGATGATGATGACAATGGCAATGATAAGAGCAACAATAAATAAAACAATAATGACAATGATAACAACAGTGCAATCATATATAATAGCAATCATAACATTAACATTAATGAAAGTATGAAAATGATGACAACAATAACAGCAATGTAGTAATATCTGTGGTTTGATTATAAGGTGGGAGGAGTTGGAGTTGAGGATAGAGAAGGGATTCAGAGTTGTAAGAGGTCAGAAAGTGTTGGATGACAGAGGTCGGTTTCAGATGAATAATTATAGGAGGGAGATGTATATTCAAATGTAATGAAGTCAGTAAGGAGATTTTTCCAGTGGTTAATGTGTATGTTGTTGCGAGTTTTCCAGTTCATGAGGATAGTTTTCTTGGCGATGGTTAGAGCTATTAGCAGAATTTTAAAGTTTATAGATTTATCAGTAATTATTGTGAGGTCCCCAATTGTTATTGGATTATTGTTGATTGAAATGTTAATAATGATAAAACGGCCTTCAGGATCTGAGATGGTTGTGTGATGGTTAAATTGTATTTTTTTGTTTATTAAGATGCATACACCTCTTTGTTGTGAATTATAGTATGAGGAAAAACAGTGGTTAAAATGTGTAGTTTTTAAGCTGTTTTAAGTGTAGATTGTGAGAAGTGCATTTCCTGTATTAGACATATATCAGCTTGTGTATTTTTTAGGTAATTTAGGACTTTGTTTTAATGGTGGTTTAATGTTAGAGTATAAATTGACAAGAGTGGTAGAGAGAAAAAAAAATAAAAAATAAAAAATGAAAAAAAAGAGGGGGGAATGAAAGGGGGGATGATAGGGTTAGAGTGAGAGAGGGGCAGGGGGTCTATTGTCCATACATAACTTCATCACTTCACAGTTTCTGAAATTAATAAAGCCAGGGGGTAGTGTCTTTTTCTCTGAATAATTGTCCATCAATATATAGTTTGTCTACTGTAATTGTTGCTTTTTTACCTTGATTGATCATTGATTTGCGGATGGGAAAGAGTAGCTTACGTCTGCGGATGATCTCTTGTGGAAATTGGTCGTTAAGTCCGTAATGAGTCCCTTTTAGCTGCCGGCCTTGTCGCTGAACCAGTACTTTTTGTTTGAAATGTTCAAATTTGACGATGATGGGCCGGGTCGGTTGGAGTTGAGGGTTTCTGTCCTAAACGGTGTACGCGATGGAAGGTGATTTGTTCGACAGTCTCTGGTGTAAGTTTGAGCTGGTTAACCATGAAGTCCTTAACAGATTTTTCGGGGTCTTCGGTGGATGATTCGGGAATGCCGGAGAAGATTAAGTTGTCTCTCATACTGTGTGACTGTAGATCCAGGATGGTTTCTTGCATAGCTTTGTTTTCGGCGGTGACGGAGGTGAGTTGAGTGGCTACAGTGGAAAGTTTAGCGGTGAGTGTGTCCACGGAGCTTTTTAATGATTTGTTTTCTTTTGTGAGTGAATCGACTTGTTGTTGACTATATTCCAGGCTATGGCGAAGGTTTTGGAATTCTTTGTGGAGTACTTCGATGAGTGATAGTCTAGAATCCAGGTTAGATAAGCGCTTGTTGATTGATAAAAGTACGTCGGAACAGCAGTCAGTTTTGATAGGAGTGGATGTTGGTGATGATGAAGAATCAGTTGATATGGGAGAGTCCGAAGTGCATGTTTTTTTGGTTTTGCGTGATCGGCCCATTGTACATAGTCTATTGTAAAATTTGTCAATGTAATCCTCCAGGTGGTCCAGTTCTGAGTCGTACTCTAGGTTTTAATCGGGTGATGTCTTGGCGGGGGAAAACGAGGAATTGAAGAGGTTGAAGAGTTAAAAAAAAACGAGAAACGTTTGTCTTTCTTCTAGCAGCGGCGTGCTGCCATGTTGGATCACGCACCCATCACACGCCCATCACCAAATCACACGCCCATCTCCCCATCCCCGCTACTCCTCTTACTACTACCAAATACAGTAATGAAAATGAAAATGAAAATGAAAATCATATCCGTCATATAGAGTGGGGTGGCTGGGCTCTATCTGACTTTTGATAAAAGCCAAATGTTGGCAAATTTCTGCCCTAATGCCTGTGTTTATGCAACACACATGTGCACACAGACACTGAGATTTTTCCATGGAGCCTCCTCTCTCTCTCTCTCTCTCTCTCTCTCTCTCTCTCTCTCTCTCTCTTTTTGTCTGAGTTTGAGTGTGTCCTTTTAATGATCCTGTGAATGATCCAACCAAAACAGGTTTGACAAGTCAGGTCAAACCAAAACAGGATCCCCCTTCTAAAATGGCCAAAGCAATTTCATCATTTATGAACCAAAAAGGAAGTATGGACCCATGGCGTTTTCTTAATGCTAATAAAAAAATTGTTTAATTTTTACTCTCGGGTCCATAAATCATATTAAAAACTTATAGCTTATGGAAAATATAATAGAATTGGACAGCAAGTTGTCAGTGTCTCCATCCCCAGAATTAGACAAAGAAAGGCAAAATCTTCATTTGAATTACAATTTACGCAAGAGACTGAAAATTAACTCCAATGTTTTTTCTCAGTGTGGTTTCTGTGGTTGCCATGGAGACACAGTGAACCATTTTGTCAAGTTGAAAAATTTAAAACATTATCAACTCACAAAGGTTGGTGGCAGTAGCTAGGAGAGAGAGGGCGGCTGCCGTTCTCGTTATTTGCTACTGCTGCTGACCTTGGCAGCCGATGTATTTATGGTGGCTGTAACCGCTCACTTTGTGACAGCACCTTTAGAGTCTGTCTCTGGCTGAGCCAGCTGACTTCCTGCTGGGAAGTCCCCATACACATGAATGGTATGAAAATAATTGTCTTGTTTTTTTTTTATTGGACCTAATGGATCAAATAACAATAAAAAACCGAGTCATGTTGGAATATCTCGGACTTGTGTATAGGTGAAAGGCTTTTTTGGCCAGTGTGCATCACATGACATTCTGATTGCGGCCATCACACCAAAATCGGCTCACACAAGAGCATCACTCCTGGGGCTTGTTACGCCATGTTTTAGGGCGGTTGACGCTGGTGCCACTTCATGTGGCTGTGGAGGCCAATGCATGAGCCACACACTCATCCACAGGTGGGGCAAGGGAGCCCAGATATTGGGGTAATGCCTGCAGCCCTTTGGTTTCGTTGGGCACGTCTTTCAGTACTCCTCTGTTGAATGATGTAATGTATGTGTTTGGTCACCCTGGCACAGGTGACTTGCCATGCCAATCTAACGAGTGCCAGAGGTTCAAGATGGATGGGGTTTATGTTGTAGCGCTTCAGGAGGTCCTTGGTATAGTCCTTATAGCGCCTCTTTTGTCTGCCAGCAGCCCATTTTGCATTGCTGAGTTGGGGTAGGCGGGGTTAGCCACTGCTGCTTCCATGCAGATGGAATTGGTAATGGAAAGAATCTCAGTATCTCAAGTTTGTGAAATGCCATCGCCATTGGGTCGATGTTCCTGCCCCATAGAGCAGAGTGGATGCACATACTGCATTGTAAATGGCAACCTTGGTGCTGATCTTCAGGTTTTTGTTTTCAAAATCCTTCTGTGGAGACGCCCAAAGGCTGACGAAGCTTTGTTGCTGCGGTTGTTTATTTCAATGTCAAGGGAGCAGTCTGAGCCAAGTGTGGTGCCAAGATAGGTGAACTGGTCCACTACTCTGCGTGAAACACCATTGATTTGGAAGATGGGGGGATGAAGGAGGTTATATAGTGAGTTGTGCCATGACTTCAGTTTTTTGAGTAGTGACCTGAAGACCAAAGGACTGGTATAGGTCAGAAATTGTGTTCAGGGCATGCTGCATGGACTCTGGGCTGTGTGCAAAGACAGTGCAGTCATCTGCTTATTGAAGCTCACAGATTTGGAAGGTCTTTGTCTTTGTATGGGCATGGAGCTGTCGGATGTTGACTAGGCTTCCATAAAGGTGGTACTCCAGGTAACTCCATCTGTGTCCCAGGGCATGGTGGAAGAGGTGGGTGATGGCTGAGAGGAGGAAACTGAACAAGACCGGTGCCAAGACAAAGCCTTGTTTCACCCCAACGTCGACTTTGACATATACCAATTTGTGATAATCAAAAATAACTCATAATATCTTTTTATTTTACTCAAAAATGAGTGATAGAATCTCATGTAAATTAGTTCTATTGACCATAAATTCCAAAAAGAAGCGTAAAACTTGTGATGTGTTGGAATGAATATCGCTAAAAAGGTGTAACACAGAATTGGGTAATAATAATAAATATACTTTATGCTTTATAAACAGTAAAACCAGGTCAATTTTGAGCCGGGAAGACAAAAATTGCACGGTAAACGGGAAGACAATACAAAGGTTAACTAATTTTGCTACATATACATACTTTCTTTTTAAAGGGAACACAACTACAAATTCAGATATTAACAAAAATACGGCCATCCTCATGAAAGTTTATGATTTTCAGGACTGTGAGCTTCAATAAGCAGATGACTGTGCTGTCTTTGCACACAGCTTTTCATTTTTAATGAATCACTTATTTGTGCTATATAAATAAAATTTAATTGAATTGAACCTTTTTATATAATACTAGTGCAACAGCCCAATGAATCTGTAGCATTAATTAATGTACATAATTCACAGAAGTTATTCTGATCTTTATATCCTTGGACAAAGACTTACAGATGAGGTTTGAGACGGGATCGCTAGTAGGAGTGGACTGGGCTGATCAAATAT
The DNA here is from genome assembly GCF_020085105.1 of Siniperca chuatsi. Lineage (NCBI taxonomy): Eukaryota > Metazoa > Chordata > Actinopteri > Centrarchiformes > Sinipercidae > Siniperca > Siniperca chuatsi. Next base: position 24,590,976 of record NC_058061.1, read on the forward strand.
GGATAAGGGGGACAGGGTAAGGCGTTCTGAGGGGGCAGACTTGGTTCAGTCTTTGTACTACAGAAGAGTCTCCACCATGCCCTGACTCCTTTGTGAATTAGACATTACAAATTAAACACTGTTGTCTTCATTATTCATTGAAGGGTTTTCGAGAAGGAAGGAAAAACATCTCATCTCTGAGTCTCAGTCAGAGAGTTGACTTTGAGAGGGCGATCAAGCTGTGAGTGCTCACTCAGTGTATCGGTGGAGAGTCAAAGACACAGATTAGCTCCTTGTCTGTTGTTGTGGGTCCCAGCAGCGAGGCCCTCTTCACTCTGCGCAGGACTTCTGTTACAGCAGCAAGGAGCTACTAACAGCAGTAGCCTCATTTAAGGAACACAGTCCAGTGGGGCTTCATGTGCCGACGCTCTGTCTCTCTACAGCTGCCAGACCGTTTGTATTGTTTCTCTGCCTCTGTCTTTGTCTATGTGTGTGTGTGTGTGTGTAGGTGTGTTTTGTGTGTGTGTTCACTGGGGCTGATTCTTCAAATAGCCAGGTGTAACCAGAGGGAATCTCCTCACAGGTCAAGATTACAAACAACCAACCTTGGTTAATCTCTAAATTACAGCCAGGAGGACTCAAAAGAGCAGCCCTGATGGGACACACACTCCAAGTGTGTGTGCTCATATGTGACTTATCTGTGTATAATTATCTGTGTATATGCATCTGTGTCTATAGCATGTGGACAATTATATTTTTATTTGCGTGCTTGTGAATGTTTACATATATATGTGTGTACTTGCATGCAAGTTTGTGTGTGTGAGCAGATGTCCAACTATGTTAAAATGTGTGTGATTGTGTGTAACTGTTTGTGTGTTAATCTGGTGACCTGTAGATTATATTTGACAGGGATGGACTGTGAATGTGTTTGTCCCGGTTAAAATGGCTTCAGCTGTCTTGACATTTTCACACTATTTGATAAGAGGCAGAGGAGATTGGCGGCCGCGGTAGCAATCTCTAATTTACTAGCTTCAGATAAAACCATTAATTCCTGTTAATTAATGAGTATGTGAGCCCAGAGGGGAGGAGGTGGGGGCGAGGAGAGGCATCAACATCCACTGAGACATCGGCGAGGAGACCCTATTCGTCACCATTAGACACACTGACAATCTTTTTCTGTCTGTCTCTCTTACTCGCACACACATAGACCAATATCTGTTGTCAATACTGGCCTTTTGTTAGAACAATTTATCTGGTGAGGTTGTTCTGTAGATGCTGATAAAATTAAGTTTTACACTCTCGAAGATTTTATAATGTGTAGTACATGTTAAAATATAGCCCATCATCTCACAGAAATACTTCAGTGTATCACTCCCTATCTTATTTATTTAAAAAAAAAACAGAAGTAAGGAGAAAACCTGTAGTGTGGGTTTATGGACTCTTAAATCACCAGGCTCTGTGTCCATAGGTAGGGTGTGTACTCAATTACCTTGAACCAGAGATGCAGGAAAAACACAGAGGAAGGGAAAAAATAGATTCAAGTATAGTCACAGTGTGTTAAGTGCTCAGTGAGTTACATTCAGTGCTTTACAAATGCTTCAGGGTGGCACTGTTGGATTTGGACCTTTAATTAATCACTTGTTCTTTGATCCATGGCCAAAAGTTTTTTACAAAACCTCACTGAAATATATATATATGTATAATATATAAACACGTTTTGAGATATCCTGATAATTAACAACATAATCTTCTTGGCAGAGGTAAAAAAATGAACATAACTGATTTTAGCAGATTATTTAGCCTTTAACCTGTAGTCTATAGTTAAGAAAATAAACCACCTTCACCAATACCAAAAAAAAAAAACTTTCTATTAATAGTGAGTCCCTTAACTCTCTGCATGGTGTGGCATCCCTCTCTCTGTCATTTATAACACAATATTAATGCTTTCTCTCTAATTTTTGGTTAAAAGAAAACAGTTGCTTATTTACACACCATCCAGCATTCATTTGATATGTTTGTGTCCACCTGATGAATGGCAGTCTAATCTTCAATCTCTTTTAGCTCTGTTTTTGGTCTCTACAAAGTCCTGAGAAAAATATCTGTCTCTTTAGCTGCTAATTGCTTCACTATGTTCACCAGCTATGAGACTGAACCAAAACATAAACGCTGTGGACCCGAAAATCAATGAGCTGGAAGACTCTGAAAGTTCTGTAAAGCGATCTGCAGAGCTAGTGATAATTCTCCATGGGTTCGTCACAACGAGTGACCCTTTTACATACAAGTAGTCATGTGATGCATTGTTAATATAATCATATTGAGTACAACTGCTCTAAGCAACCACAAGTACGCAGTGCCATTTTCATTTTCAAATGGTTCTTTAATCCTTTTATTAGATGATGCAGTCAGATTGGGGCTCTAAAACACTTTCACGGTTGAAAAAGTTGCATATTGTATGTTTTGAGATGTTCTCTTTTGAATGAACATGACCAAATGTAAAGAATAAAATACAAAATATTGGCAGAAGCATTGGATGGATATTGGTTTATATCTTAATTTGTAAGGCATACAGCATGATGACGGATACAAAAGCATGATATTGTGTTTTATTGTTATGTTAATTTGAATGAGCTCTATACATCTGCACGTTGTCAGTGTATCTCTGTATCTCCCCTCTGACTGAGCCTTTAGAAGAAATTTGTATAGCGCCTTTCTAGTCTTCTGACCACTCAAAGTGCTTCACACACTACATATTGCATTCACCCCATTCATACACTGATGGCAGAACTGCTCATCAGTACAAAGAAACTAATGTAGTGCAGGGCCGGGCTATTATGAAGCAGTAACTGAGTAATTGTGTAGACCCCTTTTAACTTGACATTAACATGCATTTTGTAATTGTGTCTAGATGTGATTCTGCTGGTTAGATTTACTGCTGACATTAATGCTGGGATTCAGGTATGGCAGGTTTGGTTATTAGCAAAATATTGAAGACATTTATGAATATTAATAAAATTATTAATATTATCAAAATTATTCATATGAATTAATAATTACGGGGCACCGCCCTGGGTTCAGGGACCAATAACCAAAGAGGACTGACCATCACAACCAGTTGTTATTACAACATATACACAAAATAACCACAGACAACTGCTCTTTAAATGTACAATAGAGTTTATTTAACCTCAGCACTGATTAATAATCAATAACTTCAGCACTGTCACACAATAAACATACAACAATCAGCAAGCATGTAAAGTATGTGTGTGTGTGTGTGTGTGTGTGTGTATAGAGGTGTGGGTGTGTGGGTGTGTATGTGGCACAATAGAGAAGGGCGTGCAAGGACGATGGCGGTCGTGACCACGTGGGTGGTCGTCACGCACAGATCCAAAATGGCGGGCAGGCCAGCGAAACTCAAACACAGGGGAGAGCCAAAATGGAGGACACATTCTATTTGTCCTCAAGATGGCGTGGAGCATAGCTAGTTCTGCTACCACGCTATCTGGGTCATGGACATCTCTGGGTGAGATGTATGGGTAGGTGTGTATATGTACGTGTAAAGGTGTGTGGGTTAGTGAAGAAGAGAGAGAAAGAAAAGCACACAGAGTAAGGTACATAGCACACACAAGACATAAACTCGTTCAAAAACAGAGCAATGTAGTTTATTTAATTCAATGCAGTGAGGAAAACTGCAAAGAACGGTACATAGGTGAGACTAAACAGCCACTTCACAAAAGACTTTATCAACACAAATTTTAGGTAGGGTAAACAGCACTCAGGAAGACTCCTTCCTGAGGGCAGGGCTTGAGCAACACAGAATAACTTAAATTTCTGAGTTCTCAGACCATTTTCATAATTGAGAATGACTTCCGGATGGGAGCCGAAACGTCTTGATTCTGAAAACAGTGTCCAGATGACTATGACTGAAACCTTTTCTACGATGGAACACTCCTGGACGAATGAGGGACTACACTATCTTATAAAAGAGGTTTGCAAATTATTCACTCTTGTGCAACATTATAGAAACCAGCATAATTATACACAAGCATTTATTAAAAGATGAACAAAACAAAAACACACGTTGCTGCTGTAAGAGAGAGTTTGGTTCTACTGTGTGTCTGCCCCAAGCAGGTCACACTGGTGGAAAGCTGTCTACAGCAGTGCTATAGATGAAGCTAGAAGGAAAAGAGAAAGAACAACGGCTAAGCTGGGGTTTTGTTGACTTGGTGACATCGCAGGTCACAGGTAAGACTAACCAATGGTAGCTGGAAGCTGGGTCCATGGGGGGAGTTCACACCTACATGTGTTCAATAGCTCTCCTTTGTTTACAGAACAAAAGAGCATGCAGTCTCCTAATAAAAGTCACAAATGAATTAATCAATCTGTGGAGTGCCAGTGGTCCCAATATTCCCCCTTTTGGTCTCAGGATTGTACTCGATGTGTGATCACAAGATGAGCACAATAGTCCATGTGTAGTCCATAGTTGAAAAGAGTTTTTGTCAGTTCATACAAGTTTGTAACATCTGTGCAGTTCATTAACCAACTGGGCATTGGGCAACACTATCTATCTTGGCTAAGCAAAACAGCAACAAGTTACAAAAACAGATAAACATGACAAATAGCACTGTATAAAATACATAACCTATGTTTCTCAGTTACTCTTGGGGTTAGTGAGAACAGGAAGGTCAGTGGTTTCAGTCTGTTAAGGTGAGATGCAGAGAATACATTTAAAATGAACAGGACACGTGTATGACTAGCTGTGTGTCATAATGGGGTATAACCTAAGCTAGTGTTTTGAACTATTGGTTTTACTTACCAAATACTACCAAGGAACTGGTTCAAGTGTACTTGCAAAATTGGACAGTGGTGTCTTAGTCCAATTAGGATTTAGGATTTTCTCAGTTAATAGCAGGGTGTCTGGCTATTACTGAGTTCAGAGACATGGAGTTTACTCTGTCCCAGAGTATGGCCTTCTACAGCTTCTACTGTGTAAGTGCCTATCCTGACGCAGTTGGTGGACAGAGCGGTTACGCTCAGTGTCCCTGTGCTACCTTTTGTCACCCCCCTTCGAGCTGTTATGAGGATGATGTTTTGAGGCAGTAGGTCTCTGTGACACTTTGGTGTTTGAGCTGGCAGGCTCAGTGGTTTTCCTTGCTGCTTTGGAAGTGACAACAGTTTCTCAAGTCACCTGTGTCATTTTCTTTAGCTCCTGCTAAAATTGGAGGGCTTGCTGTGATCTCCTCAGCATCTGACGGGTTTTCACAAGCACAGGATTTCAATCAATTTTTCAAAGTAATTGTGTCCTCAATCTATATTTATAGCAATGCATTTTATCTGTTGATTTCACATTACTGGAAAAAGGTCCTGACTTGTATGGAATGACTGGAGTCCACTGTTGGCTGGTACATAATGACACAAGTTCCCTCTTAGGTAGCATGGAACAACATTCACACTCCAAAAAGTATGAAAAGAAGAAATAAGCCAAATTAATAATACTTATGAATAATCTCAACTAAATAATTAAATAATTATTCTTCAAACATGATTTGTTATTATGTTTTTGTAACAAAATATAAAGGCTCGGCTTTAGTGGCTGGCTTAACCATTTTCAATCTTGACATTGTATTAAAATTAAGGGCTACCCAGAGGGCAGGAGTACTTTAAAATCTAAAAAAAAGGGGGGGAATAAAATTGTCAGCAGCAAGATCCTTTCTTTTCATTTCTGATTAATTGCTAAAAACAGATTTATTATCAGACTTTTACTAGACCTTTGAAATGGTCCAGTCCCCAAAATTCCCTTGACCGATTTTTACAAGCACATGACTTCAATTAATTTTACAATGTACTTGTGTCCTCAATCTATATTTATAGCAATACATTTTATTTGTTGATTCACATTACAGAAAAAGGTCCACACTTGTATGGAATGATAGAGGTCCACTGTTGGTTGGTACATAATCACACAAGTTCCCTCTTAGATAACATGGAGTGACATTCACACTCCCGCATGGATGAATAAGAAATAACTAAGCAAAATGGATAGTTCTTGAGAGAAAATGATAATCTAAACTAAATATAATATAATCTGTAGTGTTCAGTAAAGTGGCATCAGCAATGTGTGTTCAAATCAGAACGCGCATGCGTCAGTGTTTTTGTGTACCAATCAGAAGCTTCGTCTTAAACCATCATAAATTGACATTTTATCAAGGTTTTAAACCAAGTTTTCTATGCTACACTCCTTTCCTGACTATTGTTTTACCTATATGTTTTAACTTGGTAAAAGTTTTCAATTCAATTCAATTTTATTTACATAGCGCCAATTCATAACAGAAGTTATCTTATTGCACTTTTCCTATAGAGCAAGCATTTGGCGACAGTGGCAAGAAAAACTTCCTTTAAGAGGCAGAAACCTTGGACAGAACAAGACTCAATGGTGGGCAGCCATCCGCCGCTGCCATGTTACTTTGTCAGTCAGTCATCGGATGTATGGAGCTTAAGTGATTTTAAGCTGGCTGTCAACTCGACGTGGTTTACTGGACTGCCTCCACTGCTGCTAGCTCAGTTAGGTTTGTTTTTAGCCCGGCGGCTAGGCTAGCCGGTCGCTTTTATTAAGGATTTTAAGATTTTAGCACTCTCACGGACTAACTGCAAGCGTGATGGCTGAGTGTGGATCTTGTCACCTTACCATCTCAAAGCTGAAGAAAAGTATTGCATGTCTGGAAGCCGAGCTCAGAGAAAAAGACATGCACATCCTGGAGTTCACCACTGTTGCCTCGGCCCAGGCAATACACCTTGCAGTCATCAGCACCTCTGGTTGCGGCAACCGGAATACGACCATCCCATCTCACTCCCCTGACTGCTCCACTCCAGCACTGGACAATGATCCCACTCTTCCGTGGCTCAGCATCATCACTGGCGCCCTGGAGCACAAAGATGTTTCAGCTAAGCCTGAAGATCCGTTGCTCCCCATGGGTGCAAAGCAATTGCCATTTCTACTCCTTGCCGAGCTCCAGTGGATGCACAGTCATTCGTTGGTGGGGGTGGTGAGAAGCTCCGGTGAGTTCGACTTCACATCAACCGGAGCACTGGACTATAGCCTGCAAGGATAGACATGGTGCAAAGCGCCTGCCTCCTCCTCCTGCACATCGGGACCTCCCGCTGGTCAACAGGTTTGACATCCTGGATACGCAGGACTTTCCTCCACTGGAGGGACGCTCCCTTTTTCCAGCAGTCAAGTCCTCCTCCTCCTTCTCTCGTCCCAAGTTACTGAAAGATGCCATGATCAGGAGAAGCTCTGGAGGTCTCATTCGTCCTGAGACAGCAGAGAACACCTCTGCTAGGAAGGACGCCACCCCCTCACCGCAGCATATAGCTGATAGTTGGAGATTCCATAGTAAGGAATATCCGCTTTGTTAATGCGGTCACACACTGCTTTCCCGGAGCTATGACCCACGACATCCTCGAAAAGCTCCCCGGACTTCTTGCTGCACTCCTAACGACTATCACAAAAATCATAGTCCATGTCGGCACCAATGACACCGCCCGTCAGCAATCGGAGCTGGCGAAAGTGGACTTCATCCGCTTCTCTTTGACCTGCATAACAGCAGTGGAAAGCATGCTTTTATTTCAGGTCCAATTCCTACACTGGGTCGTGGAATTGGCCATCTTAGCAGGATCCTCAGCCTTCATACCTGGCTCCAGTCTGTCTGCAGTACCCATGACATTGGATTTATTCACAATTTTAACTTATTCTGGGATCGTTCTTCCATGTTTGCACAAGAAGGTCTTCACCCAAATAAGTGAGGTTGCATGCTGGCGGCTAACCTGCAGCAGGCTGTGCTGTCCTCCTCATGTCGTTGACTATTTACATCACCTGTTTCCCCTCGCTCTTCTTCTTTCTCTTCTCTACCCACCATAAACAGCCACCCACCCTCTGCTGCCACTAACTCCCCCTTGTGGACTGAACATAGTGCTGCTATTTGGAGCCTGGATCCCTCGAGTGCTACTTTTAAAATTCCTGTGGTAATTTTGCATAGGTCCTTAATACGAAACAGACACAGCCGAAACAGCAATAATAATAACTTAATAAAGATCCAGGCCAGAACCTTACCTCCAGTCTCAACCTCAAATCTGAAGCAACACAGACTTTTTAAGATGGCTCTTCTCAATGTAAGATCCCTCTCAAACAAAATGTTTATTTTAAATGAATTTATCTCTTCTACTGATTTAGATTTCATGTTCTTAACAGAATCCTGGTCATGTCCTAGTGATCACAGTCAGCTTGCTGAATCGTGCCCTCCAGATTATGACTGCTTTAGCCACCCTAGGGACTGTGGTCATGGTGGTGGCCTTGTTACTGTCTATAGGAAGCATTTAAAATGTACCTCATAGCTTGCAATGATTTTTCCTCCTTTGAAGTGCTCACGTTTAAACTTAGTGGCCCACTCCCAGTCATATTTGCTATTATTTATTGCCCCCCTAAACCAGCTGGCTCCTTCCTGTTGGAACTCCCTTTTTATCCAGTCTTGTTTTAAATTATGATATAATTCTTCTTTGTGGTGATTTTAATATTCATGTTGATGACTCTTCTAATGCTCTTGCTGCTGATTTTTTAAATATCAATAACTCTTTTAACTTTCAACGTGTGTCTGGCCAAACTCATTCCCGTGGCCACACTTTAGACCTAGTCTTTAGTCTGGGCCTGAAAACTCCATCTGAGGAAATCAAGGACATGTTTGTACCTGATCACCTATGCATTTTCCTTAATGAGTGTAGTGCCTCAAAATTCTGTACACTGTTCAATTCTCCCGATTCCCGATTCCTCCAACACCAACGAGTTGGTTGATTCTTTTAACTAGCTGTGTTCTTCAACCTTCTCTCATAGCTCCTCTGAAAAATAGACCATACTCAAGGACTAGAAAACAGCCATGGTTAAATTACAGTATTTGAAGCTGCAAAAGGAAATGCAGAAGAGCAGAACGCAGATTAAAGAAATCAAGACTCCAGGTCCACTTTGTCCCTATGAAAGAGTTATTACTCTTTTACAATAGGATGGTTAAAGATGCAAGAACATGTCATTTCTCTGCACTTATTTCTGCCCATCAGCACAAGCCCAGATTCCTATTTAAGACTGTGGATCAGTTAGTTACTCCTTGTGCCCCTGCTGATTGTTATGCTGATTGTGAAAAGTTCCTTTTGCACTTTTCTGGAAAGGTGGAGTTAATAAGATCTGGTATCACCCCCAACCCTGCCTTTTTAGATGTGGATCACCCGCTCAGGGATTCTTTGAGCAATTTTTCTGCTATTACTCTGCCTGAACTCGCAGACATCATGTCTCTTATGAGAATATCCTCTAGCCCGCTGGACAAAATGCCAACTAGGTTTTTATTAGAAGCAATGGATTGTATTGCGCCCCTTCTGCTAATTATTTTTAACAGCTCGCTGTCTACTGTCTGCGTCCCAGATTTCTTTAAAACTGCTTGTGTCCAGCCTAAAAAAACCTGGGGTTGATCCCACCCTCCTGGACAACTATCATCCAATCTTCAAACTCTCTTTTATTTCGAAGATTCTCGAAAAACTTGTATCTAAGCAGCTTCTTGCTGCTGTGGAAAACAATAGTACCTTTGAAAAGTTCCAATCTGGCTTTTGTCAGCACCACAGCACTGAGACAGCCCTTCTCAAAGTTACTAATGACCTTTTAATGAATGCAGACACAGACATGTGCTCAATTTGGACTTAAGTGCTGCCTTTGACACAATTGATCATGGCATTCTTTTAGATAGCCTGAGGCACTGGGTGGGCATATTTGGCACTGCACTAGACTGGTTCTCAACTTATTTGTCCAATAGGAAATTCTGTGTCACCTATAATAACTACATGTCATCCTTCTCCCATATCAAGTACGGTGTGCCTCAAGGTTAAATTCTGGGTCCATTCCTGTTCTCCTTATACATGCTTCCCTTGGGTGGGTCATGGCCTGGCTCCAAACTATATTTTAGACCTGGTAGTCCCTTATGAACCTTCACGTAGTTTGAGCTATTCGGGCAGGGGTCTTCTGTATGTTCCTGAGTCCAGGTTGAAAACTAAGGGGGACAGAGCTTTTGCCATCAGGGCCCCGAGGCTCTGGAACAACCTGCCCGAAGAAATTAGGTTGTCTGTGTCAGCATCTTTTTTTAAGTCTCTTCTCAAAACACATTTTTATCAGAAAGCATATCCTGATTTTACCTAAGCTGTCTGTTTATTTTATTGTTTTTATGTATTTTATTTATTTTATATTTTATCGTTCACTGTGGTATTTTATTTCTCATTTTGGGTTTCAACAGTACGCTTACAAGGAATTTATACCAGTTTGCAAAGCATATTTACAATATTGGTCAGGATATAGGATACACAAGCCCATATGTAAATATGAATATAAATACATGTCGCCATTTACAGTTAAAGTCTATGTAGTCTACACAATTTGATGTCAGATGTGGGCTTTTCTGTTCATCGAGTATCTGTTGGTCACATAAGCACCGACACAAAAATCTGAATTACAGTCAGTTTAACAGCCCTGTGTTAATGTCAAACAATATAACCATAAAACTTTAATTAATAGCCTGGGCTTTTATTTGCTTCAATCACTGAACTCAACCTGCCTATATTTGGGACAGGCGTCTATGTGGGACAGGCCTTTAATTCCTTTCACATAAAACACTTGGTCAGCAAAGATGGGAAATACTATCAATTTTATATAAATCAGTATGAAAATTACTTCTATAAAAATTTGGCTATTGAATAATATATCAATTACGAATCATTAATTTGATCTAGCTCCAAGAGACAGCGCATCAAGGCCAACCTCATGTACAGAGAGAGAGAGCCCCATATCAAAATACCGGTAGCCTACTTTAGAAAGGATGAATGCTGAAGGTTACCACAGTTATTTCAACTTGGATACATTTTTATGAAAAACCGTTTTGTTTCTTTTGATTGGTGGACCCTTACGGACCTATCTCCAGGATGACAGACACAGGGCTGGGCTCTGGGTGGAGGAGGGCAGAGCAGACAGACTAGACAGACTTATCTACTCTGGGCCGAGGAGGAAGATTAGTGTATTGATTCTGCAGGGTGAAATTCTCAATCAGGAGTCCGAGGGGTCAGGATTGGCAACTAGCAATGTGAGGAAGTGTTTGGAGGAAAGAAGCGAGAGAGGAAGGAAGAGGAAGTTGCAGTGAGAAAGTGAGAAAGCATTCCACTTCACTTCCAGGAAGTGATGAAAGACATTGATTTCAGTTGCTTGTTGGATCTACTCAGTTGTTATTATAGTATGCTTTGCAATATTTTTAAAAGGGTTTTACAGGGCACCTGGTACCCTAACTATTCATACTACAGTAGGTTATTGTTTAGATAGTGATATATTGAAATAGTTTTAACATAAATTAAGTTTATCTTTTTGCTGTGTTGCAATTCTACACAGTACAGTACTTGTATACAGTATAGTATACAAGTATACAAGAAATAAACTAACCACCATTTTGTACAGGAAATTATGCATGTGTGGCTAATGTCAAACTGCAAATTTGAAATGGCACTACCAGTTAAACTGATATGAGGAAGCAAAATGTTTCTCCAAAGACTTCATGATTATTGTATTGCAGCTGTAAGTAGCTCCTCAATTTCCTTTTGTGCACTGCATTGTGGGACAATTGTGTACATCAACAGCACTGTCAAGATTTGTATTTTTAGTCAGACTATTTTGAGAACACTTACATTTTCCAGTGTAGATACATTAGAGACCCAAACTTGCTTAGAACTAATACATAGTATGGAATTGGGGCACAGCTCTAGGGTTTGCCTAGTGTTACACTTTATCCTAACAGCCATTGTTAATCTTCATTTAACCAGCCCGTTAATTGGCAAAACTTTTTTAAGCAGTTACAAGTTATTCAAGTTGTCTAATAGTGATGCGCGTACCGCAGTTATCTGCAGTGCCTCTGGATAATCTGCGGATCGGGTGGGCAGGCCGGGCCATAAAAATTAACATTCTGATTAAAAGCATATGGGTTGCGGGTAGATGAAATAGGGTGAAGGGTCTCCCCATTAAGCAGATGCTGTGCGCATTTACGCATGAGGCAATGCAGCATAACTTGATTATTAAAATCTCCCGACACCCAGACAGGATCGGTCAGGATCTAATATTAATTAATGTTCTGCATTCATCTGCACATCCAAAAGGTCACACACACACAGTCCAGGTTCATACAGTGAAATGTTTTTGAGTAAAGCAGCCATCCTACTGATAAATCCTGAGCTCCATCAGAGCTGTCTAAAAAATGCATTTCAGAAGCTAAATGTTTAATTCTGTTTCCTCTGGAGAGTTTCCTCTGTCCTGTCAAGTTTTAACGGATGACGTCAGAGCCGATCCACACATCACTATTGCCTAAGATGTCCCCAAAGTGATCCAGGTGCCCTCAGTCATATGTTTTAGGCTGCCCAAAGTTGTTGGATTTTGTGACAAGGTTTTAGCACCTAACACACTGTGTCCATCATAGCTACAGTTTTTTTTGTTTTTTTTTGCTTTAACACCCTCTTCCTGACTGTCGCAAGCACCCTTCTCAAAACCAGGGATGCTGGAAGTCAGTCACAGTTGGGGGTGCTGAGAGAAGGCCAGTCTATATAATGACATCATACTAAATGGTGCGCAATATTCATGTTTTTTGTATTATTTGAATGGCCTGGATAACTTAATAGGTATTAACAAAAATTTACAACAATTTGAGAATGTTTACACTACGGCAGACAGCAAACTTGAACACAGAAACTACACAGTCAACAACTAATGCATGAGAACTGCAAGGAGATGAAGAGGGAGAGACAGGACCAGTTCATCATATTTTATAATAGCACACTGCACAGAAAGGATACAGACGTTTTATAGAGGAGACAAGTGTATATAACATGGATCTATCTGTCTGTTTACTGTTAACAGAGACTCCAGTCTGCAGTGTAGTTCATTCACTGATAAACCACAGAATTAGGCTACATGATCAAAGAAAGTTTTTATATCACATCAACACTTCTGTACATAGCCGCACGCTACACCTCTCTCGCTTGTCCACATGAGCTTTCTCTCTCTCTCTCTGCAGCGAGTCTTTATCACACTTTATCAATGGTTTTTATAATGCCTGGTTTTAGGGGGTGCTGCAACCTCCACAGCACCCGTACTTCCCATGTCCATGCTCAAAACTGAAACTAATCCATGAAGCACCATGGCACAGGAGAGACTGTCGGGGCTGGCCACCCTGAGTACTGAAAATAAACGCGTTGTAAGAAAACAGATACTGTAGTCCTTTTGAGATGAACGCGTATTGACAATTGGTGTAATCTTTGTTGCTTGTTGTTTGAGAAACCAATTTAAAAATATGTTGGCCTTAAAGGAAAAGCTTGTTCTATCTATCTTCACAGTACAGTTGTGTAACAATCTGAGTCGAGTGGGCAGGTGGCTTTTTTCAATAATTTTGATAATGAAATCCTGCACTCTGCCACAATGAGTAATGAGGAGGAGTCAAATACGGAGTACCGTGGACAGCAAGGGGGGGCTCACATGTTGTGAGTTCTTTACCTGCATTGCTTCAAGGTCTTAGAGTTTACCATGACAACTAGCCTGAACAAGCAAGGAGTAACAGATAAACAACACCAACCCTGCACGTTACTCAAATTCAAAGTTCAGTTATGAGTCCATCAATATCCCTCACATAACATGCTAGCTGGAATAATGAACATTACTGTGTTGCATGGCTCTTGTGCAGCCTCTGAACCATGAGGGACTATTGAGCCAGATTTTTGCTTGTTTGCAACAATATCAATATGGCCATCTACAGTCTGACCTGCATCGACAAGCTCGTTTCTGACCATCGATCCCAGTCAGCCTGCACAAATCGAACTCTATGTGCAGCCGCTTGCTAAAAAATACTAATTCGCACCCCACAGCAGTGTGCTAACACGACCCCCCACCCACCTCACTTAAATAAAAAATTGAATACTGGCCACGCATACACACACACACACACACGCAGACAGATAATAATGAGCACAGGAAATACATGCAACAATTTGGATCTCATGGTCTCTGTTCCTGTTGTCTTCATTATTCATCACAGGGTTTTTTCCTCCAGAAGAGGAGGGAGAGGACATCATTTTGAGTTTAGGTAATGACGGGAAAAATTCAGCTTTTTCCCTTTCTATTTCTGTGTTACACTCTTAAACACAAACACAGCACACATAATAGTATAAACCCTGCCTATGAATGCACCGAGGTGCTGTCATGATTGATGGCAATTAGCATGCTGTAATAGTAACAGCTGTTTGGGGTGTCAGGAGGCTGCTACTGTACCTGATGCCCACCACACCATCTGTTGCCTGCAGGAGTATGATGATGATGATGATCAGATCGGGGTTGTGTCAGCGAAAGTGACGTTAAGAACGTGTGGTGAGTCAGTAAGTGTGTTTGTGTGTGTGTGCCAGGTTGGCAGCTTGTCAATGTTGAACCCAGGCCCTTGGAGCAGGCTGTTGGCTGTATTATTAATGATGCCATGTCCCCCCTATGTCTCCTAATGGCACTGCAAGTCCATCTGTAAAGGACCTACACACACGCACACACAAGATGACCCTAAACAACCCACTTGGTGAGTGTGTAAATGTGTGACTATGTCTATGTTTGGGGCTTGTGTGTGCGTGTGTATGAACATGGCTGTGAATGGGCCATCAGTTTGGAGACTGGGCACAGAGAGTGACAAAGAGAGACCTGAGTTCAGTGTATGTATCCTCATACGATACAGTAACACTGAAGTCCACCTGTACTACCAGGTCACACTCATAAAGTATAAAAGCTAAAATAAGTGTAAAGTACAAAAGTGGATTTACAGGTTGATAAGTATAGTACGGTATAATAAGTATAGTACGGTATAATACAATGTAATAATATAAGTAATAAGTAATTAAGTGCAATAATGAGTACTGTCAAGTTAAGTGTAGTAGATTAACCAGATTATTAGATGGTGGATATTGCACAGCAGTAATATAAGTATTAATAAATATCAATAAACAGGGAATATTAAACTTAAAACAGAGTATATTGCACAGGAGTATTAAACAGAGAATATTGCACAATATTTCAAGCATTGCAGTGATGTTAATGATCCAATGTCCAATTTAGTGGCTTAGGTCATATAGACTGACATTTAGAGGGAGGCGTTAAAGAGTTTGATGGCCACAGGCAGGGATGACATCCTGTGGCGCTCTATGGTGCATTTTGGGGGGATGACTCTTTTGCTGAAGGTACTCCTTTGTCTGACCAGCTTGTCATGGAGTGAGTGGGAGACACTGTCCAAGATGGCATGTAGTTTGGCCAGCATCCTCCTCTCTGACACCACTGACAGAGTCCAGCTCCACCCCCACAATGTCACTGGCCTTATGGATGGTTTGTTGAGTCAGTTAGCGTCCGCTACCCTCAACCTGCAGCCCCAGCATGCAACAGCATACAGGACAGCACTGGCCACCACAGACTCATAAAACATCTTCAGCATTGTCCGGCAGATGTTGAAGGACCTCAGCTTCCTTAGAAAATAGAGGCGCCTCTGGCCCTTCCTGTAAACAGCTTGCGTGTTCTTAGCCCAGTCCAGTTTATTGTCCATGTGTACTCCCAGGTACTTGTACTCCTCTACAATGTCCACACTGACCCCCTGGATGGAAACCGGGGGCACTGGTGCCTTGGCCCTTTGTAGGTCTACAACCAGCTCCTTAGACATTGAGCTGCAGATGGTTCTGCTCACACCATGAGACAAAGTTCCCCACCACAGCCCTGTACTCAGTCTCATCACCACCGCTGATACATCCCACCACAGCAGAGTCATCAGAAAACTTGTGAAGGTGGCAGGACTCTGTGTGGTAGCTGAAGTCTGTGGTCTACATGGTGAAGAGGAAGGGAGTGAGGACAGTCCGCTGAGGGGCCCCAGTGTTGCTAACCACGCTGTCCAGCACACAGTGCTGCAAACGCACTTGCTATGGTCGGTCAGTCAGGTAGTCAACAATCCAGGACATGTGGGGGGCATCCACCTGCATTGCTCCCAGCTTCTCAAATTGGATTAAATTGCATCTCATGTCTTCCAAATGGCATCAACTGTCCATGTTAAAGGTACAGTAGACTGGTTCACATTTAGTTTACCACAAGTGGGAGCTAGCAGAAGCCCATGTTCCAATAGACAATAGCTCTGTCTGAAAACACAGCCCCCTCTTTTATTTCAATGAGACCACTGTCACAGCGGGGTCCTGACAAAAATACAGGGTCATCTTGCAAAATAGTTTAAACTGGTTCAACATTTGCTGCAAGGCAAGGACATCATTGTACATCAATGCACTGTGTTGGCCAATCAGATATTATATTATAGTTACTAAAACTGGACTTGCTAGGACTAGAACTGTGCAACGTCTTCTCTGGATCTACAGGCTTCATTCCAAACACTTTTATACTCTTCTTGAAGCTCATTGGCTTATTACACCTAATATTTGCTTGATATTGTATGTTTGTACTTTGTTTGCTTAATATTAGTAGTCTGTTTCTCTGTACTGTGCTCCTATGACAGATACTTCTATATACATGCTATCTATTGCATATCTGCATTACCAATGATGTATGTGCATAGCAGCCTTCGAGAGGTTTTTTGTTATTATAAAATGAGAACAAAAGTGATTATTTACCTTTATATTTCAGATATCATAACTAGAATCTAATCTAGAGTATATCGTTAATGTTATTTTCCCGCATTATGTACAGAGTCAAGCTTTAGTCAGCAGGGAAAATAAAGTGTGTGTTTTGGCATAGAACTATGTGCATCTGTCAGAACTGGTTAAGTGTGATTAAACAATATCTATGAAAAGAAAAGCTCACCTTCATCACTTTCACTAACTGACCCCTACTCATTTAGTAGTTGCAACTCTAGTTTCCATGACTCATTAAATTACGCTATTATAACTTTGACTTTTATA
Organism: Siniperca chuatsi; assembly: GCF_020085105.1. Taxonomy (NCBI): domain Eukaryota; kingdom Metazoa; phylum Chordata; class Actinopteri; order Centrarchiformes; family Sinipercidae; genus Siniperca; species Siniperca chuatsi. Next base: position 24,607,983 of record NC_058061.1, read on the forward strand.
GTTTTACAACAGAAAAGCACACTGGACTCAGAGCTCCCTTAAGCTTTCATTAGCAACGTTTCAACCCAACACAGGTCATCCTCAAATTTTTCCCTCTCTACTTTTTACCAGTGCTTCTACTCTTCTAAATTTCAGTAAAGCAACAATTTCCTAGATTTGGAGGAGGGCATTCTGGCATTCTTTCTTAGCATGCCTGGTGTTCTACTGCTGGTTGTGTCTTCTTCTTTTCCTTTCGGCTCTTCCCTTTCAGGGGTCGCACAGCGAATCATGTGTCTCCATCTAACCCTGTCCTCTGCATGGTCACCTCACCACAGTCTTACAGCTCTCATACATGTCCTGCACCACTCTAACATACTTCTCTGCCACTCCAGACTTCCTCATACAATACCACAGCTCCTCGCTCGGCACCCTGTCATACGCTTTCTCTAAATCTACGAAGACACAATGCAACTCCCTATGACCTTCTCTGTACTTCTCCATCAGCATCCTCAAAGCAAATACTGCATCTGTTGTACTCTTTCTAGGCATGAAACCATATTGCTGCTCACAAATGCTCACCTCTGCCCTTAGCCTAGCTTCCACTACTCTTTCCCACAACTTAATTGTATGGCTCATCAGCTTTATTCCTCTGTAGTTGCCACAGCTCTGCACATCTCCCTTGTTCTTAAAAATTGGCACCAGTACACTTCTCTTCCATTCCTCGGGCATCCTCTCACTCTCCAAGATCTTGTTAAACAAACTAGTCAGAAACTCTACTGCCACCTCTCCTAGACACTTCCATACCTCCACAGGTATGTCATCAGGACCAACTGCCTTTCCACTCTTCATCCTCTTCAACGTCCTCCTCACTTCACTCTTGCTAATCTTTGCTACTTCCTGCTCCACACCAGTCACTTCTTCTACTCTTCGTTCCATTTCATTTTCCTCATTCATCAACTCTTCAAAGTACTCCTTCCATCTTCCCATCACACTCCTGGCACCTGTCAATACATTTCCATCCTTATCTTTAATCACCCTAACCTGCTGTACATCCTTCCCATCTCTATCTCTTTGTCTGGCCAACCTGTACAAATCCACTTCTTTTAGTGTCCAACCTGGCATACAAGTCCTCATATGCTCTTTGTTTGGCCTTTGCCACCTCTACTTTCACCTTACGCTGCATCTCCCTGTACTCCTGTCTACTCTCTTCAGTCCTCTCAGTGTCCCACTTCTTCTTAGCTAACCTCTTTCTCTGTATACACTCCTGCACTTCCTCATTCCACCACCAATTCTCCTTGTCCGCTTTCCTCTTTCCAGATGACACACCGAGTACACTCCTCCCTGTCTCACTGATCACATTAGCTGTAGTGGTCCAGTCATCTGGGAGCACTTCCTGACCACCCAGAGTCTGTCTCAGCTCCTCCCTGAAAACTACACGACATTCTTCCTTTTTCAACTTCCACCACTTCGTCCTCTGCTCTGCCTTTGTCCTCTTCATCTTCCTCACCACCAGAGTTATTTTACACACTACCATCCTGTGTTGTCTGGCTACACTCTCCCCTACCACTACTTTACAGTCACTGGTCTCTTTCAGATTACAACGTCTACACAAGATGTAGTCCAACTTCTACCTCCGCTCTTACATGTCACCCTCTTCTGGAAGAGTGTTCACTACAGCCATTTCCATCCTCTTTGCAAAGTCTACCACCATCTGTCCTTCTGCGTTCCTGTCCTGAAGACCAAACCTGCCCATCACATTCTCATCACCTCTGTTCCCTTCACCTACATGCCCATTGAAATCTGCACCAATCACCACTCTCTCACCTCTGGGGATGCTCTGCATCACTTCATCTAACTCACTCCAGAATTTCTCCTTCTCTTCTAACTCACATCCTAACTGTGGGGCATAACCACTCACAACATTGAACATCACCCCTTCAATTTCCAGCTTCAGACTCTTTTCACCTCTAGAACATTCCTCACAAACTCCTCTTTCAGGATAACTCCTACTCCGTTTCTCTTCCTATCTGACCCATGGTAGAACAACTTGAACCCTGCTCCTAAGCTTCTGGCCTTGCTACCTTTCCACCTGGTCTCCTGGACACACAGTATGTCCACCTTCCTTCTCTGCATCATGTCAATCAACTCTCTAGCCTTCCCTGTCATAGTCCCAACATTCAAAGTCCCTACTGTCAGTCCTACATTCTTAGCTTTCCTCTTCTCTCTCTGTACACGAACACACCTTCCTCCTCTCCTTCTTCATCTTTGACCAACAGTAGTCCAGTTTCCACCGGTACCCTGTAGGTCAACAGCACCGGTGGCGGTTGTTGTTAACCCGGGCCCCGACCGATCCGGTATGGAAGTTATTTTCACGATTTGCATTTTTAATTTGGCATGTGTTTTACGTCGGATGCCCTTCCTGACACAACCCTCTGCATTTATCGAGACTTGGGACTGGCACAAGAAGACACTGGCTTGTGCCCCCTTGCGGTTGCATTTGTGTAAATTTCTAAATAATAGTAGTGTTTTCACTCTGTTTCTGAAGCGGCTATATTGTTGTGTTCCTCAGTTTCAGATGTCCTTGAATGAGGTAACTGTGTGAAAGCAACAGACATATTTAAAAATAAACTCTGATAAACCTGATTTTGAACAGCCAGTGCCCCCAAATCTCAAACCAGTGTTGATGTTTGGAAAATAAAATCATAATACACACACTGTGTGTGAGTGCAACAGTTGTAAGAAAACAGGATGAACAATAAAAATAAAAATGCTGTGTCATTTCAGTGGAGGGGACCAGCCAGGGAGAAAAAGAAGAAGACACTCCGTGAAAACCCAGAGGTCCTCTTTACTGACTACGCCCAACAAAAAGAAGGAAAGAAGAACAACCTCATATTCTTTACTGATTCTATCTACATCTGGAAAGATACTCTGTGCAGTAATTATGCATATGTATCAAGCGAGGGCATCAGCTCAGGAGGCAGATTAAAGATCTGTAAAGATGAACACCTTGACATATCTCAGCAGCAGAGATATGTGGCAACACCTGCCCCTTGTCCCCCACCCACCCACAGCAGCAGAGCTATGCTGAAGTTGTTGCCCAGCCACAGTCCCTCCCCCAGCTACTTCTGAGCTGGGAGACATCAGGGAGGTGCGACACACCCTGTTCACCCTGCTTCGGTTCAGCTAAGACACATACTCAGAACACCTTCTCATTTGAGAAACCGAATTATAGCAATAGTAGTAGTCAGTAAACTAATATTAGTGAAAATAGTACATGCCTCCATATAATCCATGTAAAATTATTATTCAGTATTGTAAATGTATAGATAGTTGTAGGTGTTTTTATATTTGTCTTATTTTACAGATTAATTTTGATTGTTCATTTCATATAAACTGCTGGAATATTCAGGGTTTCCACTCCTCAACCTTTAAGGTGAAGAGTGAAAACCCTGAATTCATGAAATCTATCTAAGATGTTGATGTAATTGTGTCAATTGTGCCACTCACTGTCCATCAGGATATAATGAAGTCATGGAGCCCTCTAAAAATATAAAAAAAAAACATTTTCATGGTTTGGGTTTGTGTCTAATTGATTTCCTGTTTTATTTTGAAATACTCTCCTTCCCTCGTGTGTCTGGTAATTTTGCTTCCTGTCGTTGAATGCTTTGATTGTTTTCACCAGTGTCTCGTTGTCTCCTCTATTTGAGTGTATTTAGTCTGTGTTCTTCCTTTGTTCTGTGTCAGATTGTCGTTGCATCTTTGTCAAGTGTCCTGGTTTGTTGTTCGTGTGGATTCTTTGTTCCCCTGTATTTACCTATTTTTGGATTTTGCCCGTCCTCTGATGGATTTGTTTCTTCTGTTCGAGGCTGCTTACCTGCTGTGAGCTACTGTTGCTTACATAGTTAATGGTAGGTTTAGAGGGGACTCTTTAGGGAGATTCACATACTCCTCAGCTCTTGGGTCTAGTGTAGTAGATTATACAATCACTGACATGTACCTCTCCATTATCATCACTATCACCATCATCCCTGTTTAGGTGCGGGAGGCAGACATCATCTCAACATTTAAGAGTAGGCTTAAGACTTTCTTCTTTGATAAAGCTTATAGTTAGGGCTGGCTTGTGTGAATCCTGAACCATCCCTTAGTTATACTGCTATAGGCCTAGACTGCCGGGAGACTTCCCATGATGCACCTCTTTCCTCTCTCCTTCTCTCCCTCTCCATCTGTATGCATATTTATCCCATTACTGCATGTTACTAACTCGACATCTTCTCTCTCCCATAGTTTTTCGCTTTCTCGTTTTTCTCCTCTCTCCTGTTGCTTTGAGCAGGTATTTTTACCTCCGAAGCTGCAGAGACTGGATCTGTGGTTGTGGGCCACTTGCTGCCCTGTGTTCCTGCTCGACAACGGCTACTTAAGAAGTAGTAGTAGTAGTAGTAGTAGTGGTAGTTGTTGTTGTTGTTGTTGTTGTTATTTGATATTACCATTACATTACTATTTTAAAATTCTAGGTAGTATTTGCATTGTGCTTCCCTCACCCCATGTGGCTGTGGTTCTGCTCGAGGTTTCGGCCTCTTAAAGGAAGGCTTTTCCTTGGCACTGTTGCCAAGTGCTTGCTCATTGTGGAATTTGTTGGTTCTCTGTAAATAATATTATAAAGAGTATGGTCTAGACCTACTCTATAGGAGAAGTGCAATGAGATAACTTCTGTTATGAATTGGCACTATATAAATAAAATTGAATATCATTGCATTCACTGTCAGACAGCAATTTCCCCCCCCATTCAGACCACATCCAAATAAATGTCTTCTTTAAAGTCTCAGGTCAAATGAGTGACACAAAAAGGAATCCAGTAAACTGTATAAGTTAAATTAAATCCTACTTAAAGATGGGCCCAAGACAGTGGGGATTAATTCATTATGGCCTTGGACTCATTTGGTCTGATGAATGACATGACATATATATATATATATATATATATATATATATATATATATATATATATATATATATATATATATATATATATATATATATATATATATATATAACCAAAATCATATGTCCCTACCAGAGATGGTATAAAAACACCATTGATGATATCAATATATTTCATAAGGCAATCATTAAAGCTTACCTTATAAAACAAAAATGGAAGCCTGTTAAAAAGCAAAATGCCAACAACCCATCCAAAAGGGTGACATCTGGAGAGCACATTTTGGAAATCTGTACAAAGACATGCCAATAAATCTAATTCATTCAGATCAATATATTTTAAAATAAAAACTCCAAACATTAGAAGAAACAATAAAAGACAACCAAAACCCCTTTGAGTTCTCAATTACTTTGGAATAATTGACCACACAAAGTCTCTCCAGCCAAGAAAAGTTTGTGGTCCAGACAGCATTAAAAACGCAATGCTCAAATGTAGCACCCCAGAGATGCAGGGTGCAGTGTTGAAGTTGCTCAGTATCATACTACAGTCAGAATGTTTTCCCGACATCTGGTGCAAAGGGCTCATTTCCCCCATTCATAAGAGTGGGGACAGACCCTAGTAACTACCGTGGCATCTGTCAGCAGCTGTCTTGGTAAACTATTCTGTAGTATTCTAAATAACATACTAGATTTCCTTGAAGAACACTCCTTGAGTAAAAATGAAATTGGCTTTCTCCCAAAACACTGCACCACTGACCATGTATATACCCTTCACACTTTAATTAACAAACATGTACACCAAACAAAAAATGGTAAGATATTCACTTGTTTTATTGACTTCAAGAAAGCTTTCGACTCTATTTGGCATGAAGGGCTCTATTACAGACTTCTACATGGTGCAAAATGTATGATCTGGTTAAATCAATGTATTTGGAAAATAGGTGTGCTGTTAAATTGGAGACAAACAAACTGGATTCTTCACCCAGAGAAGAAGTGTTCATCAGGGTTGCAATTTAAGCCCGACTTTATTTAATGTGTATAAAAATGAACTTGCTGTATCATGTGGATCAATGTGCTGCTCCTGGCCTCCCCTGCTTAGATAGAGGTGAAGTCTCTGTTTTACGCTGATGACCTTGTTCTACTGTCTCCTACTGAAACAGCTGGACATAGTAGAAAAGTACTGTTGGAACTGGGCCCTGGCAGTAAATATGAAGAAAACTACTGTCATGATTTTTCAAAAATGCCCTAGTTGTCAGGAGAACAAATACCAGTTTACCATAAATAATCATATCATTGAACTCAGTATGAGTTATACCTACCTTGGTATAACCATAAAAGCATCAGGGAGTTTCAACATGGCAGTGAATGCACTAAAAGAAAAAGCTCGAAGAGCTCTAAATGCAATAAAGAGACAATTTTATAATTTCCAAATTCCAATTAAAATTTGGCTTAAAATATTTGATAGTATCATCCAGCCCATTGCGCTTATATGGTAGTGAAGTATGGGGTCCACTCAATCATTATAGCTATACCTGTTGGGACAAACACGTCTACACGTACAAAACACCAACAAATGCATGTAGAGCAGAATTAGGCAGATACCCACTGATAATTAACATTCAAAAGAGAGCGCTCAAATTTTTTAATCACCTTAAATCCAGTCCCCTAGACACCCTCCATTCCAAAGCCCTCCAAACCCAAGAGATGAGCCGAGAAAAGAGTCCCCTATGTCAGTTGGTGCTGAGACTAACTGCCCCCTCTCAGACACACTCTGACCAGTCTCACAACAACACTACTTTCCAAACACCAATCAGAGTAAACCAAATTGAAATGCAATGTAAAGAAACATATTTGGAACATTGGAAATAAGAAACTAAAAGCCAAAATAGATCAGAATGTTATCTGGCCCTAAAAAGAGATTACGGACTGGCAGAATATCTCTCTACTGTCAGAGAAAGCAGAGACAGATCCTAGCAAGTAGAGGTTCAGTGACCACAAACTGGCAATCGAAAAAGGAAGACGCAAAAAATCAACCAAAAGAAAACAGAACCTCACCTGTCACAGTCCGACAGGTGAGGTTGAGACAGAGATGCACTTCCTCCTACAATGTACAACATTCAATAAAATAAGAAACAGTTCAACTCTGTAATTTCAGATTTCTTGCTACCCAATATGTATCAACATGCCACAACCTGAGGGAGAGTGAATGACCTACACACACATTCATAAAAAATGTTTATGTAGTTATCACTTACTTGTATTTGAATATTTAACTGCAAATTAATATTTATTTTTATTACTATTTTATCATACTTATCTGTATATATGTTTTTCTCTAAAAAGTTTTCAATTGAAATTATACAAACATGTGACACTGAAGTTCTTGAGTCAAAGCAATTTCCATCAACATTAACTTCCACATTGGTAAAATCTGCATTTATTGAAAATATTCAAACATTGGTTTCAGGGCCATTTTTAGAGGGCTTGTTAATGGAAGTTGGGAGGCCTGTGAATTAAAATGCACATACGGCCCCAAAGCCTGTAGGTGCAATTCAATTTTTAATGTGTTTGCAAGTTATTGCACAAGCACCAAGTGTTGTGGATGCAGTTTCTGTTAATGAGGTTTGGGCTGGGGCTGTTTAGAGAAGTCCCTACAAGGCCTGAGATGCAATAACATGCACGTGTGAGAGTGTGTGTGTCTGTCTGCAGTGCAAGTGTACTGATACATTGATGTAAGACTTTAGTTAGGAAAAGGTTACACAGGCTACAGCTGCTTTAGGATCCAGTAAATATGAACAACACTTTAATTTGCTGTCTTTCATTCATTTAATTCAAAAGAATAGTTTCTAAAAGGTCAAACTGGATTAGTCAGACCTGGTTTTAGTGTAAGGCCACTGCAAGATACCATACTGTAATGTTTCACTTATACAACAGAAAATTGCAGTGTTCCAATTGAATTTACTGAGATTCCATTACATGAAAAATCAAAGGCAAATTCATGCTGATGATAACTAATCGCCAAATCTCTCTTCTTCAGACAACGTCCTTAAACCTTGTTAGGACAACAGACTACAATTCATTAAAATTGTAGCTCTTGAGGTTTGAAAATTGCTCATAAAAGTGGTGCAGGAGTGAAGTGTGTCACCCTGACTCACTGACCTGCATTTGTCTTTTGTGGACCATAGATATATTGACAGTTACAGAATGGAATGGAATGATATAAATATATGAATACACTAAAACATTCTACATTCACTTTTGCAGGCCAAATCTGATTTCACATTCCATAGTGGCAAAACAAAATTTGTTATTTAAAAGTACAGTAGGACTTCATACTGGCGGTCATTTGCTACAAAGGTAAAATGATGTCAGAAAAATCCACAATACAGTAGACACACTGCTGTGCTTATCCTTTCAGCTTGTGTGCTCTGCTGCCTCGTCTCCGCACACAAAAGACCACCTTGCCAGGCACTTAATCCTCTCAGGCCCCCTATAGAGCCTGGAGCTCTGGATCTCTGCCTGGAGGCTGTAGCTAACCATTAACAACTTCTAACATCTGGACAGTCTTCACTAAATGCCAATGACAAATACAATGAGTGGGGTTATTCTGCACACAAGAGAAATAAGCCTCTAGAGAACAACTGAGGTATTGAACTCCTATTAACGTCTCACACACACATACATAAATTATTAAACAACCTCAGGTTCCATCATGTTCTCCAGTAGTAACACTACATTTCTGATAACAGTGATGTGCTACTCAACAAACCATAACACTACACCATAGTGTAACCCTGATCACAACGTCGTCTTAATGTTATTATTCCAGTTCCTAATAATAAATTAAATAATAAAAACCTATATGTTAGAGATGATTAGCTGTTGCTTTATTGTAGTGTTGCCAGCCAAAAACAGATTTTGTATTTCATTTTCTCATAGCTCTCATTGTAGAATTGCAATTTCTGACGGTAAAAATGATAAAAAATAACAATCAAAACAAATCCTCTTGGCAACAATGTTGTAGCATAAAGTATAGCTATAAGAGTATTGGAGGGTAAAGAAAGACAAGGAACAAAGACAGCAAAGAGTCTTTGCCACTCCGTCATTAATTATAGTCATGGGAAGTATTACCTACTATATATGACAATTCCAGATAGTTAAAGTAGGACCCCATGGAACATACTTAACACAGATGATAACTTTAGAACATCCAAAACAAATGTGGAACTGCTGTGCTGTGTGTATGGACCTGTTATTGGGCTAATAGTCAAGTAATGTGTTTTCATAATTTTTGTGGATTTATGTCTTTTGCTGACAAAAAAGGCACACTGCAGTTGAGTAAAGACTCATAATGTAACTGCTGGAATTCCATTCAGTCTGTCAGATAAAAAAAAAACTCAAATTTAGAAATACAGGTGGAATCAGTGCTGATGAGGCCTACCTGTTAGAACAGCTGTGGTTTTCTGTGGCTGGGATGTAGAAGAAATGTGATGAGCTTCTGTTAGGCTGTTAGCATCTCTCTGTCTATCCAACTGCCTGATAAAGAAAGATAGACAGACAAAGACAGTCAATTCAATGGATTTTCTTCAAACTTTCATTTTTCAAAGCCAACAAACATCCACGATCTTTGAAGTAACACCCACACAGGTCCACGCATTAAAACTGTCCAATTTTTATTTATCAGTGTTTATGTAAAATTTTACTTAAAGGATCAGTGTGTAACAATTTTGAGGATCTGTTGGCAGAAATGGAATATAATATGAACAAGTATGTTTTCATTAGTGTATTATCACCTGAAAATAAGAATTGTGTTTTCATTACCTTAGAATAAGCTGTTTATATCTACAGAGGGAGCAGGTAAATTGATTGTAAAGCGCCTTTCTAGTCTTCTGACCACTCAAAGCGCTTAACACTACATATCACATTCACACACTGATGGCGAACTGCTCATCAGAACAAAGAAACTAACTCAGTCACCCACACACTGATGGCACAGCCCCTTGGGGGCAATTTTGTGGTTCAGTGCCTTGCACTTTAACATGTGGGCTGGGGGAAGCCAGAATCGAACAGCCGACTTTCTGATTGGTAGACAACCCGCGCTATCACCAAGCCACAGCCACCCAGGTCCCATTTCACAGAGGCCGCCATGTTACACCGTCATGTTTCTACAGTAGCCCAGAAGGGACGTATCAAACACTGACTCTAGATAGGGCCTTTCGTGTTTTTCGCGTATTTCGCGTTTTTCACGAGTTTCTCCTACATGCTTGAACGGGAAGGGTGAGTCAAGCAGTATTTTTCACTTCCTGTCATTGTGTGTTTCCCTCCAGTTTTGATTGTTTGCCCTGCCTTAATAAGTTCCACCTGTATCTTGTTATCTCCCCTCACCTGAGTATTTAGTCTGTGTGGTTTTACTCCCTCCTTGTCGATTCATGCCTAGATTCCAGCCATTCTTCCGGTGTTTGTTGCTTGTGTTTTGGACTGTTTTCTTGGACCTTGCCTGATTTATGGACTTTTCTGCCTGCTCCCTAATGGATGTGTTTGCCTGAGTTTGGACTGACTTTCCTGGTTTTGATCTTTGCCTGCCTAACCATCCATGTAAGCCTTTATTCCTCATTAAATCATTGAACTTCACTGAGCTCTTCCTCTGTGTCTGCATTTGGATCCAATCCCTCGTTTTCCCTGTTGCCCTGTTTTGGCACTGAACGTTACAGGAGTGTTACAGAGTGTGTGTCAAGGTTTGACCTGATATTGGCCTTTTGTCAACTGTCACACTCAACAAGCTTAACAATTACCTGGCCAAAGCCTCAACCAACTGAATTAGCATACATTAGCATTAAAGATAATGATGGTGGGCTGAAAATAGCTTTGTGAAATTAAACATGCTTATGAACACATACATGTATGTGCACACATACATGTTTGTATGTATGTATACACATCAGAAACAGGCACACAGATACACTAAATCTCAGTGTGTAGTTCATGACATAACCAAACAATATGTTTCCTTCACTAAAGTAAAATGTATATGTTCAGCTGTTTTTGACCACTTCGAGCCTGTGTCTCTTTCTTGTCTGGCTAAAGCAGTTGGTCACTTGAAGCCCACAACTTGAAGCTCCCCTCACTGGAACTTCCAACCCCATCTCCATCAACAGTGGCACCTCAGAGCACTGTTCCCCCTACTAGCTCTGCCCACAGGCCTCATGTGTCATTACTCCTCTCACCAGGAAATCTCCCCATACAGTCTATTATTTGGCACAGAGCCTCCGGTCCACAATGCATATCTAGAAATCTCCCTGTCCAGCTTCCCCTCTGTAAAGGTGGAGGGTTCTTGCTAAGATCAAGCCCTTTCTCTCCATCACTGACCTTGAGAAGGTGATTCACGCCTTTATCTTATCTCGGCTTGACTATTGCAATAGTCTTTACTCAGGTGTCAGCTAGTCTCTGCTTTCTCGCCTACAGTTGGTCCAAAACGCTGCTGCCTGGCTCTTAACAGGCACACGTAAGTGTGATCACATCATGCCTATTTTGGCCTCTCTGCATTGGCTTCCAGTTCGTTTTAGAATTGATTTTAAGATCTTAATGTTTGTTTTTAAGTTGTTATGTGGGTTGGCGCATCCTTACCTCACTGATCTTGTATCTTTGCACATCCCCATCACTGAGGTCTGCTGACCAGATGTTTCTGGTCGTACCAAGGACCAGATTAAAGCACAGGGGAGACCAGGCCTTTGATATTGCTGCTCCTAAATTATGGAACAGCCTATCCCTTTTAAATCAGTTTTGACATTTTGGATTCTATTTGTGTTGTTTTTTTTATATATTCTTTATATATCTTTTGTGTTTCAAGTATATTTAATTTTATTGTGTTATTGTTTCATATAGTTTGTCCTGACTGTTTACAGCCTGTTTCTTTTAATTTGTGCAGCACTTTGGTCAACATTTGTTGTTTTAAACATGCTTCAGTCCACCTTCAGCTAAAGTAGACTTTTATGAACAACTTAAGGCCCTTCTAAAGCATTGTGACTTTAACAAAGAAGTTATCCTACTGGGAGATCTGAATGTAAACTGGGATAATAAAAATGAGAGGAAAAAGCTTAAGGAGATCACAGACCTTTTTGGTCTCACCCAAATCATCAATGATCCCACTAGAATAACACAACACTCTAAAACTCGAATAGATCTGGTATTTTCAAATAAACCAGAAAGAATAACAAAAACACACAATTTCCTGACTGGCATGTCAGATCACAATGCAATTTTCAAGAAAACTGACCAAGAAAAACGACTTAATAAAAATAATTCAATCTCAAAACAATCATTTATACCAAAGAGTCAAGAACAAAATTTAACTGCAGCTTTGAGTAATCTTGATTGGTCAGATATTATTTCTTGTAATGAAATTAATAAATGCTGTGATCTCATGTATACCTCAATCAAAGATCTTCTGGTACAGTTTCAGAGAAAAGGAAACTACAAAAAACGATTATATTCCCTGCCTTGGATCAATAGTGAGTGCAAACAACTTATGATACACAGAGACAAATTAATTAAAAAATCGTTACAATCTGGCCTAACAACAGATAGGATCAGTTTTGTCTCTGCAAGAAATAAAGTTACACAGACTATACGGATGGCAAAAGCAAATTTCTTTATGACGATGATAGATAATGCTAAAAGGAATTGTAAACTCATCTGGGAGAATATTCATAAACTGATTGGTAAAACAAGGGGAGCTGTCAATAAAGAATTCCAGCTTCAATTTGACAATGAATTGGTATCTGAACCTGTTGTTCTTGCAACTACACTGAATGAATATTTTCAGAACAGTATAACTGATATTACACAACTCTTTTCAAAATGTCCTATTCAAACTGCATGTAACTGTGAATCCCAAATGAATGACCTAGGGGCTCACGGCCCAAACCTATCCATCTCATGTTCAAAGCTCAACATTAGATTAATTACTGATAATGATGTATCAAATATAATTTCTACATTAAGAAGCTCCAAGGCTATGGATGAATTTGGATTTGATACTAATCTGTTGAAGCGTCATAAATCTAGTTTTCTGTATCCATTAACTCATCTTATTAATCTATCAATTACTCAGGCGGTCGTTCCACTTAAATGGAAGGTGGCTAAAGTAACACCCATTTATAAATCTGGTGATAAAACAGACCCTGCTAACTATCGACCCATCAGC